>NC_142169.1:67337416-67937416 GCF_029865625.1 Vigna umbellata
TGAATGAAATTGGAGTGGATATCTAAATATAAATTAGATTTAGTGTCACTATACTAATCTAAATCTACAACTACAATGTTTTAGACGGAGTGTAATGTCTATTTTATTTTGTATGGTTAATTTAGAGTAACTTGATATTTCCCTACATTTCATTTCTTTTATTTTTATTTTTCAATAAATCACATTGCAGCTAAAAATCAAAAGTGTTTTTTTATAATATGAAAGTGGTAATGAATCTCGTTAATGCTTTAAATATGTGAGAATAATGTTCTAGATTATAATTAGCTACAACAAATACTGTTCCCACATCAAGTCTTTTAGTGGAACAAAAAATTTTTATTGAGAGTTAAGGGAATATTCATTTTCATAGACAATATCAACATTTTATTGTTAATTTTAATTACCATATTCGATGTGTTATCTATTTTAAAGTTTGGAATTTTTTTTCTTTAAAGATGGTTTGGAGAATTTGAAAAAATATATATTTTAAAGTTTGGAATTTTTTTTCTTTAAAGATGATTTTATAAGAAAATTATGATGAAAACTGTATGGTGTGTTTTGGATGAAAACATTGACAGACAGTAGGCAGACAAATTGATTTTTGTGTTGATGGTTTTCAAATGATCGGTGGTTTGTGGAGCCCTTGTGTTGGTTCAGTAGGGGCAAAATTACAGTAGCAATTCGTGGCTGGTTACGTTGATATCATTATTTCAAATGTATAGACAAACGTGGACGAGACTAAGTTTCCAAGGTCCATGTCCCAAACTTTGAAAACTTTAAAATACTAGTGATGTTATTTTTCAATTTCATTATCACTAAAAACACTTTTAAAAATTAATGTAACTGCATTAATGGTGACGGTTTCATCGATTTATATAAGTTCAACACAGCATCCTAATGCTTATTTCTCTACTATAATTCATTTTCATAGCCAAAAGAATGACGTGCACAATAGGTACTTGCTCTCTGTTCTTGGCCTCTGTTTCGTTCTCTCTCTCTCAATTGATTGTGCTTAGTCTCTTGAAACAACGAAGGTGGATCAGGTTGAATTAAAAATTACTTCCTAATGGGAGTCTTATGTTGTAGGAAGCGCGTGGTTGTTAGTGAGGAAGAGAAGAAAATACGAAATGCTAGTAGAAACCAAAAGGAATCCAATTTTCTGTGTCCGACTCGTTCAAAACATGGATATAGTTTATTTAAGACTTTGAAAAATGCATTGAAAGGGACCGAAAAATGGAAATCAAGCACGAACCTTCTTGATTCCAAAAAGAATGCACATTGTTTGCTGTGGAAATAAACTTGATTGACGATTTTGTAGTGGGGTTAAATATTTTATTCAAGCTGGTCACCTTAGTTCGAAAAAGACATTTTCTCTGTAGAAAAGAAAAAATATGAATAGTACAAAACTGCTTAGCATAAGTCAATGAATAACTGTAGCTCACGTTTACCATTGAAACGTGAAGCTCACCAATCAAAACCCATTTTTTATTCATGCTTTATACTAAAGCAATATTGCCAATATGAAAAGAAACTTGTAACATCACAAACTGCAATAGCCAATGACACTACAAGACGGTGATCCCCATCTAACTTGACGAAATGCAACAAATACAACCCATCTTTGACGCGTTTTTCTCTTCCATTTTTTAGTTTTGACATGCCGAAGTGGAAGAATACTGTGTAAACTATAATAGTAGAACCAAATCCAAAGCCCATTCTTCCTTTTCTTTTCTTCCTACAGGTTCAAAGCAACTGGGTAATGAGATATTATTATGCATTAAAGCGAATTACTTTTTATTAAAACATGGTGTCATGGAAACAAATTCATGTAAGGTGCCAACACAGAAAATATAAAGTTGACGGGTAAGAGTGAAAGGGTGAGAGATAGGTAACAGATCCGAATTCCTCCCAATTTCGCATCCCATAATATCAGACTGACTAGGACTATGCATGGTATAAATCAAAATCCATTAATTAATCACAATAGAAAAAGTAAATTGGATTGAAATGTAATTTTCTATTGGCATAACTAGCGTGATAATTATTTAAAACTTGCTTGTACAGACCAAACTAAGTAGCAGACACAGAAGAAAAAAATGTGAGTATGAGTATACATATTTTCCCTGAACAATGACGAATAAAAAAAATATTGCGGATAACCCACAAGAGAGAAAAACAGAACCGTGTATACATACAAAAACTACCACCACCTTTATACATTCGACTGCATATCCCTAATCCTATATTATGGTATGTTCTTCCGCGCAAAGAATATCGGAAAACTGAAGAAATAAAAAAATGTTGACACTTGATGAAGGAACAAATAGCGGTTGTGAAGGTGATCAATGGCCAGCACCGGGGCTAGGAATAGATTGCAGAAGAAGTCGATCAGTGGTTATTAGTTGACGCGCAATGAGTTTCTCATCGACGACGGTGGAGTGACCTTTTCTGCTGGGTGTGGAAGATGGGACGGTGCCTTTGGGAAGAGAAGCGAAAAACAGAGATGGGTCAGCCGTGCTGCTGGGTTTGTGAGGTCCGAGATGAAGCTTTCTGCTTTCTAGACAGGAACATAGGGAAGCGAAGAGAATGAAGAAGAGAAGCAGATGGGAACGAAGGTGTGCCATAGAGAGTGGAAACTGAGAGAGAGGAGAAAAAGCGAGAATGAGAGCGAAAATTGAGGCTATGGTGTTTGTTTCATAGATGAAATGAGGTTGTTCGCGTGTTGTTTATTTATAGCATAACTAGATAGAAGGAAAGACAAACTTGGACTTCAAGTTTTGTTGAAGCATGGTCCCTTGCCAAGTCAAGAGAAAGACGGCAGTACAAAAGCAAGTTGAATTAAATTGGCAAAAATATTATTCCAAAAAAAAACAACCGACAGGATTTAGGTATTTGGCTGATAACATTTAAGTTAGCATTGTAGTTTAATATCAAGATTTTGATGTTTTTGATGTTAATGGTGTGAACTGAAGAGAAAATGTGTGTGGTTTGAAATGAGATTTGGAAATTAGGAAGCAGTTGGCGCGTGGGTGTGGAAGTTAGGTTGGTAGAGTTGGTCTTCCTGTTTTTGGTAACTTCCCATAAGTTTCTGTGTTTGATTTGTAGTGTATGAGTATGAGATGACGATGTTAGTATTGAAGTCGATGCGTCATGGGCAGCTTGCTTTTACATTTCGAGACGATTCAAAATAGTCGGTGTCTTCTGCACGCCTTCTTCTTACTCTTCACTTTTAACAACTCTCATAAATCACACAAATATTAACATTATACCATATTAACCAATTAGACCTTTCTATTTTTATTTTCCTCGCTTTCAACAAGCTGTGTGTAAAAATTAAAATACTAATGCAAAATAATTAAAAATAGAATAAAATTTAATATAATTCAACAAAACAATTACAAATGAAAATAAAATATTAAGAAAAAATTGAAACTGAAGAAAACCACTAGACTCATTATTGCTAGTGGTGACAATAACTCGCAAGTAATTAGGGTTTAACTAGGGTGACTTTTCATAAATATTTTTAATTGATTTAATTCAACCTTTTTGAATTACAATTTAGATTGACTAGAAATGAGAACAAATGTATTGGAGTGAATGTAAAGAAGCTAAAAGGTTACGATTTTTTTTGCTTTTTTTTTCGATGGTCCAAAATAACATGCATATTACACTAGAGTGTTAGATTTAAAGTTATTTTGTGTGTACGAATTTTGACTTTCTATATAGAAATATATGTATTGATAAAGGTGTTTTTGTGTAGTTTACTAAGTGTTAAGAGTTTTTTTTTTTGTGTGACCAAACTTTGTGTATAATTTGTAGATCATGTGACTTTTCCTAAATATAAAGAACCATTAAAGAATTATTTTCCAAGCTATTATTTTTACTTTAAAAAGTGCCAACACTTAAAATCTAAGAAAAAAGTTATTTAAATATATTATGTATATTATCATTGCTCTTCATTCTTATTTACTTAAGTTGGGTACTGACTCAAATGGAATGCCCTATAAAATAATCATATTTAGAAGACCAAGCATATGACACTGTTACATTCTTACGTGGTAAACTTTAACATATATATATAAGTTCTTAAAATCACAAGAACTCGTCAAGCGTTTGTAGTCCAACGGTTAGGATAATTGCCTTCCAAGCAATAGACCCGGGTTCGACTCCCGGCAAACGCATGTCATCTTCTTTTGGTTTTAACGGTCGTGTTATGAGAAATATCTACCATTTATTTTTTCAGAAAAAAATCTGCTTAAATTTTATTTATATAATAAAAATTACATAACTATATTTTTCTATCTTATTTTACCTCATTTGATAAATACTAACAAAAACTTTGGTTTTACAAATAAATAAAATATTTTAATTTTATTTAGCACAAGTTTAAATTCTAAAGGTCAAATTATATGTGTATACTTATATGACAATAATTTTTCTTTATGAAGATTTTAGTTGTAAGAAGGTTGTTAAAAATTGTAATATCCCATTGTCATAATAGGTTGGTGTGATTTATATTTGTGTATTGTTAGGTTAGTGTTTAATTGAGTCCACATGTATAAAACTTGGATGAAGAGTAGGATATGGGGAAAAGTTAAGCAATTTGCAATATTTTCACTATTTCAGTGAGTTCAAAATATTTTTATCTGTGCACTGACCATTCTTGGATGCATAGTCTAGATTTGCTTTGTCATATTGTAGAAGCTACTTTTCTTACAATCGTAACAAGAGAACATTCTTGTGAAATGCAAAGGCATTGTGAATGCTGCCATAAAGAAATATAAAGAATCTCATATTAATTAACTAATTATCATATTCACTAGTAAAACTTTTAAACTACTACATCAATTAACACTTTGAACAAAAGTTGTTTCGAAAACATGAAGTGTTTGAAGAACATACGCACCATGTTCTTTTCTTAATGGTTTTAGATGTGTGTATATCTCTTACATACTTTTATTTTGTACTTTTTTTATGTGTGAAAGGTTTGAAGCACTCCAAATGTTTTATAATTAATATATTCTTTATTGCTCATAAGAAAAGTACAGTGTTAGATTTTAAGTTTTTTTTTTTTTAATTTATTTTAAATTTATAATTATAAAGTACACGTATTTTTTTATAGATAATTTAAACTTTTTAAAAGACTTGTTTTTTTGAAACTTAAAATAAGAAACACTCATTTTACTAAAAGAAAATTAGAAGAATTGGTAACAATGTATACATATAGATGTAAAAAAAAATTCTAACAAATATTTTTTTAACACACTATATTATTTTTTTAAAGCATATATTTCTTAATTGCTATTTTTATTTTTAAAGTTTAAGAAAAAGTGCCAAGACTTAAAATATAAGAAACAAAGTGGCCTAAGTGAGCATTTCAAATCTAAGATGGATATTATCATTGTTATTTCTTTAATTTGGGTTCTAACTGAAGTGGAGTTCCGTACATTTTATGAGTGATTCTCCTTACACTTCTTATATTTCATCTATTTCGGAGTCATTTTCCCTGCACCTCACCACCCTCGTCCTGCACCTCCAAAAAAAATTATAATTCCAAAGTGTACTCCTTGTCAGTCAATGAAGAGAGAGAAAAATATTGTGGTTAAAAAGTTTAGTAAAACTTTAAACCCTAAAACTTTAACTCCTCTTCTTCTTCCTCCGCATCTCACTCTCTGCCGCATCTCACTCTCTGCCGCATCTCACTCTCTGCCGCATCTCACTCCCTGCCGCATCTCACACAGCAGTCAAACCCTACACCTACACCCCCTCCTTCCTCCCTCTTTTTCTCTCCGTCCTTTGTCTCTGCCATCCCACGGTGCTTTGCTCGCGTTCTGGGAGCACCCTAATGTTTAATATTACGTGATTACTTCGATCTGCGGCAGAGGCGTTTTTTGAGACTTTTAGTTTTTTAATATTGGTTATGATATTTTTTTTTTTGGTTTAATCATTCAGGAGGTCCCTATTTTTTTAGGAGAATCTCAATTTCGTCCTTATCTTTTTCGGTTTCTCAATTGGATTCTAATTTTATGAAAATTGCAACAATTGGGTCCCTACCGTTAAATTAGACCCAACAGCGTTGTGTGATTGCGTGGCGCGCTGAGTCAGATTCCAAACCCTACGCCTACTCTTGGTCCCCTGAGAATCCTTCCTTGCTTTCACCAAATGCTTTGACGTGGCATGTGACACGCTTAATGTTTGGTACTTATTAATTTATTATTAAAATTTTGCTTTTATGTTTTACTGACAGAAAATTAAGTAACAATATTAAATTACATCTCATAAATGACAATTATGTATCTCAAAATTCACAAATATCTAGTTGAATTTTCAATTAATTCATTTTTTTTATTAAGTAACAATATATCACATACTTATTATTAAATTTTCAATTAATTCATTTTTTATCTCCAAACAAATGTAAACTATATAGTTTATAGTATATGCTGCAGCAAATCCTGTGGCATATTTTATACGTTGAACAAAGTACAATTCTTATTATTTTTTAACACTAAAAAAATTCACGCCATTAAAAATTACGATATAAGAAATATTTCCTCGCCATTAGACAAAATATTATAGCAAGTTACGTGAATGCTAGATGTAATAATCAAATATTGTAACTATACCATTAAAAACTTAGATCTTGAACAGAATTATTCTAACAATCAAGGAAATCCTAACTTGAATTATAAGAAATTAATGTAAAAAAATTATAGACATCTGAGTCAACCAGTCTATTAACAGCAAATAATAGTTTCCATTTCCACACAAATAATGCATAAATGAAAATCATGATTAGACATGGGAACTCTTGCATTCCAGAAACAAGAAACAGGCTAAAACAAAACAATGAAGGGTAATGTCATTACTCAAGGCTGGCTGCATGCTTTAATTTACAGTGGGATTTTTTGAGGGATGACTCACCAAAATGAAGATTCAATTCTCCTGCATTTAAATTATCTGCTTATGCCATATTCTTTGGTGATTGAAATCTGGTGGTTCCAGAAAGCTTATTTGACTATCTTCATTCCGAGGTTGACTTCTCTCCCACCAACGACTCTTGATAGTGCAAGGCACATCAATGGAATGTGGATCCTCGATTAGGCTTTCCCAAAAGAGGAAAGACGATGTGGAAGCACCCAGATAGGAATCAACACGTTCATTGCAAAACTTGTTCATGTGTTCGTCATACTCATGTTCATTTTCTTCCAAGATGGGAAGCATCCTATATGGGGAATGATGCTGAGTTGCTTCAAAACGATTTGTTGAAACATGTCTAGGAGTTGCATAACGAGGTTGGTAAATGTAGTACCAATCTAGAAGATAGGGATTATTGTCTCGACTGCTGGATTCAGTTACCAACAATGAACCCAAGTGATTGCCGGTCACAAAAGTACCATGTGACATTTCCCTGGATGTAAAACTGTTTCTGTCTGTATAGCTTCTCATGTTAGTGTGATCTCTCCATGGTTTGAGGGGAACAAATCCATGTCTTTTTACATGGTCTGCTAATTTTTTGTCTCTGAATGTTCTCAGATTTTGTAGAAACTGCTTTCCTTTAGCATTTGGTTCCCAAAAAGGTTAACTACAATGGAAGCTGCAATGATAACAAATGTTAAACAAAACTTTTAAGCCTCCAGAGAGGACTAATGATACACCAGCAAACTACCTTACTCTCTTTCTTATCCTTTGTTGAACGACTTTGGGGGCACTTCGAAAGTCTTTCCACCATTTCTAAGTGCTTCTTCTGTTTCTCTGTTTTGTCTTCCATGGAAGATGATTGTTCCTGTTTCTAGGATTCCTCAAACTCAATTCATAGTATATTCATGATATTCAAATTCATGCTTATTTTTCAGAGAAGATCGGGCACGGAGGTTTTGGGACTCTGTTTCAGGGGGAGTTGAGTGATGCTTCGGTTGTGGCTCTGAAGAGGTTGGAGAGGACATGGAATGGGGAGAAGGAGTTCAGGGCGGAGGTCTCCACGACGGGAATATTCAACACACGTGAATCTTGTGCGGCTCGGGGAGAGTTTTACCAAGTTTTTAATTTTAAAACTATCTGATCATTCAGTCACATTAATTAAAGTTAAGCGTGTCAGGTAAACCAGAGATTGACGCTGTTGGGCTCAATTTAACGACAGGGATCGAATTATTATAATTTAAAAAAAATATGACTCAATTGAGACACTCAGAAAGAAAAGGACCAAATTGAGATTATGTCTAAAAATAGGGACTTTCTAAATGATTAAACTTTTTTTTTCAATTGTTTATTTTTTTTTCAAATATTTTTTTTTCAATTGTTTATAACCAACAAATATTTTTGTGGTTGGGAGTTAGGAAAATGGTTGGAGGTTAAAAAAATTAAATTCATTAATTATTATTTTGACTTTTTATTAAATGAAGGACAAACAGGTAAATTTGAGGTGCAGGATGAGGTGAGAGAGGTGTAGGAAGATTCACTCTCTATTTCGTCCTACACCTCCAATCTTTGTTTAATTTCCATCTTTGTCCTTGTGAGTCTCTGTCAGAAGAATCTTTAATGAACACACACAAAATTCCTACACCTCCTACGCATTTCAATTTCCTTTCTCAACGCACTTCATTTTCTTTCTCACAGCACTTCACTTTATTTCTCGCTGCACTTTACTGCATCACTCTTTGCTTCTCTTATGGCTGGAGCACTTCACTCCTTCAAACTTTTTATTTACTTTTGTTGCAATTTTTTTCTAATTCTTTATTAAGTTGTAATTGTTTGAATTATTTATTAATTATTTCAATATTTTTTATTACGTAATTATTTATTGTTTTTTTTGTTTGTTATTATATTTTTAATACAAAAAATCAACTACTAAAAAAATTACGTTTACAAAATTAACTAATAAATCATAAATAAAAAAAATATTACAAACAAAATAATAAAAAATAAAAACATATTTATTAACAAATAAATATCACAATTTAAATAAACAAATAAAAAAACATAAAAGTATTAAACAAATAAATAAAACATCATGATATATATCAAAAATAAGTTAACTAAAACTAAATCGTATTAAAAAAATATAATAACTCAAAAACATATAACATGCACAATTGGAAGTGCGCTAAAAATAATGGCGGAAGTTTGAAGTGCGTCAAACATTAATCGAACTTTGAAATTTGGTTGAGGTCTATCGAACTTCAAAGTGCGGCAAGACCTAACCGGTGTTCAGACGTCGGTGTTTCCTTAATTGTAGTTTCAACATTGATTAAAGGTATTTACTATTGTGAAAAATAATCTCGAACGTACTTTTTTCACCCTCTTTCTTCATCTTTTTCTTTCACGAACCACACTACACACACGACCTTTACTAATATCCATATCACAATGATCATCAGTGTATCATTACGACACTTCAGAAGACAAGCTCTCACGAAGAACAATTCTCCCAAACAATAACTCAACAGTGAAATAATCAACACAGTGATACATATACAAGGTTTATAATAACAGCTGACAAAAATGAAAATAAATGAAAGATAAATAAGTCTAATTAGAGGTACACGACGAAATGGACGAGGTACACAAAGAACCACTCGTCATATTCTAACTTAGTATATTAAAAGATTATTAATTTTATTATAACATGCACTAAGAATACATCAAGCGTTTGTAGTCCAACGGTTAGGATAATTGCCTTCCAAGCAATAGACCCGGGTTCGACTCCCGGCAAACGCATTTTTATTTTTAATTACTTTCGGTTTTCAGGATGCAAATAGTTTCATCTGATTTTTTTATATGCTTGTAAGTAAAAAATCTATCAAATGTCACATTAATAGATATTTTTTTCTTCATATTTTCTACTTATTTTAAAAATTTGAAAATAAAATTTCTTGTGAATATTTTTGACCTAAATTTAATATTTATCGTAAGTAAATATTTATAGTATAAATTCCTAAGTTGATAGCGTAGACACGTCATGTTGAAAGTTACACTTGACAAAAAGTTTTACTTACACAATTTCTACATATTACGAATTTTGCGCAAAGCAACAATGATTTCTAAATTAAGAAAACGTTTCCCCAAATTTTATGGTTAAGTTTAAATTCGCATAAAAATAAAAATTATATAAAAGCAACAAAAATTTTAAATGTTCATGTCAATTTTAAATTTACAGGAAAACTATATCCCAAATTTCTTAATTTAAAAATTTCACAAGAAATTATCTTTTAAATATTAAAATAGATAGAAAACATACTGCAAATTTTAAGTTCAGAAAAAAAACCATTAAAATATTATTTTTGAATTGTTATTTATAAGAGAATTGACACTAAATTGTTATTTATCTCTAACTGAAAATCTGAGTTTTTCTGTGTTTCTACGTACTCAAACTCTCTTTTTTCGTTCATTCACAATATAATAATCTCTCTGAGAAATTAACCTCTAGGATGAGAAGCAAATTTTTGTTTTGTTTTCAACTCTTGAGTTTCATTGAGCGAGGGAACATAGTTGCATGCTTGGTGCTGAGCGAGTGAACTGTGGCTGAACGAAAAGGTTCTAAGAGACAGTCCTTAAATCTTCTTTAAATGTTATTTTCTTTACACAATAATATAAAAAAAAACCACAATATAAAAAGGAACAGAAAAAATTACATCATCTAAAAAAACACATAATACATGAACAAATACAAAGGAGATAAAAAATAAACATAAATAATAAAGACTTATCACACTTCTCAGTATCCCTTACTCAGTCTCTACGTTTCTGCGTGTATGGAGTCAGAAGAAGATGGAGAGAAAAAGAAAAATTAAAGAGGTAGAGAAGATGGTATGTGTAATGAAGGAGGCTATGAACGTGAGTGAGTGACAATGAAAGAGAAGAATGGATGAAAATTGAACAGTGTACATGGATGCTTGTTTGATGAGAAATAAAGAGATTTAAAGAAAAAATATAGAAAAAAATGTGGAAGCAAAGATATCAAGATAATAACGGAATTGCGCTAAAATTGGTCTGAGAACAAAGGAAAGGAAAAATTAAAAATTATGTGAAAAGTATATGTATCATTTATAAAAGAAAAATGATGTTAATATATATTTTCCAGTTCAGAAATGGTTTGGCAAGTTATCTTATGGTACTACTGAACCAATAAATGAATGGTGTTAATATCTTTTATTTTATTTATCAGTTGTCACTGTCTAAGCCTACGTATGGCTCTGACAAAGGGGCAGGGATTTAATAAAATAATTAAGACACTTTCAATTTCCAAGCACCCACGCACTCCTTCATCAAAAGTCTTCAGAGTTATCTCAAGAAACTTACAGTCATTGTTTAATGGCAGCATTCCGCACTAACAAGGAACCTTCTCCCATTTACTATTCTACTTTTATACTTTTCATGTTATAACAGTTGAAGTTAGCCTTCTAAACAAGCCAATCATCTTCGCCTTCAATAATTCCTTTTCCTATAAATATACGCAACAGCCGGAACCTAGTAATCGACCATTCCACTCCAAAAAATATTCAGAATCCTTTCTCGATCTAAATGGGTTTGGCAGGATTTTTAAGAAAACTTCAAGATTTTTATGCTGCTCATAAAGCCATATTCACTATTTTCGTATGTTTCTGGGACGCACCTTTCTCCTTCTTCTACTGCTTCTCTGTCACGAGGTATTTATCCAATGTTTTTCTCACAAATAGTGAAGACCTGAGCAGCTTTGCAGATGCAACCTTCCAGTATGTTTCATTTGTTGCACAAGTTGAATGTTTTGCCGTTCTGGGCATATCTATGTTTTCCTTGCAAATGCCTATTTTACACCTCTTAGCCTCTAAGAAGAGAGTGGATTCAGAAGCGGAGTTGAGCATCACAAGCCTGATATCTATAGTCACTAAACCCGCGAGAAGCTTACTTGCTACGTGGTTCTTGGTAAGGCTAATTAAATTGGGTTTTATATTCTTCGGAATGTTAGTTTTGCATCAGCGCATGGCTTTGATTATAGATTCTAGTTGTGAGCAGCAACATGAACTGAGTGAAATCTTAGCCAGCAACGTTGGTACAATGATTTTGGTTGCAGTAGGTATCTTAATGTTCTCGTATGTGGGCACTTTTGGGAACTTGGCAATTGCTATATCGGTTCTTGAAGAGATTAGTGGATTTAAGGCATTGAAGGCTTCAGAGGTATTAAAGGGAAAGAAGAAAGTTATTGGATTTGTGATGAATGCGGTGCTGGGAGTTATATCTGTAGGGTTGTTTTTAGGGTATTTGTATTTGAAGACATGCTCCAAAGTGTCGGTGGAGTCTAAGAAGTTCATGCTGAGCATATGGAATAATGGTATATATCAGGTTGAGTTTTACACGTGGGGACTCTTCTCAATATTGCACTCGGTATCTCGCGGGAATAAGGTTGAACCCCTGGGAAGCTTTAAACACATTCTGATGAAGGAGGAAGAGAAGGTGCCATTGGTTTAAGAAAGAAACTACGATTCCAATTGTAACTTGTTAAAACATGATGATAAATTTTAAGTATTTATTTTGTAATTATTTATATTTTTATAATAGTATAGTTGTGGCTTATATTATCCATAAATTAACTTGATTGAGTCTCAAATAAGAACGAGACTGATGTGTATCTCTAAGAATTCCATATTTAAACGATTAACAAAGGAAAAAAAGTATTTAACAGATAAAATAAAGTTCGGAGAGCTACAACATGGACTCACGGTTCCATTTTGGTCGGTCCCGCACGAGAAAGAAATATGAAGTAATTTTCTTTCCATCTTTCTTAACCGGTTTGTCGATCAGTTTGCAAAAGAATGATTTTGTTTTATAATTTTTTTTCTTTTAATTATAACATGGAAAACAATATGACGTAAGATTTTAATAATTTCATTTTTATTTGATTAAATTTTTATAAGTTTATTTATTAAAACAAATAATATTCAAAATTTTATAATTTTTAGTATAAATTTGTTAAAATATCATTATAAAAGTTTAGAAAATGTGTTTTAAAATTCACAATATATTTAAAAGGATGAGAATTTATTATTTTAATGTGAAAAATCTAAAGTTTAAATAAAGTTATTATAAATAAGTTTCAATATAAAAAAATGTTTTTTTTTTCTAAAAAAAGTCTAGAATTTTTTTATTCTCTAAATTATTTTTAAGATATCTTATGATCAGTTATTTTTTTTTAAGATAAGAGACCATAAGATTGGTGGTGAGCTCATTAAAATCAATCCATCAATTTCAAGGAAAAATTCCATATGTTGTGATGTGTAGTGTATGTTGTAACACATGAGAGTTTAGAAAGTAGGTATTTTGTATTCCACCAACAGTTAAACTTATATAGAGAGGAAATGTGTGTGTGTAGGGGAGGGGAAGAGAGAATTGTAGAAGGTCTTAGCTATTAAACTATTTGGACCTAGGCGTGGAGGAAACTAGCCTTGCAAGTAGTAAGATGATAACCCCAAAATGTTTCGGCAGGATTTAGATCCTTAATCCAAAATATTCAAAGTTGTTCGTTCCATCATCCAGTTGCGTTGTTTTTTCTCTTCTCCTTGTCCAAGCTGCGGGGGAGGGTGCCTGCAAAATCTTATAAAGTCAATGACTTTGCGTAATAATCTTATAATCAAGATTAGTTATCATGGTTCAAAGTTAGCTGTCCCCTTGGTCACACATATATTTATAAATTATAATGAGCTTACCGTTAGGTTTGACTCATGAATCACCAATAAATGATATTATTAATTGTCAATAAATGACAATTATTTTCATTAACTCCCTGACAGTTATTATTATTGATTACCTTAACGACTATTTTTACGGTTAACTGTTTGTCCACTCAGTTCATTTACCTGAGAGGTGTCATCGGTCGGCCATGAGCCCCAAAATAACTTAGAGGCTCTCTTGCACCTTTACCGTTCGGTCGACTATAAGCCCATAGGTTACCTTTATTTATGGCTTTGTAAAGAATAAATACTTTTATTAGTGCACACCTATAGTGAAATCCTATGTTAAAAGCATGTATCTAGATAATTGAGTATAGTGTTAAGTGTCTTTTTTCATTTATATGTTGTTGTGTTTTTGCAATGATTATAGTGAAATCCTATGTTAAAAGCATGTATCTAGATAATTGAGTATAGTGAGACATTTCTTTTTTCATTTATATGTTGTTGTGTTTTTGCAATGATTATATTTCGGTGTGAGGTGATAGTAAGTTGGATGCTGACATGTCTTTGGTGAAAGATAATAACGCGAAAACATAGTTATATAACTTTATTTAATTGTTATGTACATGGATTTTTTTCCTTTGAACAACTCGTATAGTTTTCAGTTGTTGTGTACATATATACTATGTTATTTTATATGATTTATGTCAGTAGGTCATGTATTATCAAAATTTATAATATTTTATTTAGTAATTTATATTATTAAATGTGATATTACAATCATAGTAATTGTATATAATTAGAATAACAAGAAAAACTAAACTTTAAGTAACTAAATTATCAAACACAATTAAAAGTTAGTGAAATATTTTCTCAAAATTAAACTTAATTAATATCAAATCAATATACTGTTTATGGATATATATATATATATATATATATATATATATATATATATATATATCATAAATTATATTTGGAAATAAATCCATGGTTTTCTTTACCAAAGTGGTGTGCTTTTTGTACACAATTTACCATAATGGATAGTTTTAAAAAAAATTACATCGTCTAAGATAAGTTAGACCCAAGTTACATAACTTCAACTTCTATTTTACTGCCATCTTAGACCCAAAACACGATTTTGAATTTGAATGTAGAAAATTAAAAGTTGTGTGTAGGAAGTACGCCTTCATTACTAAAGTCGTGGGCTGAGCCCATAATTTTCAATTTTTCTTTTGAAATTAATAGTCTGTGCAATAGAATTTTTGAAGTGGGCAACTAAAACCATGCGCTGGAGATACGACTACAAATTTAATTTTTGATGTACTAAAATAGTGCTTTTAGCTAACAATCTTCATTATAGAATTTTTCTTTTAAAGTTGTCGTGTTCGTTTTATGTGTTGTTTTTTTCTTTGCAATGGTTTAAGAATTAAAGTGTTTAATAGTAGAATAAATTTTGCTTAAGAAATAATATCTTTTTCTATTTTAGTTGAAATTGTCTGAAGATCGGTCGTTCTTTCTTACTTTGCTCTTTTTCGATCATCCAATCCTCTCAAGAATGCAATCCACTCTGATAGGTTGTTGACCTGAAACTCCGACGCTCAAGTCACTTTCATAAAAATGTCACTATTTTATTGGGATAGTAAACCAACTGTATATTTATAGAACTTGTGGTAACCAAATCCATTGATTAACCATTAGTGCATTATATTTTTGGACAATATAACCTGCCAATAACTCATAAATACGGTATATTCATCCTTAATATGATCATTAATTAGTATTAATTAGTCATTAATGATATCTATCTTGCATATTAAAATATTTTAGTATCTAGGTAGAAATTGTTTATTATGGTATGTGGGATAATTTTTTAAAAATAATTCGACATATTGTTTGTTAGTTTAGTAAATAATTATAAATTTATTTAAAAATTAATATTATATAGTTTAGAAAAAATCCGTCCTCGTTAACAATGTCATCAACGCGAACACATTGTAAGTTTATACTTTGGTGAGATATTTTATTTCTAATTAATTACACGTGGTTATAAAAAAATGTTACTGTCACATTTATATCATTCACAAAACTATTATAAATAAATTGAAGTTATTTTATAATAATTTTATCCCAAATGTTTTAAAATTTAACTTATGTATATATCAAAGTTAACTTGATAATACTTAACTCTTTCTTGTAGACGTACGGACTCACTCGGCGTATAGATACTCTCCATTAAGTCTTTTAATTTTACCAGATACGGTTGTGAACACATACTCACCTGTGTTTGCATTGTTGAGTGAAGGTTGGGATAACTTAATATCGACAATTTAATATTTGACAATGTTGACTGAAAATGTTCACATGCTGGGTCACTGGTCCAGTGTCGTTTATACATCCATCTTCTTTTCCCTATATATATATATATATATATATATATATATATATATATATATATATATATAAAGTATTTTTTGCTCTCTCATATAAAGACAAGGATTTTCATTGTTCTCTGTGTGACACTATGACTTTTAATACTATTCTTGTTTCTACGAAAAAAATAAAATAATAGTGAACTAATACCACATTAAGCAATAAACACAAAAAGAATTTTTATATTTGTATTGTTAAATGAATTATATATTTTGTATTATCCAATATCACTAAATTTTTTATTGGCATGATTTACTTCAATTCTTCAATTGAAATAGAATCTTTAAATAAAATTAAAGTAAAAGATCATTTTGTCCTAACTTCCATCTATATATAAATATATAAATATATAAAAATAAATAAATAAAATATATATATATATATATATATATATATATATATATATATATATGTGCATATTTTGAAATCTATATGTCAATGCTGCTTCAAGTCTTTGCATAAAAGGAGCAATGTTAAAAGAACTTTCAACATAGAAAAGCAAAACCGAATATATTTCAGAATTTTCTTTTTCAAAGGTTAGTTTATACTTTTTTAGACTAACATATTCACGTAGAAATGTTTATTAAATTTATTAATCATTAGTAAAAGCATTTCAAGCATGCCAACGGGTTAAATGAAAATAAAAGATTAATTATTTAATATCATGTCATGCTTGTGCATGTTTGATAATACAATATTGCTCCTTCTACAAGTGTTCCCAGAAATCAACACTATTTGAGATACAAGTTTAGAATTGAATGTATTGCCTTATTAGAAGTAAATGAAACTATAATTGAATAAAGTATAAAGAATTACAAGATGGTGAAACAGTTGAATGGACCAAATTATAGCTTTGTGTAAATGACTTTAGGGTTTCCCATTCAAGAAATCAAGATTTAGAGCATCACCAGTAAAATTACATAACCTACGGTTTAATCCGTAATGCATTTTTATAATTATAATTAGAGATCTTATATTTATCTATAAGGGAAAATTTCATTAGAAAGTTGAGAATGAAAGAGTCTGTTTAAATAAATTTCATAAGATTCTACAGCCATTATGTCCATAATACATATAGAGACATGTATCATTTTATTTAATCTTTTTACTGGCGATTGAATAAAAGGATTTCAGATAATAATAAGAAAAGAATGAAGATCAAACTTGGATATATCAGGGGCAAATACAATATCACAAACAACTTACAGTGATAAATAACAACTTACAGTGATAATATTAGCCAAACAAAAGGCTTTATTTTATACGTCAAAACCTTCCTTTAAGTTTGCCCAATCTGCTGATGGGGACATTACTTAAATACTAACAGTGAAAAAGAAACAAACTATAATATGTGTTCTTTAGTTAATTAGGTTGGAAGTCCGAACTCGACCAGAAATAATATCAATTTCATTATACGAATTAGGTTTAAAATAATTTTTTTTAGAAATACTTGTTATTTATTTGACATGTTAGTGTTAATTTATAGTATACTTGGTAGTTGCATTCGTTACTGACTTACTAAACAATTGGATGGATGTTTGCACAAATTGAAATATCTGAAATAGTGAAAAAGAAGAAGCAACAGACAAGCGGTATAATGCTAATTGAAGAATATGTCTGCTCTGCATAGAAAGACAAGGAAACGTGAAGGCATTCATTCATTCACGATCGATAAGAAAAATATGTTAAACTCAAAGGAATAAAATGGTGTATCTTGAATGGAGAATTTTCATATGAATATCATTTAATTACAAGATGTGATCATACTGATTTTCAACCACCAAAATAGCCAAACTGCATATGCATCAGTAGATTTTCCTGATCAAATCAGTAAGGGTAACAAATGCAATACAGTAAATGTACTATCGCTTATACTTTGTTTCTGCACTAAACTCCGTTGACAAAATATCCTATATAAATAGGCCTTAGCATATAGATATATACACACTCATGGTAAACTCATGGTAAACTGTGAAATGTAATTGAGAAGATGGTAGGATTGTAGAATGGCAGGGCAATTCTCCTTTGGCAGAAAGGCCATTCTCATGCAAGAATAGATGTAGCACCATGCCAAGGGAGAATCGCACTGTTATTCTTACCCACCTATAAAATTAAAGCATACCTGGTAGCCCTTCTGCTTGCTGTGCTGCAAAGCAGCAGAAAGAGGCAATATAGTCTACATTATTCGCACATTAAAAATGGATATTCGTTAAGAAATTGTTGGTTGGCATATGCTTTTGGATCATTCCTTGGGAAATTCTTCTGCTGTTGTGGCCACTGTGGTCCCCATCACAGCTCCCTTTTCATTCCAAAAGACCTTGTAGGTATACAGACACTATAAATAAAGGACGAAGACACCTTAGATTGTGCAATTAGTTTGGTTTCCATTCACTTATATTGAAGTGTAAAACTTAGTCAGTAGTTACTTATTCAATTGCCAAGCTCAGCAGCTTGCTAATTTCACCATTATGTCCCTACATTTCTGAGTAATTTATGCATGCAACATCAGATATAGAAACAAAATTTATCAATAATATTGCCTGGTGCTTCTGGTATGCAAACCTTTTTGCCTAAATTTATCTCTTTTTCTTTAGATTTTGTTCTTAGTTCGTTCATTATAGAAAAACGAATTGAACAGTGGAAAATGTAACTGTTTTCTTTAGGCCAGTTCATGGTTCAGTTTGATTTGCTGAAACTTTTTAAACAGCCCTATATCGTGTCTAATTTTTCACCATGAAATTAAGATACCTTTCACATATCTGTTAGTGCTAATATCTATCTATGATGTGTCGTGTTTCCTTAATACCAAAGGAGTGAAAGGGACCACTACGTATTTTGGACAACTGCAATTTGATTGTTTAATAATTAAGTTATCAAAGATGTCAAGAGTCTATAGACCCATATTTTTCTCGCATCTTCTATTTTTTAAATAGTTGTCCCTATATTAATTCAATTATAGAATGAATGAAAATCTATGTATATGTACTTGTTCGTAAAAAATTTAGTAAAATCCAATGATAAAGATGGTTATTATTTACTCCATCTCTAGAAGAATAGCCAAAATAATTAGCTATTTTTTTTCGAGCGATCCTTTTACATGCAATGTAGGTCCATATACAAATATTAGTACAAAAGCTAAAGTTTGACAAAATATAAGAGCAATCCAATTATTGGATAAATATTAAGTTGAGTTGAAGTACGTCAGCTCCCTTTGGATTCTACCCTAGAATGATAACTCTGTTATCCTCTTTATCATGAGGGAGTTCGCGGCATTTATTTGATGGACAATGCCATGTGGTGCTGTCACTTTAAACTGTCAACTGTACAAACAACTGTGGATATAGCTATTGCGTAAAGAAATAGTGACTAGAAGAATTTCGTGGAAGCACCATTATTTGACAGAAATTGAAAGTGGTTAAGGAATGGAAGAAGGGAAGAAGATAGACAGAAAGTGAGAGAAGACATACACCTTTTTCTCCGCAACCTTATTATGGAAGAATATTTTACATGCACGTTTCTTAATTTTTCTTTACCCTTCCAATACCTAATTAAAAAAATAATATTTAAACTTTTCTAGTTGATTCATTCCATACCATTTTATATTTTAATATAAAAGTGTTATTTTGTTGGTGTTGGATGAATGTTGAATAAAAGATATGAGGCGTTTGTGTATCATCATCCTATTATATTCTTTTTCATCTCACTATTGTTTGGCAATTTTTTTTTTCTCAAGAGTGCACACATTTGGGTTTCATAAAATCCGACAAAATAGATTTTGAAATCTTTTTAGATATTTATAATATTTTAAAAGATTTATGTATTTTAAAAACTTGTTCCAGACAAACTCTAAGATTTCTAGATAGAGCGTTCAACATTGAGTGAGTTGTTCTTAGTGAAAAGGTACAAAGAGACTTGGCTTCCATCACTGTGCACCAGGTCCTCGGAGATTTTTCATCTACCTCATAGACTACCCGTCAAATTTTGGTAAGAACATGTCAGCTTTATTTATAGAACAGTCCCTTCAGCAAAAGCTACACTGTGTGGAATTTTCAGGCGAAATATCATAGCATAGTTCACACAGTAAAAGTACAAGATCTGAAACTAATTACAAAGTCATATTCAATGCATGCATTTCTGGGGTATTATATCTTCACTATTACATACACACATGTTTGATCCTGAAATTATTGAGTGACGTGCAACAAGACATGTGTGTATTGTTGGGCAAATGACTCTTTCATGTCCATTTCAGGTTAAGAAGGGAAGACACTGGCAGGGAGATTTGCCAGCAATTCATACTCCTGCACACTGCACAACCTAAACTATGGTACGACAAGACATGCTCCAAACATAGTCATCTTCATATAAACACTCATATTACGATAATAATGTGAAGCACGTGCTATCCACCACATGTTCTTCAGCGTGTAGCTGGCTTTACGTTATTTGGGACCTTTATTGCATGTGTTCTCTTAATCCCCCTCTAACATATACCATTCATCTACTTGCACAAGAGCATTCCTATTCATCCACTTTCAATAATTATTTTCAATTTTTTCAGGTAATAAAATCATCATAAAAGTTTGATGCCATATATACGTCTCTATTTTCAAGTTTTTTTTTTTGGAATTTCTTCTAAGGAACTTTTCTTGTAGCACAGAAAAAGGAGAAGTTTCTTCACGATCATGACCTAATATTGTGTTCACTTGTACGCTTGAATTTCGAATTTTGGTGTAGCCGTGTAGCATTGGTTATTCGTATGCATTTTCCGCGGTTTCAAATTTGGTCTTTGAGGTAATTTGAGGGAAACAACGCGAACTTTGAAAAATCTTAGCGGTCAGCAGTTGACAAAATGCAATAAAATAAATTATAAACCAAGGAAATTGACAGAAGTATTACAAAAAGAATTAGTCTTGTGAATATATAAAGTATCTGCTGTGCAATTATATATTTAGTGTCTACCGAAAATTAAGTTGTTAATATATATAGTACTATATATATTTTAAGTGAATTTTTACTTAAATATATAAATAAAATTAACTAACTACTGATTACAAAAATATTTAATATCATTTAATTTTATTAATCATAACCAGAATAGATTTTTTAAGTATCCTTTATTAGAAATTTATAAAAAAATAATAATGAAATCAAATTTCAAATAATTAAAGAGTGTTTTTAGAAGTAATTGCGTAATTGTTATATAAAATGAAAAGAAGTTAAAATTTATTTATGTTTAGAAAAACATGACCCGTTATGTTAATATTGTTCTATGCAGCACAGTAAATTTAACTTTTTGTTTCAATTTGTAAAAACGGATGAAACCAAAATGAAGAAAAATTACAACAAATAATGAAAAACGAAAAATCAGACGAATATTTTGTAATTAACGTTTTTTACTTAATAACGAAAATTTGTATAAAAAAGAAACACATTAAGATATAAAATAAAATAAGTAACAAAATAATCAATTTTGTGAATAGATAATCAATTTTTTATTACATAAAATCGATCTGTTTACTATTTTATTACATTTACGTATGTATTATATTTTTATATAAGCAATTGTTATTAATTTATTAATATTTATATTTTTGAAATAAAATGAAATATAATTAATGAATTTATCTCTCAATCCCAAAAAAGTATATGCTTTTTTTATATCAACATAACTATCTATTATTGTGATTCGTACGGTTATGCTAATTAACAATATAATTATTTATTAGATAAAATTTGTATATTGACACTGGTAATTAATCCTTAGGTATGAGATTTCTTGTCAAGGAATTGTATTGATTCTAATTTGGATTCATTCAACAACTGAGTTAGGGTTTTAATTCGTTACTACTGGGAAATCTACTTATATATGTATTTAATTATCTCAGTAATTTAATATAAAAAATTGACTTTTTTTAATTAGTTTTTATGTCTAAAATCAATTTCCAAAAATGTTGTATACTTGCATTTACTTGTATTATTTTTATCTATATTCATACTTTTTTTGTTATTAATGTGAGGATTTTTTTGTCAAAATAAAAATAAATTCAGATAATATTTATGAGAACAAATTTATTTGTTATTCTTCTAAGTCAACATTATACGTTTTAAATATTAATGGAAGAGTTGAACCGCAATCTCTTTTACCCTCTAATCCAATTTTATCACTAAATCATCTTATAATTAATAATGTAATTTATCATCATTCAATTAAAACAAAACGATCTCATTAAAATTGATTTATAACCATACATTTTATTTTAAAGTTATTAGCATTGATTGATTCGTATCAATCTAGATTATTCCAAATGGATGAAACTCTTGCACAACTTGTGGTATTGTGTTCTTCCTTGTGGCTGCAGGTTACATAACATTAAGTGCTTGTATAAAAAAGATATGCTCTAATAAATGATGTTAGAAATTTTGCATTAGTGATCTGAAAAAATATAGAATAAAAAATAAGTGGATAGAAATTATTGTCTTTTTTAGTTGCTTTTTAGGAAATTGAATTAACTTCAAATTTAAATTCTAAGATAATATTAAAACGTATTTCAGTTGTTCAAACATCGATCACATCCTTCAAATGTATAGTTTTGTAAATTCAAAGTTGAAATGTTGAATCTTTATATACTATGACTTGTTTCAATCAATAAAAGAGTTTAAAAATATAGAGAAATCACCGGTTTTGATACTGCTGTTGGATCTGTCACAGAGGTAGTTTACTAGAAATATTCAAACACTAATAAAATATGAGTTCAATCATATAAGGAATTGACACTATTTTTTACCAAAAATCTTAATAAAATACGTTAATGGATCTTTCATCTTTATATAGTGCTCTATTTTCTTATCTCTATTCAATATGAGACTTAGACTCACACTTGGATTCCCAACACATCCAACAACTCCAATGCAAAATAAAAACAATTAATCTGCAAAATACAATAAAAAGTCGTTTATTCAAGACATTGGGCAGATATTTTGAACCCTGCCAACATTACCTATCCACGCTCTATTACTGATGTAACCACAACAGTGATTTCAAATAATAATGTTAAAATTATCTATAGCTAACGTTGACAGTTATGTCTTTTTTAATAATAGAAACTGTCATACATGCAAAATATTATCTTACAAATATAATAAGAAAATATCTGTTTAAAAGATTATCTTTATATAGTTAATTCACCACGACGAATTTAGAACATGTCCAACTTTGAATATACATGTATAAAGCAAAATTTCCAACTGAATTTTTTGTATTTAAGCAATTGTTACGGAACTCTTCTCCTCCAGAGTGGTCCTCTTTTCTATTTGCATATTATTTATTGATCTAAAATTTCGTTTTTCATAATTTTAGAATATTAATACTTATACATTATAATCCAGGGTTTAATTTATTATATATTATTCAATGTTGTAAAGTCATAAGATCCTAAGTCTTCTTCCAATCCAACAACCGTCCTCGGTTTACACAATCTGACAAAAGTCCCTGTTTGTGAATTGCAACTTCTTAGCTTACAAAAAATAATTTATAATGACAAGTTTCATTAAATTGAAGTATTAGGTAAAGCCCTATACCCTATGGTTTATAACATTTTTTTTTCATTAGCTTATAATGACAAGTTTCATTAAATGTTTTTCCTCTTTTTTTTTATCGTTCTTATTTACTTTATTAATTCTCTCTTTATTTTCATACAATTAAAAAAAAAACCGTACTTTTATTTTTCCTTTCGAATTTTTTATTAAATTTCCGTTAAAGATATTCTTTTCAATGTTAGATGCTAGTCAATCCTTCGAATGAAGAAAGATATCAAGTCTTCAATGGTAAATATTTATTTTAGGTTAAATATGAAGGTTTTCCTCTTATTTATTTAATATTATATAACTAATTAATAACTCTGTTTTTAATGAAGCGGTGACGTGCATGCTATGGCGAGGAAAAACGTAAAAGGGAAATCCCGTCTTCCCAATGGAACGTAAATTATTCTTTTAAAAAGGAGAGAAAATTAGATAAATTTTCTATAAATTAAAATTAATTTAAAAAAAAATCATATTAATTTTTGTAAAAGATTATTTTTAAGTAGTGTATAAGATAATTTTATTCGCAACAAATTTATATTGTTTTTTATTAACAAAAAAGTTATTAAGAATACCTTTAAATTAAAATCATATACAAATGGTGAAAATAAAATAGAAGCACGTGCGAATTACGCTCTTCTGTAATTCCCGTCCTCGTTTAAAAACGTTGAATGATTGAATTTGCCACAAAAACATACATGGTAGAATCTACGTTTATTATCAGAATATTCCAAATATTCCTTTCTGCGATGTGGAATAAATATATTTTATGTGGCTGAAGCCGCAGAAACTACAGAAAAGACCACTCACTTTATACGACCATAGATTACAGTCACAAAAAATCGTTACTTTTTACTTGTCTTTTATGTTTGGATAAGAAAAAAACCAGTCTGACAAATTAAACTCAATTCGTTACTTCTGTAAAGGGAATGTGGAGTGATGAAAGGAATTAGAGAAGAATATAACAGCAGAAAAAGATGAAAAGAAGAGTGTTACTGTTGTTATTGTTTTGTTCATACATGATGTAATAACTAATAAAAGCGATATATAGTACAATTAGGTACAGCACACATAGATGCATGATGTAACAAAAAGTGATATAGCAGCATGTTACATTAATTATTATAATACTGTGCTTTCGTTAATCACGTGAAGCTTAATTTAACATCAATTCATAACTACCATGAAGTGAATCCCACTCTGATTCCTTAGTTTTAGACCTATATATGTAATTTAGCAAATTTTAACAGGAAAAGGGGAGCATTATATTAGATGTGTGTGAAATATCAGAAACAGCTTTAAATATCAAACGAAAATGATGTCTGTGGAGTAAATAAATTGGCAAAACCTGTTGAATGCATAAAAAAGGGCACATGCATTGTACCTTTCGTTAAAAAGTTTTTCTTTCTCCAAGTCTAAAATATGTACAGTGCTAGAAACTTAGCACGAAAGTTGCATCTAATGCCGATCACAGTAATAGGCTTTCAATTTTTGTGTAGTTTGGAAGCAACTGTCAATTATTGCTATTGCTACTGCTAACGCAATTAGTTTACACATGAAAGCTTTGATGCAATCACCAAACCAACAAGAAAGAGATGTGACCAAAAAATGTCAACATCTAAGAGAACAGAAAAAGATTGGCAACAGTGTTGATATGAACCAATGGCCAACCTCATATCTGGCTTTATCTAGTAGCATTCATAATTCTGTATTTTGTCATAAAAAGACCTTTTCTTTTGCCTCTTCTTAAAGCCATCCCATTCCAAACACTTTCATTTTTGTCCAAAACTAACGTTTTCCCCTTAACAAATACGAATATTAAATAACAAAAATCATATATTAATAACAAAATGTCTCAAATCCAAAACGTGGAAATGATTGGTTGAGTTCTTCTCGTGATTTCAAGGTTCAGCAAGGGCAAAATGGTCATCAAGGGCATGACATAATTATATAGGATATCTTATCTACCATGTCTTGACAGTTTCTGCCAATACAATTCTAAAGGCTCAGCTGATTTTCCAAAGCTATCACCACTCGTCATGGATGCAGAAGAAGTCTTGAGCCTCTTTGATTCATGCTGGTTTGGGTATCAAACATCGAAGGAACGCTCAAGTTCATCAACACCGACAAATTCTCATGAAAATTCAGATCATCAAATAAAAGAAGAACCATCAGAACCAATGCTTTTGCGCTTCCAAAGCACTCACAACAGGTCCATGAGCGACCAGTTGAGTTCCATGACATGTTTCAACGATGATTCTCTTTCCCCAGACTCAGTTTTTTCGCCAAAGCTTCAAACCATTCTCTCGGGAAAAGATGTCACAGACTCAGAAGTACAGGTGCGGCATGAAGTGTTGCCTAAGAAGAGGGAAAGGAAGAAGAAAAGGCAAAGCAAGAGTTTGTCAGACCTTGAATTTGAGGAGTTAAAAGGGTTCATGGATCTGGGGTTTGTTTTCTCAGAGGAAGATAAGGACTCTAGTTTGGCTTCAATCCTTCCTGGCTTGCAAAGGTTAGGGAAGAGTGACGAGGAAGAAGAGGATTGTGATGGGTCTGCAGTACAAAGACCTTACCTCTCGGAAGCGTGGAAGGTTCAAGAAAAAAGTAAGAAAGAGAACTCTCTCGTGAATTGGAAAATTCCTGCTCTGAACAATGAAATTGACATAAAAGATAGTCTCAGGTGGTGGGCTCATACTGTTGCTTCCACTGTTAGATGATGGAGTTTTGTAATTCCAGTTTTTCTTGTACTACATATTTTGCTTATATTTCAGAAATTTTGTTTAACTTTTTGCTATAGCAGCTTTTTAACCTTTTTCCGTCAGGAATTTCTGGAATACCACATTGTAATTTCAGATCAGAGGAGGGAAATGCATCTCAGATTTTAAGATCATTGTAGGTCACAGACAATTTCTGTTGCAGTAGGTCCATCTCGAGTTTGAAATTTTGTACTTCAAAATTAAGGCCACAAAGCTTGCACCGAACCCAATACCAGACTCTCCAAACCACAAAAAGGTTAAACATAATTAAATCACCAACTCATTCGGCTTTTTCCAATCACTTTTGTTTTGCTACCTTCACCGGAATGTATGAAAATGAGAAAGTAAGAAGAGAAATAATAGAATTACATTTGATATTATCTTTTTTTTTTTAAATTTTTTTAAAATATAAAAATTTATTCTTTTATAATTATTTTATTTTTATAATATTTGTCTAACAAATGTAAACGTGTCTTTTTATTATAAGTAATATCATTTCTAATATAGTAGAAAAAAGAAAATTGGTTAGTTATATTGATTGATAAAAGTTTATCAATTTTAACCTTTACGTATATAATTGTATGTATTCACTTTATTCAGTGACTGTATAGAAGTTAAATTTAATGAAGCAAAAATCTGTTAAATGTATAATATTGGTAAGATAATGAATAGTGAATAGTGTATGAATATTATTACAAGCTGATTGGCAAAACAATCCTGGAAAAGTGTATTGGCAATATTTTAATGTTTCTTGTTCAGTAATTTGAGACGATCCAAGCACAAGGATAATTGTTGTGCAATCATTTGATTGATGTTTTTCAACCACTCAAAGATACTGCACAAGCGGTTGACTTTTCATCTCATATCTTAGAAGAAATTACCGATATGAAAATAAAATTCTCAATTATTATTATTCTCCTCTTTATCCTTTTTACCACCTTTCAAATTTATTTTTCCTTTATTTTAATTTTATTACCATTTAACAATGGAATAATATATGGAAAAGTTGAAAACGCATAAAATTTGACAGGAATCAAATTTAAAATATTAACCTCGAGGGGTAAATCTGTAAACGTACTTTTGTTTTGGTTGCCTTAACCACGTCACTTTAAAACCTACGCTTTTAAGTTCCGATTGGGGGGACATGAAGTCCGACAGATAGATATGTTCGGCCAAAAATTGGTAAGGAAAGACCTAAATTTTTGGATCTGTGAGACTGGTTTAGTTATATTCTGCTACATTTAATTATTTTCGTCCCATTTAATTATATTATTTCAAAAATACTTTTCAATTAACTAAGAATTTATTTTATATCAATAATATTTAAAAATTAAATTTCAATAAAGAACATTTCAGAAAAGAAAATTAAATGTGATTTGTAAAATTAAGCTATACTGATTAACTTTTTAATTACCACAAAGATTAGTTATTCTTTTATTGTTAGTAATTAAGATTGTAAATGCACTGATGCAGAGAAAATTGACTCACATATTATTAATGGTAAATGTAGCTTTAAATAGCCAAATGACAGTTTCTAAACAATTAAAAACCACTCCCGACAATAAAGCTAATAGTGGTTACAGGAATGAGAAAAATTAGGAAATATCCCTAAAGACTTGGTAAACCAAGATATTATTCAAAACAGAAATAAAAACTGCTGCAAACTCCATCATTTCCTCCCTTAAACTAAATGTTATAAAACAATTAGTTTATATCAGAAATTATATCAGACAGATCACACACTCCCAGCAACCTCCGAAGCTTCTGGAAAACTTCCATCTTCAATGGCTTGGTCATTATATCAGCCAATTGATCTTGACTCTTGCAATGAACTAATTCAATTGCACCTTCCTTAGTAAGATTTCTCAAGAAATGGAACCTTACATCAATGTGCTTGCTGCGGCCGTGCATAACAGGATTCTTTGACAATTTAATGGTTGAGTTGTTATCACACATCATAGTTATACAATTTTCATAAGAATGACCCAATTCCTTTAAGATTCTTCTCATCCAAACTCCTTGACAAGCACAAACAGCAGCAGCTACAAATTCTGCTTCCGTGGTTGATAAAGTTACAATAGGTTGTTTTTTGGAACACCATGAGACAGCACCTGATCCCATTAAAAATACATACCCAGATGTACTCTTCCTATCTTCCATATCCCCTGCATAGTCACTGTCTGTGAAAGCTAATAGCTCACCACTTTCTGCTGTCTTATAAAAAATCCCATAATTTACAGTTCCTTTCAAGTATCGTAAGGCTCTTTTAGCTGCTTGCAGGTGAATATCTAGTGGTTTTGCCATATATCTACTTATGAGACATGTAACAAACATCATATCAGGTCTTGTGGCAGTGAGATACAACAAACTTCCAACCAACTGCTTATAATAAGTTTCATCAACAAAATTCTTGGTTCCATCTTTGCTCATTTTGAAACCTGGGACAATTGGCGTGCCTACATGATTACTTTCCAACATACCAAACCTGCTCAAAACTTCTAATGCATATTTTCTTTGACATATATAAATACCATCAGGTCTTTGTAGCACCTCAATCCCAAGGAAAAATCTCATCTTTCCCAAGTCAGACATATCAAATTCTCTTAACATAGAGCTTTTAAACTCAGACATCATGACTTCATCATTACCAGTAAAAATTAAATCATCAACGTAAATACTTACAATGATAATTTTTCCTTCTTTGTTTCTCTTGGTGAATAATGTTTGTTCGCTGTCACACCGCTGAAATCCTTCACTAATGAAATGAGCTTCAATTCGACTGAACCAAGCCCGCGGGGCTTGTTTTAAGCCATACAAAGCTTTATGCAACTTATAAACCAAATGCTCACTACCCTTTATTTCATACCCTTTTGGTTGCTCCACATAAACATCCTCATTAAGGTCACCATGAAGGAAAGCCGACTTAACATCTAGCTGGAAAATTTGCCAATTTTTATGTGCAGCTAGAGCAATAATCATTCTTACTGTATCCATCCTTGCCACTGGTGCATAAACTTCTGTGTAGTCAATTCCATGTTTTTGAGAATACCCCTTGGCCACTAATCTAGCCTTGTACTTATCAATCTTGCCATGTTCATTGTATTTGATTTTGTAGACCCATTTCACTCCAATTATTTTAGCTCCAATAGGTAGTGTAGTGAGTGTCCATGTTTGATTCCTTTTTATGGATTTGATTTCTTCATCCATAGCCCATCGCCAATTTGGATTTTTCACAGCTTCCTCAAAATATGTGGGGTCATTTGACACCATTAATGCCATATGGGTCTCATCCTCCGATAGACCTTCTCCAGGAACATAATCATCCATCCATGTAGGAGGTTGCCTATTTCTTGATACTCGTACTCGATCTTCAGTATTGTTTTCTGCATTTATTTCTGTAACATCATTTCTTGCATTCTCACCTGCATCTAATTCTGCATCATCTACTTCTGCATCATCTACTTCTGCATCATCTATTTCTGCATCATCTATTTCTGCATCATCATTCCATTCTAAATCTGGTACAGGTTGTGTTCCATCCCAATCCCATTGTTTGTCTTCCTCAAAAATCACATCTTTACTTATGAGAATTCTTTTAGCTATAGGATCAAATAACCTATAGCCTTTAGATTCCTCACTGATTCCCAACAGCACACAAGTGATGCTTCTATTATCGAGTTTCGTTCTTCTTGCCTCTGGAACGTGCATATGGGCTACACATCCAAAAACCCGAAAGTGAGCAACCGAGGGTTTCATTCCACTCCATGATTCTTGCGGTGTAACATCTTTCACAACTAATGTAGGAGATCTATTTAGGACATAAATGGTCCAGTTCACTGCCTCTGGCCAAAAAGACTTGGGAATATTTTTATCAGATAGCATGGAACGAACCATGTTCATCACTGTTCTGTTTTTCCTTTCGGCGACTCCGTTCTGTTGTGGAGTATAAGCAGTGGTCAATTGCCTTTTGATCCCATTTTGTTTGCAGAAATCATGGAACTCTGTTGAATGAAATTCTCCCCCTCTGTCTGTGCGTAAACACTTAATAGACATGTCAATCTCTTTCTCAACCATAATCTTAAAACATTTGAAGGAATGTAACGCTTCTGATTTTTCTGCCAAAAAATATACCCATGCTTTTCTACTATAATCATCAATGAATAGTAGAAGATACCTTTTATTACTATTAGATGTTGGAGAGATGGGACCACATATATCTGCATGGATAAGTTCTAGCTTTTGACTTGCTCTCCAATTACTTTGTTTTGGAATGGAGTCACGATGTTGCTTTCCATTAAGACAGTCACTGCAGATTACTGTTGACATAGAGAGTTGAGGAAGTCCTTGTACCATGTTCTTGCTCAATAATGTCCGTAAGCCACTATAGCTTAAATGCCCATACCTTCGGTGCCAAAGATGAGATAGATTTTGAGTGTGTGTATGAAGGCACTGGTCAGAATTTGTTTGATGGAAAGTACAAGATTGGGGCAGCAAGAAAAACATCCTGTTGGCACTCATGTTGGTCTGAATTATCAAGCCTTTCTCTGGATGAAATATTTTGCACATTCCTCACTTGATCAAAATGGTCAAGCCTTTCTCTTGTAATTGCCCTATGCTTAAGAGATTATTTCGCAATTCTGGAATATAGTAAACTTCACTGACAACAAAGTTTACTCCATCTACCAGTAACTTGATGCTTCCTTTTCCCATCACTGTCATCTTCGTGTTGTTTCCCAATTTTACCGAGTGTCGAAAGTTTGCATCAAACTCATGGAACATAGCAGAATCACCACACATGTGATTAGAACATCCAGAATCAAGAAACCAAACATCTTTTCCTTTAGTCTCAGGAAACTCCACATAAGACATCAAAAGTAGCTCTTCTTCTTCATCATAAACCTCTGCATAATTTGCTTCTTTATTCCGAGGACATTCATAACGAAAATGTCCAAGTTGATGGCATTGGTAGCACTCTACAGCCGCCTTGTTGAAGGTTGTTCTACCTCTTCCTCTTCCCCGTCCTCTTCCTCTTCCTCTGTAGCCACCTCGACTATGACTTCTTTCCTCTTCAAAGGTCACTTTTAAGGCTTGTTCCTCATCTTTGTGTCTACGAAACTTCTGTTCATGTACTATTAGTGAGCTTTGTAACTCATCAACAGAAAGATTATCTATGTCTTTGGACTCCTCAATGGAACATACAATGTAATCAAACTTCTCAGTTAAAGAACGGAGAATTTTTTCAACCACTTTAACGTCTGACATAACTTCACCATAAGTTCGCATTTTGTTGGCCACTGTCATGACCCTAGAGAAATACTCTGTCACTACTTCACCAGATTTCATCTCAAGAACTTCAAATTCTCTACGGAGAGCTTGAAGATGAGATCTTTTTACCCTTGCATTGCCTGCAAACTTTTTCTTCATAGCATCCCATATCTCTTTAGAAGTGTCTTTCTTGAGTATGGTGTCGAGAACAGTTCGGTCAATAGCTTGAAAGAGATAGTTTTTGACTTTCAAATCTTTCAGTCGCATCTCATCTTGCTTCTTTTGTTGTGCTTCAGTTTGTACGGTTCCGCTTGCTGGAATTACATAACCAGGTTCGATGAGATCCCAATACTCTTTAGATCGAAGGAAATTTTCCATTAACATGCTCCAATGGTCATAATGACCATCAAAACGTGGGATGGCTGGCTGGACAAAGCTCCCTTCGGTAGTCATTTTTTTTGCTAGTGCAAAACTTCAAAGACTGCTGCTTTGATGTATCAGGCCCAGTGGGGGCTCTGATACCAGATGTTAGTAATTAAGATTGTAAATGCACTGATGCAGAGAAAATTGACTCACATATTATTAATGGTAAATGTAGCTTTAAATAGCCAAATGACAGTTTCTAAACAATTAAAAACCACTCCCGAAAATAAAGCTAATAGTGGTTACAGGAATGAGAAAAATTAGGAAATATCCCTAAAGACTTGGTAAACCAAGATATTATTCAAAACAGAAATAAAAACTGCTGCAAACTCCATCATTTATGAATCTCGATTATTTCATTGCCATGTCTGTTTTTAAAATATTTTTATTAATTTTTGATTATTTATAAAAATACATTAAGTGTTTGAGACAATATAATTAAAACATTTTTTGTCAGCAAATAAGAGGATTAATAGAAAAATATTGTAAAAGATATATAATTATTCTGTAAACTTTATCCTGCACAATACTTTTAGCATGCTCATAATCTAATAAATTCAAACTCATCCATGTTTCAGTTTCTAAATGATAATCAGATAACCATCCTAGAGTTCAGGTTATCGATGTAAGAATATATGCCAATTTTGTATAGATTACATTTAACCAAGAAAGTAAAGGAAGTTCTTCCTTATTATATCTAATCACATATTAAACTTTTAACGCAAATCCCTTGCTTACACGGATTACTCGTATAAATACAAAGAATAGAACAATAATTTAGGTAAGAGATCCAATCAACTCGTATTTTCATTGAATAAAATGTAAAACAAAAAGAGATTATGCAAAAATCATGTGGTAAACCTGCTATTGTTGGCTCCAGTATTACTATAAAGCAAGCTATACATTTTCTATATCAAAAATATCAATTTTGTTTATTACTGCAATGTAAAACAGCATATAGACAATGACCTCAACGAGGATCAGCAGGATGTTTCATTTAAAATAATATATGCCAATATACAACACAACCAACAGCAATTTACAAAAATAAAGAGCTTGGGTTTACCTTTTTTGAGGGGAAGGGGAAGAAAAGAATATCACACAATAACTAGAATTTAAAGAAGAATTCAAAGAAGATTAGTAGCTCAGTGTTGCTATGTCCTTGGACCAAAGAGGTCCTTGGTCCTTCGTCACATTCAATTCAATCAGGCAATCATATAAACTGACTAGCAGATTTTGTAGGCTCTCTTCTCTTGGCGTTTTTCTTCATCATGTCAACCCAACTAGCTAATATATTAGACTCTTCAAACTTACCAACAAAATTCATCTTTCTAGCTAACTCCTCAAGGATGAATGTATTCCCAGTTTTAGAAATATCAGAAGCAAACTTGTTATAGTCAAGTTGAGGAGCTTTCATCCCCTTCTCTAACATTTCCTCTAGATACCTGCATGCGTCACCAGACCTGTCCTGTCTTATAAGCCCACCAATGAGTACAGCGTAGGAATTTTCATCAGGACAGCACCCCTTCTGATGCATCTCATCCCAAATTACGTGACCCATTTCATAATTTTTTGTCATAAAATAGGATTTCATTATCATGTTGTAGGAGTGAACAGTTGGTTCAATGCCACTTTGAATCATTTTCTTGTATATTCTCACTGCATCATCTGGCATATGCTGGCTAGTCATCAGTTTTATCAAAGCATTGTAGGTCCTCCCATCGGGTGAACAACCTCTTTCCCTCATTTCCTTCAGTAGATTGTATACCATATCCATTTTCTTCTGCCTCCCAAACCCAGTGATCAAGCACGTGTAAAGTGCAACATCAGGTTGGCACCCTCGATCTACCATTTCATCAAAATATTCTATCGCTTCTCTTGTCATCTTCTGCTTGCAGAAGTCCTGTATAATAATTGTATAACTCCGAACATTGGGTGAAGGACCTTTGGCCTTCATAATTCCAAATAACTTGATGGCATCAGACTTCTTCTTACACTTCAACAACCCCTCAAGCATAATATTGTGCGCAACAATATCCGGCTTAAATCCCCCATCAATCATCTCATTCCACACCCTCCCTGCTTCCAGCAAGTTTTTCAACCTGCACCAACCACTAAGAAGTATGGTGTAAGTTTGCAAATTGGGTATAAATCTATCTCTCAATTTCTCAAAAACAGCTTGCGCTTCTTTACCGAGTTTTGCAGTGCCAAGACTTTCAAGCAAGAAATTAATCACATCAACACCCACTTTAAACCCATGCTTCTTCATCAGATCGAAGATCCACACAACCTTCTTCCTTTGCTTTGCATCAGAAAAGGCTTTAATAGCAATGGAGAAAGTCTCCATTGTCAAAAGACCCTTCTCACCCATTTCCTCAAACAATGCCACCATTGTCTCAAACTGTCTAGTCCTCCCAAGAACACGCATCATGCAGTTATAAGTTCTGGAATCATGAGCAAACCCAGGCCTCTTCCCAGCCCAACAAAAGAACCGAAAAGCCGGCTTCCTAGCATGTTTAAACCTTTGCAGCACCTCCACCACCAAATCATGCGTCAATCGAACCCCGCATTCATCAAGAACAGCCTCCATGTTCCTATCTAATGCAAACAATTCGTCAATCACCTTGCATACCCTATGAACCTCATCAAGATCTACACAAGATTCATCACTGACACCTCTACCATCACAATCTTCCTCAAGCCCAGAATCAGCTTCGCTAGCAAATGTCCTACTATTGTTCAAAAACGGAAAATTTTCATGATGAAAAGGGGAAAGGGGTAAGGCGGAAAAAGAGCCCAGACGGATAATCAACAGCTTTTTTGGAAAAGCAAGGAGTGGAGAGGGGTGTGGCAAAAGAAGTGAAATTTGACAACGAGAATGATCGAAAGTGCAATCAGGAGAAGCACGAAGCAAACGAGACAAGGGCAGAGAGCTACCACAAGGTAAGCGCACTTGCTCTCCTCCTCTTTGCGGTAGTTGTCTCCGATGGAATGAGCGAAGCTCGGTGGCGGAGAAGACGCAGCATAGGCCATGTTGATGTGGCAGTGAAGAATGCGCGTGGTGTCGCAGGAAGAATGTCAAAGGTAGAACGTTGGAGGAGGTTCTTGTTGTGTGACCAAGAGAGAGAGTCATCAAGGTGCCATTCACATCACAGGCAGTAGAATTACTAAGGAAAAAATGTAGTGAGTGAAGTTCTGTGTTTGTGTGATGGGTTATGGGTTAACCCGTGATGGGCCCTCGGCCCGTTAACCCGTGATGGGCCCTCGGCCCAGTTAAGTTGGATACAGATTAAGAATATTCAAATCCAATCCAAAGTTTGTAAAAGTAAAAGGTCATGGGGCAGTTTTACTCCCTCCACCACCACACACGTTCTTCCTGCACCTCTCCATTTCTTTTTTTATTCTTTAATAATATTTAATTTCTAGTTTTAACTTTTACCGACATTCATGAATGGAGATCGTGAACGAATTTAGATATCCGTTAAAGGACAAACAGATGTGCCTTATCTGCTGCACGGTTATCTTCTTCCTCTGCACACAAAAAACGCAGGCAACCAACTAGCACAACAAGCATACCGTACACAGAATGTATATTCAAATACATTAAAATGAAAATCAATCATGCACATTACGTCAAGCCCAATAACACTAGCTCGCTGCTTTTTCTATTCTTCAATTCCGTGAGTACCTGCATAATTTGGATGAATTTGATATTGTTTTTTAATTTTATTTTCTTTCTTTTTTGCGTTTGTGCTTCTGCATTGATGCATGATCAATTTGTTGTTACAATCTGAGAATCTTTTCTCTGAAGAATGCTCAAATTCTTAAATTTGAGACCTTTGTTCTTTTAATGTTTCTGAATAATAATCGTTTTCGTGTTAGTTTTTCATCGCCACACCACCAACGCACCACGAACACACAAGGAGGACCAAAATGGAGAAGAAAGAAAGAATGAAATGGAAACGGATATGAAAAATGGTAGAAAAAAATGGATACAAGAAAGAGAGAAAGTGAAGGGGGTGAGACTGCCGCTATCAGTGAGAATGAATGATAAAGAATTAGGGTTTTCATATAAAAATAAAAAAGTAAATGATTAAAGTAAAAAAGGGTAATTTGTATTTAAGAAAAAATTAGAAAGGTACAGAAAGCAGCAGTTGGAGTGGTAAAGGGAGTAACTCTCAAAGATTAGATGCATTTGTAATTTTGTGAATGTCTAATTTTATTTTTTATAAAATTTTCATTATACGGGTTTCTAAAATTAAATTGCCTTAATTCACCATTAATTTCTTATTCAATGATGGGAAAAAAGGTTAGTGTATGTACTTTGCTGTTAAATTTTATTAGTAATATTTTACATAAACAAGACACCGCTATAACGTAATAATTTGTGACAAAAATTAGATTACGTAATAAAAACATAAAAATTGCTTAAATTTGAAAAAGAGAAACATCATATATGAAATTAAACTTTTACAAAAACTGTTACAAATTTATAAAATTAGACTCTAAGCACATTTAAAACAAAACAAAAGTTTGAACTATCAACATGTTGGTTGAATAAATCAAAATCAAAATCCTTTAAGTTCACAAATTTGAGCTATCAACATATTTTTCAAAGATGAATTATTAGATACGTATACATTTTACAAGATAAATTTTATAAATATGCATACTTTTTATTTCGTATTTGGATAAAAAAATTAAAGATAATTCATTTTATTAAAAAATTTAAATATTTTATTATAAAATTTATTATTTAGATAAAATAAAATAAAATTTTACAAATTGATGAAAATAATGTCATTTCAAAAAATTATAAAATCTTAAATTTTAATATAAAAATTTAAAATTTAAAATTTAAAATGCTTCCTATTTGTTTTTCTTTAAATTTATAATCTTATTATTTTATATTTTATTTTTGGCTCAATTTTAAATTTTAGTTGTGATATTATTTTGATATAAAGTTAGTTGGATTGCTTATAATAATCTTGATTATAATATAAGTTAGGATTATTTATTTTTGGATTTATTTAATATTCTCTGGATTCATTGATAAACTCAAATTTAATATTCGTCCAGTAATGAATCTGGAAAATGCAAACTCATAATTCTGCATAAAAGAGAGTTCTCTTAGCACTTTTTATCTAAATCAAAATAGTACCAATTTCGCCAAAATGTCTTATTAGAAGCCCAGGACTGTAAATCTAACCCAAATTTCACAATTCAAAAACCTATTTTATTAACCATATGTTTACTTATTTCTCAAAATTTCCCCAAATAAATTTAACAAATATAATGCACCAATTCAACATTCGATTCACATAATAACAAACAATCAATTAATATCATACAAATCAAATATATATACAAAGATTAAAATTAACTTTCTTTATCTAGTTAAACAACCTCTAGCATCTCAAATGCTCCTTAGAATTATATTTCTCACAAAATGACCTAACTAGATAAATAAGATCCCAATTAGAAATATAAATATATCAGCATGATTATAGAGGAAAATAGATTCACTTAGAGCACCTTTGAATCACATGCTTGCCTTTCAACCCAATGCAACCCAAAGAACAAAACCGTCTTAAAAATAACAAAAAAGAAACTTACTCTGTTATTCACTGTGACTGAATAAATATATAAAGTTATTTATTAGGAATACTTCTACAATTTTCTATATTTAAAGGGATAAAGATTGGAGTTAAAATTTTTAAAAAATAGTAAAAAGAAAGGTTTTGGAAAGAAAATTTAGAGATGATAGTTTTAATAAAATAAACTTCACTTAATAAAATATTTATTCATAGGGCCAATTTTTATTATTAAAATAGTATAATGTCATCTTTTAAAAGACACCACCTCTTTTACCGTTTTATACAATCTTACAATTCTTTTAATTAGTGATAAAAGATTTTTTAAATTAATTTTTTGAGAATTCTACAAGGATCATAGATGTGTATTTGGATGTAAACAATCTAATTTTTTAGAAGCGAACAAATAAATTTTGGAATAAAATTTTTTGTTTTCTAAGTTATTTATAAATTTTTTGGGATAAAATTTAGATGCAATTCCTAGTGTTTTTTTATTATGAATTAAAATTTTACTTCAATAACATATTTAACGAAAACTTTTATAATTAAAAAGTCCAGAAAGTAAATGATAACTTACAGATTTAAACTTAAGAAATAAAGTGACATATGACCAATATAGTTAATCTTAACCTCTTGTGTTGCGATGTTATCTTTTTAAGCTCCTCAAAGGATTTGTTTGTTTGTTACTATGAAGAGGAAATGTTATATTTTTAATTCTTTGGAGTGTATAAATCGCCCTCCTTGCGCCAGTTATGAAGATATATATCATCCTTATTTTATAACATTTCTCTTTGACGTATATATGCATGGAAACACTTTTATGTCTTATATTTATCCAAAAAGACAAAAAATGAAACAGTAATGAGGAAAGGATAAAGAAAGAAAAGGACATTGATCTAATAAGGACAATAACTACTACTGTAAGTAACGCCTAAGCGTTTGTTTTTTTATTCAACAGAAACATCTAACCTAGTCTGCATCCTCGTTCTTAAAGATGGTAAACGTTGGAGCCAAGGATTATTTGGAACCATTCAAATGTCCTTATTTGCTTTTCTTTATATTTTAATTACCTTCAAATGTGCAGTTAAATCCTGAATTAGGAGATAAATCATTTCTTAATGTAGCCATACAACCAAAACAGGACAACTTTGCATATGATTATCAGATTGTCACCATTCATGACTGTGAAGGGGTGATTGTAACATACGCATTTGAATTATCTATATCATTCTCAACACATCTTTAGCTATAATTATCATATTTTTTAATGACCACAATTTTCGTTTAAAATTGTTCATTTTCTCTGAAGTGTTATTTAAGTTGAGGGATGGAAAAGGAGAAATATAACAAATTATTGGTTTTTTTGCATGATTAATAGTTCAAGTACATAAACTCTAAAATTTACTAATATTACAACAACGATAAAAGGGTGCGTCCTTTGTAAAACTTTGTGTCGATATCAACAACACGGCCTGCAATGGTGGCATTCTAAAATACACATAAATCATGCCCTATGTGTCATGCAGATTTTGGCATATTCTTATTTGTCCCTTTCGAAGAGATGAAGATGTTTTCCTTATCATTCAAGCTTATAAACCGTGTTCCCTTGAAGCTCAAAAGGTTCGGTAAGTCTCATAGGGGCATGTTTTGAGATTTCATAAGAAGCAAAAATGGGAGCAGTGAATGATGCAAACCGCAGCAGAAAGAAGTCATCATCAAGAGGGCACCACAGGTTTGTGGGGGTTCGACAAAGGCCATCGGGGAGATGGGTGGCAGAGATCAAAGACTCTCTACAGAAGGTCAGGCTTTGGCTTGGAACATTTGACACAGCTGAGGATGCAGCTAGGGCATATGACAATGCTGCTCGAGCCTTGAGAGGTGCCAATGCTAGAACCAACTTTGAATTGCCTGAAGCAACTTCTGGTGATGCTTCTAAGCGTGGTGATGGCAGTAGTTCAACCTTTGTGCCCAATTGCTCTGAACCCTTTTCTTTTGAGGATGTCAACGAGCCAAGTGAAGAAGCTGAAGGCCTTCTTGGTGCACTTAAGGCCAAGCTGCTTGATGGAAAGAAAGGAAAGTTTCACTTTCCATTTCTTCCTAATAGTGCTGCTTCCCCGCTTGTTCAATCTGGCTGGGTTTCAACATCAACTCAGAATGTTTGTTCCGCGGAGAAAGATTTATTGTTACCATCATCAGCCAGTAATACTGTCCTCTCAAGTATGAATGGAACTGGAGCCAACCCTTTACTTGGTGTTACGAGTACGTTAGAAACATCAAACACTTGTTCAAAGAGTGTGGTTATCCCAAATCATGATCACGAAGGTTCTGAAGGAAGAAGTTCTAGAGTCGACTCTCATCAACTTTGTCAAACTCCACCGGAGGCAACATGGTTCAATGAAGTGGCATATGAATTGCCTTGGCCTACACAATGTATGAGCCAAGTTCCTGATAATAATAATAGCCTTCTTGCATCTGCAGCCACCTTGGCATGGCCACTTTCTGGGGTGATTGAGTCCATTGATATGGCTTGCCCAGATCAAGGGCCATCAAATTGCAACAAAAGTGGCCAAATGATGAATATGGTGAGCATGCAGTTACCTCTAGTTGGTGGTGCAACTGAAGGGCTTTGGACATTGGAACAACAACAATTTGTGCAATATGAGAACAACAGTTGGTTTAGTTATAATGGCTCTTGGGATCCTCTCCTTTCTGAGCTAGCTTGATTAGTGTTAAATATTGTTTGTGAAAGAAATCTTAAGTTGTCAGTTCTTAATACTATTGATTTACCAATCATTCTTTAATTTTAATTTCATAATGTATCCTTTTGTGTGCTCAAAGGTTTAGCAATTTTCTTCCGTCGTGGGAAGTAATGTTTTGTGTTTTGGTTACGAAACTGAGGTTATATGTCTACTAAATTTGGAGTATGGTCAAATAAGGAAGTTATTTACCGAATATACTTTGGTTAAAATCAGTAAAAATTAGACGAGTTTAATTATATAATAAAACACAGTCTCTGTGATACAGTTACTTAATCACCCAATGGTCTAATTCACGTTCCTGTGTTCCCGAGGACACTATGCTTACTTGTTCCTGTCCTGCATAAAACCACGTTTAATTCTGTAAGACCCTATTTTATTTATCCTGATAAATCATGCCAGAGAATAATACTCCGAACAAACGGGAACATAATTTTTCTTTTTGGAATTCTTTTTATTATTATAAAAAATTTATTAAGGAGTATATCAATTTATATGTCTCACTTTTTTTATTTAATAAGTTTTTTTCTATAATGCTGTCAAAGAAAGGTTCTTTTGTAAATTTTAATAATGTTGACTAATTATAAGAAAATTATTAAAAAAATTCAGTGTCTCTCTTAATCATTCGCATCCAGTGGATTTTTTTTTATTGAATATTTGTTGAAAGCAGCTAATAAATTAATCAAATGCTTTTTCCCCCTTTAAACTAAGGTATAATCTTCCTTTTGGGCCAAACTTAGATATCTTAATCTTCTTTTCGTGACTTTGCCGCCCTTCTTTCGAAAAACGTTATTTTTTTTTGAGAAAAAAAGAACTGAAAATTTCTATTTAGCTTGAAATGAAATAACTATTTTATAAAAGATGGTCCTAATTTCATTAAAAAAAACAAATAATAATAACACAATTAACTACTCAAGTTAACATCCTATAGTAGAATTACACAAGCGTTTCTCAGTATCAATCTGTCCCTATAAGTATATGGTGGAGTTCTATGACTTTGCTATTTTAAAGAAAAAATAATTTCTTTTTGAAAAAAGAATATAATAAATTAAACTAAAAATAATTTATCAATATAGCAATATTAGATAGTATAAGTGATCTTGTGTGGCATAATATCTCTTCTAAATTGAAGGAATATGGTCGTATGCCTCGCCTTTTGGTTCCACTAGCATGTCATTCGTAAATTCTCTTGTGGTGAAATTAAAAAAAAAAAAACTGGAATAATTTAACAGGTCAAGCTTTATTCTTTCAATATCCAAATGATCTTTACTTGGTTTGCTGAGATTTATGTCACGAGGTTGAAGAGGGAATGGATAGTAATTAAATATTGTAGAATATAACTAATATTTAAGTTGTAAAATACAAATGTTATAGAATTTGTGCTATTTTTCATTAAACCATCTGTTGCATTCTCCACCAAGACAAGTAGGCCATGCATGCATGCATGCATATGGTTCCAGCATCATGATAATATTGTTTAATTAATTGGAACTTTTGTACAGTCAAAGAATATAATATCATCTCTTATAATCAAGATAAAGAGGACAATTATTTGCATCCCCATCTTTTCCTCTGCAAATTTGAATAGGCAAAGAATATTAATTGTTGGATTGTTATCTTAAATAAAAATCAATTGTTTTATACTTTTCAATAACCACCTTCAAAATATATTATCTTTAGGACAATCTTTATAAGATACTCCAAAGTATAATAAACTAGTTAAATTATTGGCTACTTTTAAAATATATTTTACATTTTGCTAAAATGCCCAGTGAGAATACTCTAACATTTTTTTTAATCTTTCTCAACTAATTCTTTACCATAAATCTATGACTAAAATAAATCTATGCCCAATGAGAATACTTGCAGAGGTGGAGCTTAAGAGGGGCGGGTGACATGGCCCATTTTTTAAATTTTTTTATATTAGGATTTTTTTAATTTTTAAAGTTTTTTAAAATATATGTAGTATAATTAAAAATTGAAAGAAATTAAATTAACCATCTTTTTATTTTTTTTATAAAGCATAACATTTAATATTAAAAATAATAAAATATAAAATCAAATATAATAAAGAATAAAAATATGTATTAAAATGTTTTTATTTTCTTTTTTATTGTCTTATCGAGTTTTCAATAAATTGTATTCATGTTTTAGTTCTTTTTTATTATATGAAGAAAAAGATAAAAAAGAAAACTAGGCACAAAATTATTATTTTTTTCTCATTTTTCTTTGATATATACTATTTTGGAATAAACAAAAAGTAATTTGTCCGTTTCACTTAATATTGAAATATTTCTTTAATAGTTAGTATTAATTTTTATCTCATAAGTATTTTGTATATTATTTTTTTATGAATATAAAAGAAAAAATAATTTATTATGACTTTTTTTCATAACCAGTTTTTAATTATATTGATTGTCATAGATTGATAGTACGTTGAGGGAATAATTGCTTTTAAATTCTTGATTTTGTTCTGAATTGATGACAGATGGGTCTAAGAATGTTGTGCTCATGGATAAAGAAAAAAAAATTCTGTAGGATTTTGAAACTGTTTTTACCTCTAATCTTTAGACAAATTACTTAGTTGATATTCCAAAAATTGAAGTTTAACTAATTAAAAAATTAGGCTCTTATTCAAGAAACTAGTGCTTACATATGCTGGAAATTAATGATATTTGAAGTGTAAACTCAATAAATGGCATTTATTTAAATTTCGGTGAAGTTTAAACTTAGTATTTTTCTTTATATTTGCTAAGCCATTTTCATATTACTTGAAAAGGAATTTTGGTGAACTTTAAACCTTGTATCTTTCATTATACTTGGTAAATCATTTTCAAACAATTACTAAAGGGAAAAAAATATTGAACTAGTTTTTCCTAAAATTCTTACATTAAATATATTTTTAACCTTAAACAGAAAGTCTATTTGGGTATGTGATGCATTTATATGTCATCTTCTTTATGCACTTTTTTTTATATATAAATTCTTCTATGTTATTTGTGCAATTAATCTATAAGTTAATTCTTAAACAATTTCTAGAATTTTAAAAAATAAATAATGTACATAAATAAAAAAGTATTATAAAATAATTAGTAGTATTACTTTTAAAATTTCAAAAAGGAATTGGAAAAACATATATTAAAATCTAGAGCTATCAAAACGGGTAACTCAGCTCAACCCAACTCGGTCCACCACGAGTTGATCACTTAGTGAGTCAACCCAACCCGGCTCACTTATTAGCGAGCTGAAAAAATTTGAACTCTGCCGGACCCACCAAGGGTTGGTGGGTTAAAGAGGTTGGCTCACTGACTCACTTAATTATAAGTTTTTTTAAATTAAAAATATATAATTTTTTTAAAAATGAAATGTAAATAAATTTCACTCAAATGATGTTAAATTACAAAGACAATTCAAAATAAAATAAAAAAATATCATACACTCCAAGCGTAATCCAAAAATAAAAACAAAAAGGTGAACACATAAGTTTTTAATATTGATAATTTTTGTATCACTTGTCTATCTATAATATTAGAGTCTTGAATAGATAAATCTATAATATTTTTCTCTCTTGAAACATCTTTTTTTTATCCCATCTACAGTATAATAAAAAAAATACTAAACTAATAATATTGAAACACAAAATAATAAATAATTAAATTAAATTAGGTGGGTTGGTGAGCGTCTACACGAGTTCAATCCGGGTAAGCCGGGTTGAAAACTAACTCGCATAAAAAAAATTACATTTTTTTCAAACCCAATCTAGCTCAAACACCTGATGAACCAGGTTGACTTGTGGGTTACAACCCATTTTGACAACACTATTAAAACCTAATCTTAAAAATATAAATAATTCTAATAAAAAGTAATATTTCCATTACATTACATAATATTATCAAATAATAACATTATTATTATTATGTGATATTTTTAAAATTCTATTTTATGATTAAATATGTTTACAGGCTTTTGTATATAAAATTGTAATTTAGTTTAGGATTAGATTTTGATATACCAGTTTTGTCAAGAATGGATATATATATATATATATATATATATATATATATATATATATAATCTAATTGTGTGAAATATTTTTTACATGTTAAAATATATTTCAAAGAAAAATTATCTTTGAAATGTTTCCATTATTTAACACATTTCAATTTAAATGTATGTTTAAAACACTATTTAAAATGTAAAAAGAAAATTATTGAGTTAATAAACTATATGTATTTATTTTATTGGATTAAAAACTATATGTATTATTTTTAAAATTTAAAAAACAAAGTATATTAAAATTTTGAATATAAAAAAAATTGAATTTGGTTTAGGAACTAAAATCATGTTTGACCATTTATTTTATTATATTTTATCCTATTATTCTGACTAAACCAGACCTAAAGACTTCATAACATATTTTAAAATCTTTATTGTTTGAGCGGTATTGGTCTCAATAGCAAAAAATAAAATGCTTCGAAAACCTTTTTCTTTTCTTCCAAAACTTTAAGCAAAATGTCTTAGCCGTCCAATATTTGAGCTTATATATATAGCACATTGGAGAATCTAATTCATAAGCCATGGCACCTGAAGACTTTGAACTTCTACTTCATTGGAGCCTTAATTTTCCATGCCTTAAATGTTTTCCCTGCTTTGGTCACCACTATATTATTCTCTTTCCTTTTAAGTGATTAATTTGGAACAAGATTTGACAATTTGTTCTGGCTTTCCATTAATTTGAGATGGTGCTGCTGCTCATCCTACTAAAGGGGAAAGTATTAGATGCCATGTAAACGAGGGTGAGAGAAGCATAATTTCTTGTGCAGTCACACCCTGAAGATGCCTACAACCCATTATAGAAGCTTCAATTGCCCAATTGGATGAAAAAGAAGAGAGACAGAATGAAACACAGCAACTTCCTGTCTAAACGACACAAATGCAAAAACACGTGGCCTATATTTGTTCATAATGTCAGTCATAGATCATGAATCAACCTATAAATATTTGTATCATCCATGATTCTGGAATAACTGCTGATGTTGAACGGAATCAGTCAAAAGAAAACTAAAGGAAGAGTATACATATTAAACTATTGCCAAAGCTGGTTGCTTAAAGTGTTGAATGAGACTGCAGAATTTAATCTTGCTTTCTTGCCACTTATTCTGGAATATTTGTTTTAAATAAATTCACAGGTAGCTGTCTGTGGCATTGCTACTATCACTTTTTCAGCCAAATAAAAATATAAGGAAGGGAAAGCATCACCCTGCCCCCATCAAGAGCAGTGGAAGAACTGCATTGCCGAAATGAAGAGTGGTTGTGATGAATGGAAGCCTTTTATAGTAATGATAGCAATTGATTTTTCTTTTGCTGTAGTGAATATTCTTCTCAAGAAAGTCCTTGAAGAGGGGGTGAACCATTTGGTTTTTATCACATACCGGTTGACAATTGCTACCATTTTCATAGCCCCTGTCGCCTACTTTAAAGAAAGGTTGGTAAACTCAATTTTTCTATTTTGTAGTTATCTTGTTTTGTGAGATGGGAAATTTATGACTTTGTGAACCTGCAAAACAGACCAAATTGCATCAATGAATGATTTTGAACTTACCCACTGAGCAACAATTTGTTTGTACATATTGATCTCAAGAATGTTAAGCTAGTAATTTATCCATTACTCTTGCATGACATTTTACAACCATGACCATGAATTTCTTATTTTCTTGAAGACTAATATCAAATTGCAAAAATGAATGATTTTGAACTTACCCGCTGAGCACCATTTTTCTTGAAGACTGTTGCTCAAGTGAAGCCATGCGTACTTGAAGGGAAATTAGGTTTCTTAAAACTATGAGTAACCATATGTTTTAATTGCAGAAACGACAGACCAAGGCTCACATTTCGAATTCTATGTTACCTCTTCTGCAGTGCCATTGTTGGGTTAGTAATATTTTCATTTCTCACTGGCACTTGTTTTCTCCTCGTGAACTTCCAAATTCTCTGTTTTTGGATGATTGTCGGGAGATACTTACTGAATACAACTTTTTTTTATAGGGCATCAGTCACTCAATACTTTGTCCTTGTGGGGATACAATATACTTCTGCTACCTTCGCTTGTGCTTTCATCAACATGGTGCCAGTGGTCACATTCATGATGGCATTACCTTTTGGGTATGAACCAAAATTCAAATATATACTATTCTTATGTTCTTTGGGAGCAAGCTACCAAACTTGATGCAGGGTAACCGTGTCCTTTATCCCTTTATATCTTACAGATTAGAGACTGTGAAAATCAAATGCAACAGTGGGAGAGCTAAGATTCTCGGTTCATTGGTGTGCATAGGTGGCGCATTGATGTTGACACTTTACAAAGGAAAGCCACTGGTTAGTTTTTCTCACAATGAATCCGCAGCTTCTATGGTCAAGAGTTCTGCAGTGAATATATATTCTACAAAGACAACGGAGAAATGGACTATTGGTGTAATAGCCATGGTTATAGGAACCATCTTTTGGTCTTCTTGGTATATTTTACAGTCAAAAATAAGCAAGAGATATCCATGCCAGTATTCTAGCACAGCCATCATGAGCTTCTTTGGAGCCCTTCAATCAGCTGTTATTTGCTTGTGCACTGACCACAACTTGTCCATTTGGGTTCTCAAGGGAAAGATACAAATCATTGCTTTTCTATATTCTGTAAGTTCACTTTTTCAAGTCAGGAGATAAAGTGTTTGGCAGTAGCATTCGAGATAAAAATGATTAAAAGCAAACAGGATAGAAATTACTATAAAGTGAGTTAATCACTCAATTTAGAGGACACAATTATCTAAATTATAGATGTGAAGGAAATAATCTAAGCTATAGATGAAAATTAGCCGTAAATATTACATGCAGATACCTGTAACATCTTAAAATACTAATTATGGATTTTGTCCTTGAGTCTAAGTTACTTATTTTAACTTTACAGAATCAAATCCTTTCTTTCGTGGTCTGTAAAAAGTGTGACAAATTCTTAGGCTATGTCTGGCTTTTGCGTGATGCTGTTTCCTGATTTGAGCTGTTGTGTTAAAATAGAGAAAAGATAAAAGCATCTAATAGTAATAATGAGGAAAGAGTAAACTAGAATTGGAAACAGTTGAATTTACGACTTGGTTTGTGTACAGGGGATAATAGGATCAGGTTTGTGTTTTGTGGGAATGTCATGGTGTGTGAAGAAGAGGGGTCCTGTCTTTACTGCAGCATTCAGTCCTCTTGTTCAGATAATAGCAGCAATGATTGATATACCTGTCTTGCATGAACAGCTCCATCTTGGAAGGTGAATTCGTTTACCTTTATATACAAAGTTGCACCCTCATACATAATATACACTCCTTCAACTGATCCTGATTTAGTTTTCATTTACCTGGTTGTTTAGTGTGATGGGATCCATCTTGGTGATTGTTGGATTATACATTCTTCTGTGGGGTAAGACCATGGAGATGAAGAATCGTGTGACAAAGTTAGTCCAAGAAGCTGAAGAAACCAAGGAACAAGAGCCGCAGCCGCAAATACAACAGTTGACAGTGTATGTTCACACAGAATCGTGTGATTCGTAGAACCACTGCCACCAAGTAGCGTTTATATATGTGTGTTCATGTCTTTCCTAACACTTTCTCCAAAGTTTTTAAGTTTTTATTTACTTAAACAACACGTCAAGGAATGTATAGAAGCTTATGGTTGATCCGTGTGCTCTTTGGGAATAAGGCCATGTACGGAAAAGCAACTACAATTGTGAAGTTATAAAGTCAAAATGTTATTACACTTCTAATCAAAACAAAGTTGTGCTAGGTGGTAATAAAGTAATTGTCTTATTTTCCTTTTTTTTCTTCAAAATCTAAGTTTAACGATTCTGTTTAAATAAATTTAAATAATAATATTTTATTTAAAATGCATTTAATTTATATTTTTAAATTTAAAATTGTTCTTCCATTTTTATTTTCAATTGGACTAAAATAGTCTGTTGATTCAATCTAGGACTTATTGGATTAATTTTTTTCTATTTAGAATTTAGATTGTGCACACACAATTTTTTTACTCAATATGTAATTCGACACGATTAATTTTTTTCATTTCCATTATATACTTATAAAAAAATTAAGTGAAATTGATATTTTAAGTAAAGACTGCAATTCATTTCTTTATCTTTGTAGTGTGTCAATATCAAACATATAAATTTTAAGTCTGTCAGTTCAAAAGAATATGCAAATTATGGTAAAGTCGTATAAAAAAAATACCAAACATTCATCAAGTATCTATACAAGGGCAACGGCTACCGTGGAGATGTGTTAAAAGAAAATACAGAACACGTCACAAAATTTTGATACTCATTTATTAACAAAAACAGAACATAGTTTCGCACAGTACTTTCCAGAATCTTGAAAATAGAGGAATCGCATCTTACTTTGGCATGCACTGTAAGGAGAAATGATATAAATATTTGTACATTGCCCATCAAATCGAATATACAACTGTAATCAAACAAAATTATAATAACATTTTTATTACTTTTAATGAAAAGGGCAAAGAAAATAGGTTAAACTTTCATATAAAAATAAAATTATATATTAAATAATACTATATGTTTTATATAAAAATAATATTTTTAGTAACAACTAAAATATATATTTTATGTTATAAAAATTAACCTATTTTATTCAACATATAAGCAATTAAATAATGTTGTAAAAAGCTAAGAATCAAAAGTAATAGTCTTTAATTTTAGAGAGACGGAAACAAAGAAAATTTCAAGAGAAAATAAAAATTTATTATCAGAGAAAAAATAAAAACATATTTAAGTCTCAATAAAAATCAGGAAAGATTAAATATTGATTAATTAATAATGTAAAACCGAAAATAACTTGTTGGGCTTTAGTTTGGACATGGACAAGTATCCAAAGGCCCAACCAAGAAGAAGAGGGGTAAAATCGTAAACAATTCTCTCACTAGTTCTTTCTAGTGCAAAACGGGGCGCTTTTGATGTAGGAAGACCAAAATGAAGTGGGGAATTGACTAGTGCGGCGCGCTCCTATTACCACCGTAGACGTGGCGGCGGCGGAAACACCGCGAGACGGCGATCTCATGAGGTTTGTCTTTTTTCCCACACTGTTCCGTATTCAATTAGGGTATTCTTGTGATAGTCAATTTGGGGTTATTTTCATTCACTCCGTTGTTTCTAGCAACATCTCATCGTATGTTCATTACTTTTCTTTATTTTCTTTCATACCATAGTTGTTTTTACCAATAAAATCACATTCCATATCGATTTTTGTTTAATAGATAAATGTTGGTTGAAAGAGGAAGAAAAAGAGTTGTATTGTAGAATGAGCCAACCAACCGTAATACTTGCAACTGCGAGCTATGATCACACCATTCGTTTTTGGGAGGCCAAGAGTGGCCGTTGCTACCGCACCATTCAATATCCTGATTCGGTTTGCCTTCATTATTCTCCTTCCTTTTTGTCATTTTGTTAGTGGTACTTCAATCATTTGTAGGTTTATCAGATCAAATCTCATAACTAGTATTTTTCAAAACACTTTATGATGATGAGACACATTATTTCTAAACATTTCTATGAAATTTGAGACCGAGTTAAACTTGCATAAACTTTTTGTTGTTCCCTCTTTAAGTCAATATTCTGCTGTTGAATGTACTGTGCCTCTTATGCGTTAGTGTTAATTATGGCGTGATTAAAAGTTTACTGTTTCAGTGCTACTCTGTATACCTAATGTTCGATGGTTGTTCTTACGTATTTCTAATTTATCAAGAAGGTTGTCCTTTCTTTTTTGGAATGCTTAAGTTCATAACTCGTGAACATATTTTGCTATATCTTATTTGTACAGCAAGTAAATCGGCTGGAGATAACTCCAGATAAACGCTACTTGGCTGCAGCTGGAAATCCTCACATACGATTGTTTGATGTTAACTCAAATAGTCCCCAACCGGTTTGTCTTTTTCAACATATACACTTACTTTCAGGCTAATCATTTCTTTTCTGGATTCAAACAACTTATGTTCCTGATTTGGTTGCAGGTAATGAGTTATGATTCACATACCAATAACGTTATGGCAGTTGGGTTTCAATGTGATGGTAATTGGATGTATTCTGGTTCAGAGGATGGCACAGTTAAGATTTGGGATTTGAGGTGAAGTATATATATGCAACATGTAATATAATATGTTTGTAATACGACTTGTGTCCTTAAATTATTTCTTTACAATCATTTCTTATATAACAAATATGCAGGGCGCCAGGTTGTCAAAGGGAATATGAAAGTCGTGCAGCTGTAAACACTGTTGTGCTGCACCCAAATCAGGTTAGGTTTCACCATTGTTTGGTGGCTATACAATTTATCCCTGACTTACAGGTTACATTGATCGTTGACAGAATATAGTGTGTTAGAAGATGTAACAAGTAATAATGAAAATAACTAATGCATTAATCAGATTAGTTACTTGGACAGAATTGATGTTACAGCATCCCTGCTTTAGATTTTTCATATTTTATTTTACATCATTTAAGGTTCATATAACCATCGGTTTAGTAATAGAGGTTTAGATCTGGATTCTGAAATACTTTCAATAGTAAGTGCTTGTCTATGTTTCATTGCATTTCAGTTGAAAAATGGGGTCATTGATACTGTTTCTTCAATGATAATTTTGCTATACCCAGATACATCAGACTGTGGTTCTGTTGGGTTCTTCTTTTTGTGGTTGGTTCTAATTGATCTGTTTTGTTTTCTTTGTGATCTAACAGACGGAACTAATATCTGGTGACCAAAATGGCAATATCCGAGTGTGGGATTTGACTGCAAATTCATGCAGCTGTGAATTGGTACGAGTTATGATGTTTGATGTTTTCTGTTGTATATGGATATCATTGTAGAACAAGATGCAAAATATTCTATTTCCAAGAAAAACAGTATTTACAAAGAATGAACTGTATAAAAATTTTAAACGCTGTAACTCTCCATACACCTTGCAAAAGCACTCCATGCTTCACCCAAGGATTTTTTTCTGAACTAATTAAATGGTGTATAGATTTTTTAATATTTTTTACTTTTTGAGAAATGTCATTCCCCAACTCCTTATGAGTATATATTCCTAATTCCTAAATGTCCTTTTGGAGAATTGTCAATCGCCTTTTGATAAATACTATAGATGAAACACTATTTTCAACATGTGGAAGAAATGTAGGTGCCAGAGGTGGATACAGCTGTACGGTCTTTAACGGTAATGTGGGATGGGAGCTTGGTAGTTGCAGCAAATAATCATGGGACATGTTATGTGTGGCGCTTGTTGCGAGGAACTCAGGTTGTGCCTTCACAAAAATATCAGAATGATATTGCCATGCTATCAAACTTTACTTGTTTGACCCAGTAGAGTATGTTGATTGCAGACAATGACAAACTTTGAGCCTCTTCACAAGCTACAAGCACACACGGGATACATCCTCAAATGTCTTTTATCACCCGAATTCTGTGAACCCCACAGGTTATAAATGTTATGCTTATATTTTACATATTTTTATTCCTCGACATCTTATTAATGTCAGCAATTGAATTGTAAAGTATTTGCAAAATGGATCAAATGTTAATGTTCTGTTTAGATAAAATGAAATATTGGCTCTCTTTTTTATGAAAATTAAGTAATGAAGTTGAGCGTAAGCTCTTTCAACATACATGTGTGCAACATGTTCACCTGCATGCTTTGTTGATGAGTATAATTTATAGGCTTTGGGAGACTGTTACCCTTTTAATTAAAGCTCTCGTTGGTGTTTTTGTTCTATAGCTAAGAAAGTACGGTGAAGCTACCTTTTGTTCTAAATCATATTCATGGTCCACTGTGTTGAAGGTGTGCTTCTCTGCACGTGCTTATTCAATATGCAAGTGGTCTAAGAATATTTAAATCTCTATACTTGTTTAAACTGGAAATGTGCAAGTTTAAATTGGAAGCACTTAACATTTAATACCGCACCTTGCTGGTTGCCCAAAACTGTCGACTGGATGGTTGCCTCTAGGTATAAGCATTTCTCTATATTTATATATCTAACCTTGACTGGATGAGGGTCCAGTTCAGCGTTCCATCCCAGTACTGATAATTTCTCTGTCAATAAGTATTGATGTATCTCATAGCTTCTGTAGGATTTTAATATTTCTTTTATGGTGTTATTATTTTAGGTACTTGGCAACTGCATCTTCTGATCATACTGTCAAAATATGGAATGTTGATGGTTTTACACTAGAAAAAACTCTTATAGGTAATTTATGAAGTCTTGTGATAATCAAGTGCTTTCTCACTTTTCCCAAAACTTCGTTGTCATTAAGTGAGGCTGTCTGACCAGGTCATCAACGCTGGGTGTGGGACTGTGTCTTCTCTGTTGATGGTGCCTATCTTATTACAGGTACTGAGTAATTTTTCATAATTTTCCACTTTTGTTATTAGCATTCAGCAACCAGTGTGAAATGGAGTTTAACTTAGAAGAGGTGTTATATGATATTTTCTACAGTTATTCCATGATATTTTTTTTACATCACATCTTTACACTATGATTCCGTGATCTGTAATCATTTGATAATAACTAGTGTGTTAATTGTGCTCTCTCAGAACATCTTTTTATGCGAAAGAGGGTAAAAAGGAAAAGGAAGCATTTAGTAGAAATTGTTGGTGTTGAAACATTTCTGTCAGCTATACATTTGAGTGGCCTGTCCACGTCGTTTCTTGTTTTAACTGCGTAGTGATTGTTTAGTGACCTATTTTTGAAAATTGCAAATGATAACGTTTCCCCCACACCTGCAAAATAGAGTCCTTTCGTTATCGATTATTGTGCTTGATAGCCAAATTAAACATATCTGATCTTAGAATTTATTAATGATCGAATATATATTACAATATAGTTCCATCTATTTAAGCCCAGTATTTTCGTTGCAGCTTCATCTGATGCAACTGCTAGACTCTGGTCTATGTCAACTGGTGAAGATATTAAAGTTTACCAAGGACATCATAAAGCTACAATTTGTTGCGCTCTACACGATGGGGCTGAACCCGCAACATCATGAGATAATGATCATGAAGTTATTTTCTCCTCAGATACATTTTGTTTTGTATATAATAATCTGTCTCTTTGGTTGTGAAGTTTACTTTAGTTCTTTGAACTGTAAAATCCTCTGTGAACGATAAAAGAAAATGTTGGAATAATCTTAATTGTAACATGAGAGTATTTCTAATATTCTTTATCAGAGATTTCTCAATCAGAGTGATCTTATCAAACTGCGTACAACAAAACAAAATATTAATTGCGCATCATTTTTCATGTAGATCAACTTCAATGATCACAATTGTATTAAAATAATCGTGAATAGATGTCACTACTCAGCCGGTTAAAGTTGCATATTAAGAGCATAGAATGATAAATTTCAATTTTTTCCCTCTAATTTAAGTAAGCTGTTTATTAAAAAAAGAAACATCTCTGAAGATGATAGATTATAACTGGGAAAAATTGACTTTGCGAATTTTTAATTTTGTTACATCTCATGTTATAAATTTTCAGTTGTTTTAAATGTGCGTTTGCTTTATTTATCCAAAAAAAATTAAATCTCTTTCTGCTATTTTGTCCAAACAAAAAATAATTTTCATTAAACGGCTTGTAACAAAAAGGAAAATGACACTTGAACAACCATTTTTGACAACATTTAGACACGCGCACACGTGTCAAAATCTGAGTGGTCCATTTTCATTTAATTTTTCCAACTGGACCACTCAGATTTTGACACGTGTGCGCGTGTCTAAATGTTGTCAAAAATGGTTGTTCAAGTATCATTTTCCTAACAAAAATTGATTATACATATAACTAATGATGAAAATAATATAATCTTTTTATCTACTCCAAATAATATATTCCACAAACGAGGACATATCTGACACCTTTTTGTTTAGAAGGGTGATCGGGGCGCTAACTTGTTACACCTTTGGAAAGATCAAACTAAACCTTGGAATTTACAGATCAAACTTCTTGCGTTAGACGTTGGAATAAACTTTTATATTCCGAGTCTTGTTAGATGGAAAATTGGTTTAATGCGATAAACCTTTTTCTATACTTTTATCACATATTATTTTTCTTTACAATTCTTTCTGTTAAACAACTTACAAAGTAATATTGTTACGTTTATAAGTAAACTAATGCTTTATTACATGGATAATTTGTTTGATTTAATTCAGATGTAAACATACATATTCTATTATATTATATATTAGAGCTGTCAAAACGGATAACCCAGCTTGATCCGGTCCGGTCCATCACAGTTTAGTTACTTGGTGAGTCAATTTAATCCGGCTCACTTATTAGCAAGCTGAAAAAATTTAAACTCAACTCGACGTTAAATGGATTGGCTCATTGACTCACTTAATTATAAGTTTTTTTTTAAATAAAAAAAATTATAATTTTTTTAATTCAAATTTAAATTACTTTCACTCTAAAATAATGTTAAATTCCAAAGACAATTCAAAATAAATAAAAGTATTATACAATCCAAGCGTAATCCAAAAATAAAGATAAAAGGTGAACAAATAAGTTTTGAATATTAATCATTTTTGTATCACTTGTCCATTTATAATATTAGAGTCTTGAATAGATAAATGTATAATATTTTTCTCTCTTGAAACATTTTTTTTATCCCTCATTACAATGTAATAAAAAAATGCTAACTAATAATATTGAAACACAAAATAATAAATAATTAAATTAAATTAGGTGGGTTGGTGAGTCAATCAGCTCATCACCAGTTCAATCCGGGTGAGCTGGGTTTAACTGAACCGAGTTGAAAACTAATCCGCATAAAAAAATTCCATTTTTTCAAACCTAATTTGACTCAAACTCGTTGTGGTCCGATTCACTCGCGATTACAACCCATTTTGACCGTGATATTGAACTATGTTAAATTCTTTTGTTTATTTTTTTTCTTAACCTAATTTTTCATTACATGTGAAATCATCCTAGTTAAAATAACATAAAGTAAAATTTATGTACTTGGAAAACTGTAATTCAACAATTAGTAATTAATATTTCATTAATGCACATTGAAATCAGCATCTTCGACTCTTTCTTTTTTTTTACATGTTTTTATAACAAAAACCAGTTTTCTTAATGTAAATTGTTTAACTGTCCATGAACACTTTTTTTCATGGTCTATACTGAACAAAGTAATCGCAAATAAACTAATTTTATAAAGAAAAAACCTCATTGAAAATTACTATTGCTTCTTACATTACATTACTGAACATGCAAAAACATTTTCATCGTTGAAGGTTTGATTGGGATAAATATGCTGGGTTGCATATTGAGGAGGATAACTATATATTATAATAGGTTCTCTGCGTTTTTCATTATCATTCACTTCTTTTCTGGGTTCTCTTCTAATCTCTTCCTTCATAATCTCAGCATGCTTACTTAGTTTCTTCTTCACAGCTTCAACAAGTTTTGCTCCTTCCACCGTTCCCTTCACAATGACCAGTGAGTTTTCTTTGTCCACCTCCACAGAATCAACACCTATATATCTCTTAGTGTCAAATTAAATATTACACTATTTTTACAATATGATCAATCCTATGCTATCTTAGATCTTAAACAACGTTACTGATTGTCTCTTCAGTTCATCTTTTTAAAAATTTTATTGTGACTTTTAGTGAACAAAAATATCTACCTTCCATCTTCTCAATCTTGTTCTTGACATCTCGTACACAGCCTTCGCAATGGATATATATCTTGAGCACTACAGTTTTTATTTTAACCTGCTTGCAATAATAAAATAATAGATAAGAGACAAATAACAATAATAATAATAATAGAAAATTTAAAATTTACACCTGCTCCTTTTTTTCTTGGATATTTTTCTGTTTGTCTGGTTTTGGTTTTGGTGAAATTAACTCAACGTTCTTGCTGTATTTCTTTTGAAGTCTTTCCAAAACCAGGGAAGGATTATTCACAGCTTCACCTTTTACAATCACCCTCTGTTGTTCTTTGTCGATTTGAACTTGTTTTACTCCTAAACATGGTATAAACATGACATTTCTTAATTACATACTAACAAGAACACAAACACGAACACATGTATTATTAATAAAGATATGCAGTGAAAAAAAATTACCTGCCAAACCTTTCAAACACTTACAAATTTTGTCTGAGCAACCTTCACAATGCACAAGTGCTTTTAAAATAATAGTCTTCTCTGTTTCCTTCTTTTCAACATTTTCTTTCTTTTCCTCCTTTTGTTTAAATAAAAACAAAACAATAATGTGAACTACGTAATATTTTAAACAAATACACAGAGAAATGTGATTTGGTTTGTAGTTGAAGAATAAAATGCAAAAGATAAGATTGATTAAAATAATATATAAAGAAGTAGATGTTGCTTACATTCTTCCCCATGGCCCTCACTCAACTATGGTATGGCATGATACTTACTGTCAGAGCTTGTAAATTTATATACTCTAATCATTATACCACTTACGGTAGATATATTTATTGGCATCACTTACATAGAAAGATGGAATAATATTGAATTTGCATAACTCAATATCAATGTATTCATTAATGTCTTAATGTTCATTCAAATTCATATCTAGAAGTTCCGAAATTGCCACAGAACGTATAATGTTTATATTTTAACGTTCATTAGTAAATTTTAAGGAAAATATCAATATAATAAAAGCCAGAAATAAATTAAGGAGATTTTGTATACATACGTACACATACATATATATCATGAAAATAAAATGATACCAATAGTGAAACTTTAAGGCATCAATGAGGCAGTGTTTACATACATACATACATACATATATATATATATATATATATATATATATATATATATATATATATATATATATATATATATATATATATATATATATATATATCATTAACACGAAGATTACAGTTTTACTTACACATAAAGATCTTAAATATGAGTGAACTAACAAAGAAAAGAACATAAATAATCCAAAAATCATATCAGGAAAACATATGGTTATTGAAGCAAACATGGAGCAGAGGTTTAAGATTGACAAAAGATGTTTATTCCTTTGCATTAGAAGCGAGATTGATGGTCACTTTTGGAAGCTTCTTTATCTTTCTTCTTTCCCTTCTTTTCAGCAGGTTTGTCAGCCTTGTGGTGGTGGCTTTGAGGAGGTTGAGCTTGATCCATGAAATCTGAGATATCGAAATGCACACCAGGGTCATTAGCGTGGTAGCTACCGCCATACATGATGGAATTGTTGACGGCTTGGAAGTTGCTGTTGATAAAGGTGGTCAATGCTTCAGACTCACCAACACTAGTTTTGCCTGATTTTTCATCTAATTCACTTCGCAGTGTTGCTCCATCGTTGGTTCCTGCAAGGGTAATGATCCTGGTGTCATTTTCATCCTCCTTCTCCAAATGGTGGGTGGAGTTGTTATCAGTGACACGATGAGTGATTGCAGACACCATTTTTCTGATTTCAGTGTCCAAACTTTTGTGTTTGTCGCCTTGCGCAGGAGGAGATTGAGCTGATTCTGAAGGCATGGCTGGCTCAACAACAAAAGTGTGTAAGAGAGTTGAAAACATGATTTATTTATATTGCAAGAGGCGAAAGAGTTATAGTTAAGTTCTTGTGCGAATAACTTAAAGTGTGTGGAATGACTTGAATGAGCAGAAAAATAAGCTAAAGAAAGAATTGGAATTGCTTGGCAATGAGTTAACTTGTTATACTTGTTTATCTGCCATGCTTCAGTCCTTACCATTTCCACGGGAAAGAATCGTTGCTTCTGCATGGAAACTTTACGTACACACTTAAACAACTTCTTGGTTTTCGAAATCTTCTGAACCCTCCATCACCATCTTTCACATTCTTCTTTTCATTTTACTTTCCATATTCTCTTAAGTTGTTGAAGTATTAGTGTTCTCTATAATCAACCATGTAGATTATATAATATCTTATCAGTTAATCACTCATCATTTATATAATAGTTATAGATTATTTGTAGAATATGTTTCATGTAGTAGTTTAATATTATTAAATTTTCAAAAAAATTCATTTATTTGAATATTTAGAATATATAATAAATTAAACATTTTATTATTTGTAACTAAAATTTAATCATAATATCTGAAAAACCATCATTAAAACTAAAAACTTATTAATTAAAATAGGTTTGACATTCCAAAAAATTTTAACATTTGTACTTCAATATTTTAATTTATTTTATACATCGTCAAAAAGTTATATAAAATAAATTAGTCGTATACAGTTAAAATACTTTTAGCTTAAAAAGAACTTTTAAACTAAAAGATGTATTTTTGCAAAAATATTGTAGCTATTATGCTTAATACTAATTAGTAGAACGATTCTATTAATCCAAAGTGTTATAATAGGATTAATGTAAATATTTAAGACAAAAAATATGGTACATTGGAAAGTAAAATAAATATAATTAGTATAATTTTATTTATAGAAAATATTAAAAGAGTTTAAAGGTTTAAAAGTTAAACTTGAAAATAATCTCAAATTGAATTTTGTCAATAAAATAAAATAAAATAAAATAAAAAAATTAATAGCGTATTAAAATATTGATTTATATAATTTACATCTATCTTGTATTTCATCAAATACTTATAATTTAATAAATTGAGTTAATACTTATGAGTTGTCAATTGTTACGAAATTTCTCCCACGTAATTAAGGTTGTAGAGAAATACTACTTTCTCTACAATCATTTCTGGTTTAAGCATTGAACTTCCTTAAAGGATATCTAGTCACTTAATTAAACAATATATAAAATCTATATTGTTGAAGTTTTCATATATCAAACTCATCCACAAACAATCTCTATCAGTAAACTTCCTAATCAATGAACAAAAATATATAAAAATGAAAAAACTTATCTTAACTTAAAATCACATACTCTTAAACAAATTATTTAGCACAAAAGAGAAACTTTTGAAAAGTCTTAACTTTCTTTTAAAAAATCTGATTTGAAAATCAAACATATTGATGTAGACTTGAACTAACATATATTAATGTTTTCAAATTTAATCATATACTTAAAAAATAAATAAAGAAGTAAACATATAAAAAAATTCTCACATCAAAAGTTTTAATAGGTAAAATTTAACGGATTTTCTATTTTATCTTCTATTGGTAACTGACTTAAAAAAGAATAAGAAGATGACTAAAAATATTTTAAAAGAAAATAAAGGAAATTTAAGAAGTTTAAGTTTGAAAAAGATTGTTGTTTTAAAAATAAAAATAAAATTTATTTTAAATTTGCATATATATATTTTGATCTAATCTCTTTATTTAATACTTCTACAAGTATAAATATTATTTTTCTTTTATTTTAAAATTTGATTCCTTAATACTTCTGAAAAGTCTTTATAAACATCTTACCAAAAAAAGCAATTATTGACGTTATCTTCCTTCGTTATCTTTCTGTAATACCAGAGTGAAAGATTCAATGTTTTTGGAACACGTTTTTTTCTTTTAGGTTTAATGTGTTGGTAGGTTTCTATTTTCGGCGTGAATCTTAAATAGGTCCTTTTTCTTTTCAGCGTCTTAATTGAGTTTTTTTTTTTGTGTAAAATTGGAGCAATTAAGGGTTTGCCGTCAAATTGAACAAACGGCCGTTTAAGTTTGGCCTCCGTGGTATAGTCAGTGTATTCATTAATCTGATGTGCATTAAAAACGAATTTTGTATTAAAGATTTGGATTGCACAAATGTGGATGCAGATTTAGGGAAAGGCAAACTGGGCAAAGCATGTTGGCCGAACGGATCTCCCTATTTTCTTCTCCCATTTCCCTCTTATCGTTTTCATTGCCGAATTAACAGGTTCCACACAGTTTTTCAGAGTTCTCAGCGTTCTGCTGCTATCGTCCTTCTCATCGTCGTTGGTGGGCTGTAGTAGTGGCGGCGTCGGCATGTTCGTCAATGGAGCTGGTTTAGGATTTATTTTTCCGGTGGAGTTTGTTTTGGGTCATGTGCAGTTGAAGCCGTGGAATTTATTCTTCTTCCCCTTCTTGGAGATCGTGGGATGAGACTGGTAAAAGATCCAAGAGATATGAACCACAAACAAGTAGGTAATGACTGCGGCAGTAGAGAGAGGATGTTCCTATCACACCATCGGCAACTTGCTCAAGAATGATCTTGGAAGTTCTTCATTCGGAAGGAAATTTTATCACTCATTTGTGTTTTTTCAGCAGAATTTAATTTGGATTGACGGCAAATGTAAAAGCATTTTCAATCTCAATCAATTGTAATCAATCACTATGAATGACTTTGAAAATGATAATTATAGAATTCATGGGTCCAAAGCATGTTGGTCGAACTCAACCCCGAACCCACCAACACCATCCTCGATCCCTCCTCCTTCTTGATCGAAAACCCCTCCCACTCTTCCTCCATCCTCACCTCCAACTCACGTGTTTTCAACGACGACTCCGAATATGACCTCAGAGCCATTCCTGGAATAGCCGGATACCCTCCTCAAAACACCACAAACAACAATTTAGATTTTCCATTGAAGTTGTAACATGTATCACAGGACAAATCACCCACCAATTACCCACTGGTTCGTGCCGGCAACGTCGCAGGGAGAGACGCTCTCGCGCACGAAAAGGAGGTCGAAGTTTGGGCTGCTCCGTCCGGCGTGGGTGGCGTCGTCGACGACACTCTTGGCCAACGAAAGGAAGGCGCGACGGAGGGTAGGGACTGCCGCATTGGAGGTTGAAGGAAGAGGTGTTTCTCTCTTTTCCTTTTTGTGCATATCCCTTAGGATTTTAGGGTTATGAAGAAGAAAAGGTGTTTCCCCTCCGCGCTTCCAATCGAAGAAGAAAAGAAGAAAAGGGGTTTGCCCAGTTTGTCTTTTTTTGCCCTTGAAGAACGTTTGCTCAATCCATTTTTTAATACAAAAATCAATTCAAACTCATTTTTAATAACACGTAGGCAAACTTAAACTGCCGTTTGTTACCCGTAATTGCTTCAATTTTACATAAAAAGAACCCAATTGAGACGCCGAAAAAAAAAGAGACCTATTTGAGATTTACGCCGAAAATAGGGACCTACCGAGACATTAAAATTTTTTTTTTAAATGAAAAACTCTGACATTTATTTGTAGAAGATATTTATCTTTCGCTTAAAATTTGTGTTTTATACAGATGTTTTTTTTGTTAAGTTAGGATATCCTCAAAATATCAATCTTCTGTTAGAAAAAAAAAACACTGTACATCAATCTAAGAAAATTTCAAAACGAAAATCATTTTAATTTTTAAAAAATTTGAAAACAACTTTTTAAATCAATAGAAACACTAATATTTTCTTAAAATTGAAACAAATACTCAGTTAGGATACTTCTGAGAAAATATTTCTTGTAAAAAGTAACTCTGTATAAGCAAAAGTTGGTGAAAGTAATTTTTTCTCGAATTATGTACAGAGAATGAACTAATGATTGACAGATATTTAGGTTGTAACGTGGAACAAGAGACGGAAAGAAATCGTCGTATGGCGATAAGTTGTTTTATTTTAGTTTATTTTTTTCCGAAGACTGGAGAGGAATATAAAATGTTAAAGGTATGTGAGAAGATAAGATTGAGACATTGAACCAAATCAAAAGCACACTGAAACACTAAACTGGAAACCGGTTACCACTCGTCGCTTTTGGAGGAGTGACTGCGCCGCTGTTATTATCTATTTCCAACCATACTCTCCAATACTACAGGCTACCCAGGTCACCTTCCCTTCTTTCTTTTTTTCACTTCCAACATCTCTTATTTAAACTAAAAAATCTCGTTCATAACTCAGTGTCTGTTTCCGAATACAAACTCAACCCGACCCACCGGAAGCCAAATTAAGTGTTGAAAAAGAGAGTGAAAGAGATGATATTGGTGTCGATCGTGGCGGAAGTGCTGGAGGAGTACACGGCGTTGCTGGCAAGAGTGGTGGAGCAGGTGTTCCGTTCCGCCCCTATCCCTCGACGGGTTCGTTTTCTCATCCTCCGCACCCTTCCCTTCGTTTCTTCTCACCCTAGGACCATTCCACCCCCTCCCACCCATTCCTATTAGGATTCTTCATTTTCCTTTCACCGTCACTGTTCCAATTTTGTAAATTTCAGATCTTTTCTATTAACACTGGAATCGTATATTCTGTTTCGTTTAACCTTTCTCATGTTTCATACTCCGTCTTTCTTTCTCTGTTAATTTTTCTATTATCTGTAGCTGAACAAAATATCTGCAGTTACTATGATTGGTAAAATAATTCCTTTTTCTTGTCGAGTTATTATTGCAAAAAATTACAACACTTTACACGACTTTAATGTAATAATGAATGTATTTTTAAAGTGAACGACGTGATGCTAGGACGTTGAGCAGTGTGCATAACACAATATAGAATTGGTGGTGATAATGTTAAAAAATCGATTCTCACAACTTCACTGTCATCTCTCAAGTTAACGAGAAAAGCTTCATTTTCAAGTCATTATCACTGTTTATCTGTAATATCCCATTGCTTAAACAAGAAAATAACAGGGAAGAGGAGATAGATGCTCACCCGGTAATGTTCTCGACTCTTCGGAAACTTGATATAAATTACATGAATTTGAATTTTCATATATCAACTTATTTCATTTATTATGATTTTAATAACTAGGATTTGGCTTTTAAAAAAAGTGCACTCAAAGTTATTTTTCAGAAAGTTAATGATTTTAAAAAATGGTTATACGAAAATATATTTCTGTAACATGTTAACTGACTTTTGAACATTTATGTTTTAGGTTAATAACATATTAATTTTGTCGGGGGACTTTAGATAAGAGAAGGGTGGATTCATTTAATATGAGAGATGATACAATATAATATTTTTATAATTAAGAAACTGTCTCAATTCACATAATCTTAGACATATCAAAACGAATTTGAAAGAATTAGGCGTTTTCTGCTACCTGTATCCATCAGTTATAACCCAACATATTTATGAACATGTAAACATGGAACCACCATTGCCTCACGTGCAAGACATGGAATCTTATTTAGGTATAATAACGTATCCTTGTCCTACTCCTAACTCTGGGTAGTTTGAAAATAATTCTAATCAATTGTACTTAAGAAATTGCATCTCATCGTACGTTTTGAATTCACTTTTATTATCATATATTCGTTTCAACTATTATATTTTTGTAGTATAATTTTTAACTTTACAAGTGTCGCTTAATCTACCATCAATTGATATATTATTATTGATGTTGTTTATTTAAAATATAACTTAATTATAAGTATATATACCTTCTACTTGAGCGATTTAAGTATGAATGCTAAAAAAGTACAAATTAATTTTAAAGGTGTATAAAAATTTATTATTTTTTAAAACAAATATTTAGAAAACAAGTTGTTCATATTTCAAATTACTTAGTCTTTTAAATATTGTATTTAAATAAAATAATTTAAGGTTCATTGAATTTTAATTTTATTTGAATAGGTGTTTAATTACCACTAAGTATAAAAATTACTTTCAAATAGTATTAGAAACTTCGATTGAAAAAATAATTAGTATGTGAAAAAAAAAAGATAACGGGTAGAAACTTCAATAAAAAAAACAAAATGCGATCAACAATTACTTAAAAGAAGACACATTAACATTGACTTATAAAATTATATCAAACATCTTAGTTGATCTTACATTCAAAGATAAATAATATTGGAAATATCAACCAAAAAAATATTCATATTAACATCGATAAAAGAATTATAACTTCAAAATAAGTTACAACTTCTTGTACTAATTTCGATAAAAAAAAAAAACTTGGTTAACATCAAACTTAAAACAATTTTATCGATACTTAAGAGAAATCTAATTAACATTGGTTAAAAAAACTCTAGCCTACATTTTAACTACTTCCAAAACAATCTCAAATAATAATACTGGTTAACATTAGTTAAAATAAAGACGTATTTAAAATAATTAACAATACACTATTGATGTAAATAAAAACTTTCTAGCCGAGGTAAGTGTACAAATAAAATATTAATGGTGACAAACAAAGGAAAAAATGATGTTGAACCTACAAAACCTATGCTTCAATTAAGTTAATGACATTTGGACCAGCCGAAAGTCAATAATATCATGATTGAGAATGAATAAAAAATAATATAACAAAATAGATACATAAGTTTAAATTATGGTAGAGAGTGAATAATTTTAAATTCTTAAAATATATTTAAAATTAATTAATTTTATAATTTGAATGGATTTTAAAACTTTCGGTAGTATATATTATAATATTCGTGGTAACCATTTTTTTAGTAAAAGTATTGATATCTTATTTTTCTTTAGAGACATATTTTATTATAAAAATGACAATTAAAATAAAACTTAAAAAATTGTTTAAAAATAGCATAAAATGATAGAACTTGTTATTTTCACGAGTGTTTCTTATAAATTTATCGTCCATGTTCTTTGCTTTGTCTACATTACTTGTTAATTTTTAAACTATGGTTATTATTGTAGTTATAATTTCAATTACCACAATAATTATGGGAGCTCTCAAGTAGCATGCATGAGACAACATTGTAATCATGATGTTCATTTTCCGAAGTATGATCAAACATCACATCCTCCACATCACTAAAGTTAAGAAATCATTGCATATTGAACTATAATGGTTCTTTGTGAGTGATCTACCTAACTTCCTCATGAATATACAAAACACAACCATGTTATGTGTTCAGGTGCTCTAATTTTATCAAAGCACTTTCAAACATTCAATACCTTAAATTTTTTTATATAAATTTAATAAAAACATGTAAATCATATAAAAAAGCCAATGTAATGCAATTGTAAATTGCTTCGTATAATAAATTTATTGTGACTTAATGTACAAGTCATCTTATATATAAATAAAAAATTTATACACAAATTTAGTTTGTGAAAAAATTTATAGACTTTTCAAATATTTTAAATAGAAAACATTTATCTATCTTAAAAAAAACAACATAGTAATATTGGTATAAAAGAGTAGGCTTATAAAATCTTCCATCCAAAGAGACAGAGTAACTTTATATTCCTTTCACAGATTCTTTCAATGTTTTAAAACAAATATTGAATAAAAAATAAAGATATTTAATATCTCAAACAAAATGTACATAATATATTAAAATAAATATTGAATATTTTTATCTAATAAAAAGAGAGAGAATTAACAAATTTGTAAAAAAATTAAAATTATTGAAAGAATTTTTTTTTATCAAATACTTTTGCAACTCCACATATTAGTGGTTTTTATTTAATCCCAGAAATTAAACCATTTTTTTAGATAAAAATTAAAGAACCTAGTCAGAAACATTACGTAACCTCACTTCTTCATAAAGTAAACAACCAATATAACACCATCCAAACCCAGAAACATCTATAGTAGTAATTGACTTGCGTAAAGATATTCAGTCCATCAAGGGCCCAAAATCAACCATTTTGGGTTTTTGGGAAGCCCAACGTCACCCTTTGAATATGGGTAAAAAATAAAAATTTGGTAAGGACGAAGCTACAATGGGTGTTGTAATTTAGAGTAAACACTTTAATATCTTCCAAATAACCCTAAATTTATAAAGCACATTTAACAAGTTGGAGAGGGGAGTGAAGAATCTATAAACATGAATGATTAAAATGAAGTTTCTCTTCTACTAATGTTTGTTGTAAGATTTTTTTAATAACTTAAATTTTTACCCCAAATGATTTGCAGGGGATTTCAAGTTTTACAGAAACTTTAAGAATACAAGAACCTATAATTTGGTAGCCACAAAAGTATAAAAATAGTGTAATTTTTCTTTTAAATTTATTAAAAAAAATTTAATTTTTAAAAGATTACAAATATTGATTAATAAATAAATTTGATAAATTTAACCAAAGTATTGGTGTAACTTTAATGTATTATAATTTTAAATTTTAATTTTTACACTATTTTGTTTATAATGAAGTTATATTACTTCTCTACTTTTAAAATGGTATCATTTTAATAATTTTGAGTACAAAATTGTACCATTTTAATGTTTTTGCCGAGACGTTAATGTTTTTGCAGTAGTAGAAATAATAGCTTGATAACAACATGAGTGATAAATGAACTAGACAAAATAAACTCTTTACATGAAATGAAATGCACTTTTTTAAGGAAAAAAAGAAGAGGAAGGATATACATAATTGAATTGAAATATTCTTAAATTATAGTTTCATATACTTTTATTTTCTCACCATAATTGGATAAGATAAATTTAATGCTTTCTTTATTATAAAGGGAACATGGGATATTATAAAAAAGAAGCGAACTTAAGTGCATTAATAGTTATCACTTTCCAAAAATTTTGACATTTTTTCTATTTTGATGTTAATAATTAAAATTAGTATCGGTTATCAAGATTAAATGCCAATTGTAATTAAAAATGTTAATACCAACAGAATTTTTCTAATTTCTTCATTTCTAATGAAAAATTACAAATAATTCCTCCATTTCTATTTCTATTCCATACACTGAAACAAAATTTGGAAAAAAAAAAGTTTCTGGGACTTCTCTTCTTCACCTTCCTGGAAGTACTATTTCCAATAAATTAATTTAGCAATAACTACAAAAATCCAACAAAAACCGAAAAAGAAGAGAGAGAGAGAGAGAGGGTAACTGGGGCCTGCACACTACTTGGTAACGAAGGTATACACTTTTTCCCAAGTCAGTATCCTCACAGCCTTTGAGTTTGCACTCTCTGGAATTCTCACACTCTTCTTCTGTATTCTGTTCAGTTTCCCACTTCCAAATTGCAAAGGAGAGAAGAAAGATGATGAAGAATCAGAACAAGCATGTTACCTCGTTGACCACACGTTTGTCGCCACTGGCCAAACCCTTCACCCTCAACCGCTCAACCCTCAAACCTTGTTCAAATTCCCTTTTTTCAGGGTACCCTTTTCTTGAATCACCAAAAAAAGGTGACTTTGATGAGTTTGGGGAGGATTTTTCGTTACCCACTTACTCACCCTTAGGTCATGGGAAACAAGAGGAGGATTCTCACGAGAGTTTGTTTGCCAAAGGAAGTGATTTTGCTGACTCTACCATGTTTAACGAAGGTAGTTTGTTTTTTTTTTCTTCTGGTGTGTTTGCTTGATTGAATTACATGTGTGCTCATGTTTGACTCTTTCATTTGTTTTTTAACTTCTGTGTATAGTCATGTAGATGTTGATATTAGTTGTGCTTTTATTCCCATGTTGATTTGTACTGCTTTAGTTTTGTCTTTTAAGGCCAATGTATAATTTTAGATGCATTTTATGTTTATGTCAGTCACCCTAATAATTGATTATGCTTCATTCAGTTTTTTTAACATATTAAGCTTTTTACTGCTTAAATGATGATTACAAGCTGGAAATTTTCTCTGATTTGTTTTAGACTTTTTCTTTTCTTCTGATTTGCATATTGTGTTTTATGGTTGCTGACATGCCGATGCGTATGTAAAGTTTAACAATTGAGCGATTGGTTCTATGAATAAATATCAAATTTCTATGAAACTCGAGGGGTCTTTATTGCTGTCGAAAATAATATTTCGAACAATCCTTAAAGCAAGCAACACTTCATCACTTCATATCACAAACTCTTTTTTAGCCAATTTGATATTTAAAATATCCCATAATATAATCAGGCTTTTGTTGAGAGTAATAGATATGATACATTGCCATAAAGTACCTCAGAAATTTGTATTCTTTGGTTTCCTTGCCTTTGTCCTCAAGAATGAAAAAAAAAAACTAAATAGACAGTTTACTGTTTTGCAACAACAAATATGGTATTGTTTCCTTGATTTTAAGTTTTATTTTTTACTGATATGTTTAAAAATTTGATTACCATTTACTCTTCCAACCTATTGTTAGCAAGCCCACCAGGATTAAAGTTTGATTGTGCATAAATAAATCCTTATCTTCATTGTTGTAGTTGATAGTTTTTTTTTGTCGAGAGTGTTCATGAAGGAGAGATTATAAATATGTGTCCACATAAGGGATTGACACTGCTTTTAATCTAAAATCTCAAAGGTTTATGGGTCTTTTTTTCTCATATTGTGTTTAACTTTGTCATTTCTATCCCAATGTGGAATCCAGACTCACACTTGTACTATTCACAATACTGCTCACCCTCCCCATATCATGAATTATAGGTTTTAAAATGAACCAATAGAATTAGTTCAACTATAACCCCTGCCAGGGGTATCAAAATCTTACTTCCATCTATGGTTGTATTTTAATGTTCTTGAACTTTGGTATATATATTTTCTTTTGTAGTTTTGATCTGTCTAGAAAATTATGGAATGACATGTACAGGTAACCAAGCTGTTCATGGGTTGAGTCCCTGCCGAACAGAGTCTGCCAGTACTGGTACAGTTGTAGCAGAAGGCCTTCTGTCAAATTCTGAAGGCACAACACTTGTGGACGATGAATCTAGCAGTTTTCTTCTTTTTAATTGCAAGGTTTCCCCACTCAAATCATTAACAACAGATATGTCCTCTGCTAAAAATACTTCTCTGAATCATCAGTCTTCTAAAAATTTGATTGAAAATGACTCTGATGTGGATTCTCCTTGTTGGAAGGGAACCATGGCTTTTTGTCAAACTCAAATAGAAAATTCAGGAGAAACTAATAATGCAGAGAAAGCAACAGAAAAACATAACAGTTTAAACCCGTTGGCTCCTCAGTTCTTTCCTCGTATTGCATATGTTAAGGATGATTTTGGATCTTCCAACTCTGGTTCACCTCTAGCTACTAATGTTTTATCCGGAGAGCATATGCTCAAGAAAACTGTTATGGCTGAATCCCCTGTAGAACTGAATACAGGGATTGAGCTTCAGCCTTCTAGTAACACCTGTGGAAAGGAAAAGGCATCTAATACGATTAATGATCCAAAAAATAGCTATGTGGATCCTGCTCTAAATTTGCATTGTAAGGTGACACAACCTTCCTCTAAAGAAGATTGCTCAATGTCCATAGGAAAACTTGAAGCTGTTGTGGATGCAGATAATTTTGCAGAGAGAACTAAAGATCCCAGGGTTTGTAAGTCAATCACTGATGCTTTTACTACAAAGAGCTGTTCTCCAATTTCAACTCTGGCATCATCGTCATCTAGGGTTGCTGTTGTTACTGATCTTCTGAAAACATTTGAAGGTATTTCAAAGTCCTTAAGTAAATCTCCAACACCGGATGTTGGGATAGTGGTCAGTGCAATACATGTTCTTTCAGAATTGCTGGTGCAAACATCCATGGATGGAGTAGGCTGTAATAATGAACATGGTCATGATGAGATTATGATCCAGCAAATAATCAATAATCTAAATCATTTTAGCACAAAAAGATGTGTCCAAAGGATTCCGACCCTTCAGTCAACTCCTGCAGATAATCCATTTTGTCATAATAGATCATTGGAGCTTCCCAAGGTATGCATGAATCTATTTCCTAGTTATTTTGGTTTGCAACAGCCTAATTGAGCCAGATGTTCTATTGCTTTCTGCTCAGTCTTAATCGCTACTGGAACTGACGTGTACGTGTTTACATTTAAGGGACTTGAGATGACAAGTATAGAGAACCTTAATGATCCAAACAAACTTCATCCACAAAATGATTATACGAAAAAGAAAACAGTTTTTAAAATGTTTGGTCAGAGTGGAAAGAGTTTTTTGGCACCTAGCAGTGATAAAGGCCATGAAATTGCTCAGGTACCGGCTGTGATGATAACTAAAATCCAATCAGGTTTTATGTTTTTCATAATCTGAAAAGAATCTTTGACTTATTGAAGCTTCAGGTCATTCGGAGGAGTCTAGGGAAAACACTGGATTTTGATAAACACATGCACCCAGAGGCTTTACTGTTTTTGAACTTATGGCTTGATTCTGAAGCAGAACGATGTTTTAGCAAATATGAAACCTATCATTGCCTTATGGAAGCTGGGCTGGATGTAAATTGTACTACTGTTGCGGTATTTCCCTCTCCCATAAAATCTTACCACAGCCTCTTTTTGCTACTATAGTTTGTCATAATGCTTAATATGGGCTAATTCTTGAAAAATTCCTGCAGAATCCCCTTTAATACACTTTTCCAACACTCTACTAGGTAAAATTTATGTAGGTGACAATAAATGATATTTGGGACTCATTAAAAAAGGTAAGAAAAAAGTGTCTAACTAACACTTTGCTAACACTTAGTCATATTTGTTTCCTGAAATAAATATTGGATTGGGGTGTGGGGAGGGGGGTGAGACTCTTTACTAAAAGTAACTGTCATTTTGCATATTAACTTGGGTGATGTATCAATTATGTATTTCTATTTTCAGGAATTATTGAGCTGATGGCGCTATGTAGATTTGCAAGAGACGCAATGGATGCTGCAGTAATCAGACATTGTAAATATCATACATATTTATTATCAGCTAATTTGAGTATGAGTCTGTAATTGTACAAACGCAACCGATTCACGAAAATGCAAAGGATTTGTTATGGTTGATGTAGTTCTGTCATGCCTATAGAAACTTATATGTTTTGTTTGATCATGGGAAGTATGCAAATAGATGGTAGCTTATTGCTGTAAATGGCATAAATATCATGCTGTTCAATGATAACGTACTTGTTGAATGCATGAAGCTATTCACGTCATCTTCCCTTGTTCTCTCTACTGAACTTTTAAGTTAGTCTATTTGTATGTCTTCCTACTTTTGTGAATATATCTTGACATTGCTACGTGAACACTGCATATAAATAAACAAACGCATGCCCAATTGGAATATATTGAAAGGAATTTGATCTGTATCTATGCTTGAAAAGATAAGTGTGACAAAGGTCTATTTAATATGATATTTCGCAATGCAAAAACATGTTGTAGATTGGATAATTTGAAAAGGTGTTCTGAAATAATTATTCCAAAAATCTTTCAGAACAAGTTTTCAAGAGTTTTTCTGATTAAACAATCTGGAAGGTTTAAAAATTTAAATTATCTACAGTGGTGGTTTGGGAGGGATGGGTTAAAGAGAGAAAGAAGCTATAGAAGAATTAAGCTTGCAGATTAAATTATAACTTTAGTGTATTTTAGTCTTCTTTTTTACTGATAGTATAGGGGTGCATTAAAATAAGGACCCACGTTATTTTTATCCAAAAATATACGTTCCAAAGTAACATCTTTGGAGTTTTTCGAAATCAATTTATCTTGAATTAATGGTGAAGCTGCATTTAATCAGGTAATTAATTCTATTTTTTATGTTCACGTCCCAATTACACAGGATGTTAGGCACCATGCTAGGAAGTGTCCAAAGTGGATACTGAAAAGAGAAATTTCAGACTGAATTTAGTACAATTTCTTTAGGAGTGCTCATGATTGAAATCCTGACTTTGTTTTTACTGTAGAATTGAATGATGAATCTGGGAATCCAATATGGAAAAATAGAATGAAGAGCTGGAAGGAAAAGGATAAAAAGAAAGGAAAAGGCTGTACAATTAGCTTCAAGAAATTATTGCTTTTTAAATTAACTGTTTCATCGCCAAAACCCTTATTGTTTTTCTTCAATTTCCGCAATATATTTTGTTACCTTTTGGACATTCATCATCCATATTAGTTGTTTGGTTTAGTGATCAAATAATCATTAACAATATTTAATTCTGAACATATACAAAGAACTTTTTAAGTGATTGTACGGAAAGTGAAAACCTTTTCTATTTTTGTATGATTGTGTAGTTCTATTAATCAATTATTGGAATAACGAGAGGTTGCCTCATTGCAAAAGTTGAATTTTTGAGCAGAATTTCTGTCTGTCATTTTCAGGGTTTTCCTTGGACATGGTGATGCCCATGACAGAGAATAGAAGAATGAATGTTTCCATAGAGAAAATGCCAGATTACGAACACCGGAAAAAGGCTGGTGCTGAAAATGAACTGTTATACTATTGATAAGAACTTCTGATTAACATTCCATGAGCTCACGATGGTAATCTTGTATTTTGATATTACATAAAGTGTTAGATGAACTTTTGTAGTGAAAAACAACATGTTAATATTTTTTTCAGTGGCATAAAATATTTTTCTGTATAAAATTTAAATGCACGGGGTTAAAAATTTGGTAGGTGACCATGACTTATTTGTTATTATTTGACTCGATCCACAACGAGAAAGGACATATATACGAAATATAAGTATGCATAATGTACAAATTACACAGTGAAAACATTTTTTCATGGAGTTTTTCTCTCAATTACAGTGACTATAGTGGGCTTTGAGCAGCAGTGGAGTGGTGTCACTATTGGATTGAAGAATTTCATACTGTTTGGTTGTTATGTTCCAAGGATTCCGGAAGATGTGGTGTTAACATCAACTTGAGTGTCAGTGCCTAAGGTGGTGATGAGAGTTAGGTGAATTATAATATTATGAACCAGACTACATCTTAACTCCTTCAGAAAATTACCCTTATCATTGTTAATGTGGTCGGTGTTGTTGCTGGATGTTCTGGTGCACTTAATGGAGGATGTGAATATTGGGACCACTCCTTCCAAAGCTCTTCTTTGCCTTCTTTGTGATTCGTTGGTCGGTGAGTGAGGCATTGCTATTCCATGCTTAGTGCTAGCTGCTGATCTGTGTCTCCTCATTCTTAAGAACATGTTTGGGTTAGTTAAGCCCTTTTAGAACAACAAATTAAGAAGGAAAAATATATTTTTTTAAGTTAAAGTGAGCTTATATGCTATCTAATTTATGAAAGTTGTCTCTAGAATATGATTGGTAAGTCATTCATATATTTTCATTACAAGTTTTTCCACAAAACGTAAGTTTGATAATTACAAATATTGTCTATAAATAAATTTTCAAAACTCTTTAAAAATATCAAATATACAACATTCGCAATCCAAAATAATATACGCATTTTTCTTATTATATCATAAAGTATGTTTATCAAAAATTATGTTTGAGTTACTTTTGTGATTAATCAAAGATAGAAAATATAAGTCTTCATTATGAATAAACTCTTTTTTATATCAATATGAAATGATGAAAAATTATTAAGAATTAATATAATTTTCATGAATATTGATATTTGATATTCTTATGTGTAATTTAATTTCGATATATAATATGAATGATGATTATATAATTTTCTTATTAAAATATGGTATTGTTTTCTTTCATAGGTGCTGCTTAAAAGGTCTAAAACATAGTCAGTTAACAAAGACAAACTCGTATATGAACAAAGTTTACAGTTGATCCATATCACACATTCAATTTTATATATTATAAATAAAGTGTAAATAAAATTTATGATGTCACGAATATATAATACTTATAGATAATTAGTAACAAATATTTTAATACTTGTTTAAAATAATTAAAATTAAAATTTAATTTATAATTTATAATTTATAATTTATAATTTATTAAGTTAAATTTAATTAAAATAAAATTTTAATTTATATTTTACTAAGTTAAATTTTAATTTTTTTTATTTAATCTAATTTATATTATATTTTATATTTTTTAGAATTTTTATTTAAATTTTATTTTAAAAAATTATAAAATATATTTTTAAAATATTTGTGAGTGTTGATCGTATCTCTTTATTTTTTAAAATTCATAGATATTTTTTAAATAAACATCTAATTAATAATGAGACAATTATTTTATTTTGCAAGTTAAATAATAGATTATTCATACCTTATCCAACCTATACCTATGTGTAATCAATGATTTTTAAAAAGCTTTCTTTATCATATGTTCAGAATATGGATTATGAATTCAGGATGATGATTTAAGCGGTATTAGTCCTCTGTTGAAATGCATTTAACGTTAAGTATAAATAAACATGTCATGCTGATGTGGAATGATTTACAAACTGTCACAGACATTATTTAAAAAATAAAAAATAAAAATATTATAAGTGGGACAAACAAACACAATTTTATAGGGCGTGCGTGTCTTAGATCTACAACTTCTCACAAAAAGTTAACTCTCACAAGTCTTTATACTTAATTTACGTGTAATAAACGGTATCAATCAGGTCATGCACCACCGGTTGAAAGTAGTTAAATAGGTTACGGTGAAACTATTGATAATTGTGACTATTTCTTTGTATAAAATAATGGTTTCCAGAGGTAAACTCTTCATGTACTTCAAGAGGATAAAATAATTATGGAAAATATTATTTTAATAACCTACTTTAAAGATTGTTTTAACCATTAAAAAATTTAAAAAAGTTAACTTTTGCATTTGTAAAATAAAAGATATTGAAATATAAAATAAAAAATACCTGGAGTTTCAAAATAACAGTAACAGATACTTATTTTACATTTTGAGTGTGAAAGTGCACTTTCATTGCTCTACGTTTCATTCAATATTTTATTTTGGTTTTCGTCTGTGGTCTTCACTTCTGAATAACTGATTTTAAAATAATATTTGTTGGTGATATCACAGACTTAACTTCAATTTATAATATATATATATATATATATATATATATATATATATATATAAAAAATAAGTGGAGATCTAATCTAGTGTCATTATGAATTTACCCTTATTTTAAAATTCTGTTCTTATTTCTGTAAAATGATGTGAAAACTAAAATCATAGTTTCATAGACTATGAGCTTTGTTAGCTTTTGACAAATTGGAAAAAAATATGAGGAAAATAAATTAATAGAAAAGAAAAGAAAAATAGAAATAAATTGAAAATGAGAATTGTTTGATGGAAGAAAATTACAATAAATGAAGAGAAATATTTTTTTATCATACTATTATTTTATTTATTTATTTGTTATTATTAATATTATTTACTCATTTGTTATTAAAAATAAGAGCCTGTAATTGAGCAGGGATTGTTTGAGTTTTAAAGACTGATGTTTTTTTTTTTCAGATTACTTTAAAAAATCTCAAATTACTTCAATTCGAGCAAACTTACTATGCATAATCAAAATAAGTGGTGCTGCTAAAAATATAAAATTAGTGAGTGATATTTATATCCATAAGTAGAAAAAAAAAGGAATACTTGGAGCAAATTTTTCAAAAAATCTATTTATTGAAAAAATAAAAATAAAAAAGATAGAATTAATTTATATATAAATAAAAAATAAATTATATAAAAGATATACTATAAATTAACTTATATTTTGTTGGTTTGTGTAAATTTTAGGTGATGTGACAAGAAATATTAATTCCCCAATCAAAATTCAAAACGAGAGAAATCAGAGTGGTTCTGAAGCAATTATCGAATAAACATTGTCCACATCCTACTTACCATTTAGTATCTAGTTTGAGTCAATATTATCCAGTCATCTCGCGTGATCACAATTAACGAAGAAAAGTTGAATTACTGAACTAAGTAAGTGCACGAACACTATAATTAAGTTCGTTTCACGGTGTCGAAAACTAAGTTGGGATTTATGACCTAATCTAATCCCTAGTTTTGGATTTATAACCTAGTTTTTTGTTTGTGCACGTTATCCACATTTGTGCATTATAGACAACAACACATCACGTTAATAGGATGTTTTTATGTCAAAGTATTTGAAAGTAATTTCACTTGTTTGTAAGGGTTTCTTGAAAAGCCAACCATAACGATTCATGACTTCTTTTTGTCTTTTTCTCTTTCTTAGAACCCTCTCCTTCTATGCCTGGCTGGCTTTGAAACTGAAACTGTGAAACCTTTGTTATTGACATCATAACCAAGTCAAATTATCAATCAGAAAAAAAATATATATAAAGCTAGGCTAGAGATTTAAAGATTTCAATTGAGAGAACTAAAAATAGTCCAATTGGAAGAAGACAGAAAAAATTTCTCAATACATTATAAAACACTAGAAAATAAAAAAACTTGTACGGTCTAATTTAGTCTGACTGGATGGTCAACATACAATACTTGTAAATTGAACGGTCAGGAAGAGAACCTAATGTTTATTCTTAAATGAGATTAATCTTAATTATAGACAACTTAAGACAAAATGTAATTAGTATTAATTGAGTCGTAATTAAGTCTTTACTAATCAAATGTCTACTACAAAATTTATAAATATAGGTAAAAAAATAAGTGATTATATTTAATACAGATTTAATATCGAAGTTAGTGATTCTCGAAATGGTATTAGAGAAACTGTCACATAAAACTCTAAATAAAAAACAACATCTAGAGATCTCAAACTCTAAAAAAATTGCTCGTGTGAGTTGACTTCGATCCTACGTCTCAAAATAAATAATTAAAATAAATTGAGATTCAAATTAGTAAATTACACCAACCCTTCTAAATCATTACAAGACAAAAACTCAACCTAAATTTATTTTTAATAATAGTTATTGTTAATTATGTTAGATATAAGTGTAAATGTGTTTTTTGTTCATAGTATGTATGCAGTAAGCTTGTCATCTTATCACAGATAACTTAGTTGTAAAGTGAATTTTGATTTTATTTCTAAAATTTAATTATAACGTGAACTATACAATTGTATTTAAGTATAAGATATCTCCAGTTTATTTTTTTTAATATATATATATATATATATATATATATATATATATATATTAATCCATAATCCATTACAATTGATTTTTTTATGCATGATTTATTTTCAATTTATGATGAGATGCAAAGTTTCTTTGTATGTATTTTTAAACAAATTTAAAATAAACGAACTAATTATTTAAAGGAGTTTGCTAACGCGCGTACACCTATTTTTCGGTTGGTACATTTTAGCAGTTCTAGTAGACAAAAATATCCTTATATATAATGGATTATAAGTTTTAAGGTTAAGGGTATTTTAATAATTTTCATTCTCAAAACTAAAAAAAAAAAAAAGAAACCCCCAAACCCTTACTCACCTCTCTCGTTCTTCTGAACCCTTTCTCTTTCATCTTTCTCACATGAGTTTTCATCTTATAATTTTTGTCTTATATAATTTTATCCAATTTTCACAAGCATAAAGGAATTGGTAATTGACCTGGAAAAAATCAGAAATACTCGCTGTTAAACAATTTCTTACAAAAAATGATTTTATAATGAGTTTTTATTTTATAATTTTTGTCTTTATTTAATTTTATCTAATTTTCACAAGTATAATGACATCAAAGGAATTGGTAATTGGCCTGGAAAAAAAATCAGAAACACTCGTTCTTAAACAATTTCTTACAAAAAATGACTTTATAATGAGTTTTCATTTTATAATTTTTGTCGTATATAATTTAATCTAATTTTCACAAGCATAATGACATCCAAAAGAATTGGTAATTGGCCTGGAGGGTTTTTTTAGAGATGTTGATTCAACATATGCAGATGATGAAATTAGGGAGGTTAGTAAAGATGGTGAAATTGAAGAGATCTTGAATGAACCTTTGCCTGAAGGTGATATGTCAATAACTCAACTCTTTACAAAGGCAAATTGTTTAAAGGCAAGTGTTTATGATTTTTTCAATTGGAGCTATAGTAGGAATGACAGAGAAAAGGTTGGAGTGAGAGAGATGAAAGAGAAAGGATGAGAGAGGTGAGTAAGGATTTGGGGGTTTCTTTTTTTTTTTTTTTAAGTTTTGAGAATGAAAACTATTAAAATACCCATAACCTTAAAACTTAGAATCCATGATATATAAGTGTATTTTTGTCTACTAAAATTCGGTACACATTGCTAAAATGTACCAACTGAAAAATAGGCGTACGCGCGTTAACAAACCCCTTATTTAAAACTATATTTATAATATTTATTAAATAATAAAATAATTACAAGAAATATATTGTGTGAAGAACAACCCAATAGATACTGTCATCTATAAGAGATTATAAGGCAAGTTCCTTGTAAAAAAAATTCAAAGACCCAAGGTTATACCATATTTTAAAAATAAAAAATATACTAATTTCACTTATTTTATTTCCTAACTTTTTAACTTAAATAATAAATATGTCCGCATTACAATTTAATTGAATATGTGAGCATATAGCGAAATAGAATTTGATGAAATTAAATGACACTGAAATCCTTGTAAGCACCAATTAAAGAATGTTCTTGTCACAAATAATAATTTAGCGAAAAATGTTTATATGAATGAATTTGTTTTAATTAAAAAAAACATTAAACTTTAAAGAAGAAGAGTTGTAATAAAAAGAAATAGTGTATGTCCTTAACAATAAAATCTAATCACGGAGTACCTCTAAGATACCCCTCCAACCCTAATTTAAAAACATGCCCACCCATTCTTTAATATTTCATTCTTCTCTTCTCTGTCATTTAAAATTCCCCATCTTGACCGTTGTTCCTTCAAACCGCTCACTTCCCAATTTACACTTTTCTAATTTCCCCCAAATCAAACACGTCTGCTTAAATAACCTAACATCATTTTCAATCGGTTTTAACTCCTCTACTCAAATACGTAATTTTATATTACACTTTATGAAAATCTTCTCATGATTTTAAGTTAAACATACCTTCATTTTTTTCATTACATTTAAAAAACCTAATTATTTATTAGTTGTGCTATATCTAACTTTTCATTGATTTATATTAAAGATATCTTTCAGCCACGGTGGAAAACTAATTTCTTTCTAATAATAGAGTAATTTTTTTGTTTTCAACAAAGTTTCTTTTTTAGTTGGAAGAACTTTATTATTATATACTACAGCTACATGTTACCTCTGTTTTCTGCTCTGTCACTCACTTCAGAGTTCCCACACTAGACTTCATTCTCGTAATCTCATGTGTTCCTGACAAACCACCACCATGAAACCGCCGCCGCCGCCGCGACCTCTTCCACCTGCTTTCATTGTCCTTCTCCTCCTTCTCCTGCTCTCCAACCCCATTGCCACATCTCTCTCTCTCCCTCACCCTCCAACCCCATCCCCCACATCATCTCCAGCATCACCGGAAACATCCACTACCTCCACCCTTGACCCAAAGCAAGTGATAGCCCTAGAATCCCTCAACATACCCACCTCAAGAGACCCCTGCGCCCAACCCTCCTTCCACAATGCCACCATCTGCGACTCCTCCAAACCCTTCCGCCACCTCATCTCCCTCCGCCTCGCCAACTGCTCCTCCTACCTCTCCCTCTCCTTCACCGCCCTCAAGTCCCTCTCCACCCTCCGCTCCCTCTCCCTCCTCAACTGCCCCCTCTCCCCCGTTCGTCTCCCCCCGGAACTTGCCTCCTCCCTCACCTCCTTCTCCTCCGTCAACGGCTTCCGCCACATCTCCGGCGTCTGGCTCTCCCAGCTCCCGAACCTTACTTCCCTCACTGTCTCCGGCGGCCAAATCAAAGCCTCCGGCCCCTTCGTCATCCTCGCCCACATGACCAAGCTCAAAACCCTGACCATCTCCAACGCCAACCTCACCGGATCCCTCCCCGGCCACCTCCACTCCAACCTCACTTTCATAGATTTCTCCAACAACCGCCTCAAAGGCAACATCCCCCCCTCCATCACCATGCTCGACTCCCTCCAACTTCTCAACCTCTCCTCCAACTCCCTCGCCGGCGAAATCCCTTCCTCCCTCGGAGACCTAATTTCCCTCACAAACCTCTCCCTCGCTTCCAACTCCTTCACCGGCTCCATCCCCGATTCCATTTCGGCCCTCCCCAGCCTACTTCACATGGATCTGAGCTCCAACCAACTCAACGGAACCATTCCCAAGTTCATTTCTCAAATGAAGTCTCTGAGGTACTTGAATCTCGCCAACAACAACCTCCGCGGCGTTATGCCCTTTAACCTCACTTTCATCAAGCGATTGGAGGTCTTAAAGGTTGGTGGCAACACTAACCTCTGCTACAACCACTCCACCATTTCTTCCAAATTGAAGCTCGGCATCTCTCCCTGTGATAAGTACGGAATGCCGGTGACTCCGCCCTCTAAGGATTCGTCCGCAGATGACAGCACTGACGATGATTACGATGATGGTGATGGGGAGGGGATTAGACACAAGAAGGAGCACCATCATGGTCCTAACAAGTTCGTTCTCGGTGTCGCCATTGCCCTCTCTTCCATTGTCTTTCTCATTGTTTTCTTAATCCTCTGCTCCAAGTGCTGTCGTTAGAGGAAATTTTGGATATTTTTAGATTAGGAAATTCATAAATTCGGTTGAGTGCACCCTGTTTGATATATTTATTTATTGTTATTATTATTAGTAGTAGTATTAGTGTCATTAATTATTATTATACAGGGTTTACAGAGTAGGTTGGAGGGGAGGAAAGATAATGAATATGTAACTGCCGAAACAAAATTGGAAGATAAAGAATAAAATAACGAAATTGTTGTATCTTGGTGGGGATATTTGGAAAAACGAGTCAGGAGAGACATTGAATCGACTTCATGAACAGTGTAGTGCGTTTCTTTATAATGGGATGCTACTTTCCAGATTTTAATTTTTTGATACCGTCTTATTCGTTGTTTGGAGTAGAAGGTGGACAATGGTGCATGTGGGTTTTGGTATCTTAAAGATCTGTGTTACTTGTGCTATAAGCCTTTGTTTTTCATACTTGTGATTCGTAACTACACACCCTTTTCATTTCTTTCTTGCATTAATAATTTCTGCCTTTTTACTTCGTTAGCTGGGAAAATTCGTGTTTATTTGCTTTCGAGATTCTTGAAATTATGCATAGATTCAACGCAGAAGTTGGAGGCAAAAACTTTCGAAGATTTAGCAAAATAGCTGGATGGTATGATACTTATTTCAAGGTCTTCTGCATGTGGCTAAAACAGTGATGCTCTATTATTTGTGGGCACATCTAGAGAAATTTTTTGGTAGTTTGAGTAGGAGAGAAGGACAGTTGCTTAAGTAGATAACGGTTGGTGGTATTATTTGCAAACTGGAAATTGTATGATTGTGGATATCTGGCTCTGGCTTTGGCTCTTGTCCGATTTATGGTTTGTGTTACTGTTTAAACATTGGATATGAGCTGTCTTGATTTGCACATAAGTTAGGGTGATGCTAATGTATTTCGTCATATGCCGAGCTTAGTTGTATTTTTTGTTTCATCATATGCTGTGATGTGATCCATTTTCCATTACCTTGTCCTCGGTCACTATTTGTTTCTGCTGTTTACATGAGTTCAATCTTCAACACAATTTTTTTGTGAGGTCCACCAGTTGACAAGTAAAGTCAGAAGCTTGTTGTAAGTATAAACTGTTTGGTGAAGTCTGGTTTGTAAATTGTTTTATATAATATACTGTCCCACTTGCATTAAAATCTTCCATTAAATTAGATGGTGAAATTGTGTTGTCAATTTCCTCAAGAATTATTCATGTTGCAGCGACTGAAGTTGCCATGTTTGAGCCGCAACAAGCTTTTTTGTGGAGGATAGAAAGATAGAAAGGAGAAGATTTGATTTGACTATTAGTCCTAATAATTTTAGTTGTTTTATTATCCTGCAATCTGTATCCAACTTGTCATCTTAAAGAAAAGGGCCTTTATTGGTCGTTAAATTCCAAAGAAACCATTATATTCTACCAACATTTTCCAACCCCATTAACCACTTATCAGGTACCCTCCCCCACGTGCTTCACTTTTTTTTTTCTTTTTTCATTTTACTACCGCATATTTAAAAAACATTCTTCATAGGACAATTTTCATGAGATTTTATTTATTTTAAATTATATGATTATTGATATTATTTTGTATTTTTAATATCTAAATATTAATTTAAGACTAAGTTCTTAATTTAAAACGTTGTTATATCACATTATCATGTTTCACAATTTTCTTGTAAAATGCTTGATATATTCACTTAGAGATACATTTGGCTAAATAATTTAATCACATATTGTTTTATAAATTTCATAAATGAAATATTATTTATAATATGATTGAGACTAGAATAAGTTTAAAAAGGTATTGTTTTTTTTTTCGAAAACATTGGAAAAAAAAATACTCCGTAAAGTTTATTTGTTCATAATACACTGTTAAAGACTACTTGAGATACAGTGTGAGCTTATGATATCTCTGTATAAAAAAATACACCTTTTGATGATTAATTTAAAGGAAATAAAAGCTTATGAAAATAGAATTTAAGAATTAATTCAAGATGCCGATTTTAAAAAGTAAATGAAGTTTTGGATAATGAGAAGATTCAGAAGTTTCCTTCAATATGGTTTCGACAAAGGACACTTAACCATGCTTCTATTTTTATATCTTGTTACAATAAAATTTGACATTATTATTAATCGAAATTCTATTTAAAATTAAAATACTAAATAACTTTCGACATTGGACTTTATCTTTATCTCAACCCCTGTATCTTTAATACAATAGAATGTATAGTTAGAAGTTACATACTCACCAATAATAAAACTAATTTAAAATGTATAGATAAGTGTAAATTTCATTTTTAAAATTAATTTAATAATATTAAATTAAGCTTCAAAATTCATTTTTTAACTTGTATTAAGAAGTTAAACATACTTTAAGATTATAATTTTTTTATTGACCAATTAGGAATTACTTTAAATATGAATTTTAAAAGGTTATTACAAAAACAAATTATTTTTAAGGCTTATGTACGTTTTTAATGATATAAAATAAGTGAATTTTTATTTTGTATCATGAATGTTTTTTTATAATTACACGAAACTTTATTATTAAATGAAAGTTAAAACCTTTACACTATTCGTATATCAAAATAAATTCAAATTTGGTAACAAAAATATTATTTCAAAAGTACACTCTAATCCTTCTCAAAGATGTGAAGGATAGTATGAAGTGAAAGAATATTTTAATATCAACCATTAAGTCTTACCTTATCAATAAATAAAAATCATATAATTTTTTTAGTGATATTGTAACTTTTAAATAATTAGAGTAACGATACATTAATACAGTTTTTTTTAACAATATTTTAATACGACACCAGTATAATAATAAATAAATAATAAATTATTAAAAAAATACACGTATATATATGCTGTATCAAATATTATAAAAAAAGCTATATCAAAATATTTTTTTCTAAATAATTATTGTTAACTGTTCATACGTATATTTCTACTCTCAAAATGTACAAGCCTATTATGCATATTCATTCGTTCATACACGTGAATTTCTAGGTTCTTCCCCTTTGATCCTCCAGGTTTCATACAAAATATTTCAACATTATAATGTCCGCAGGGACAACTGCACGCAAACAAAGTGTAAACATGCCAATATATATATTTTTTAACTCATATTTGAATTATTCTCAATATAAATCATTCATCACATGAAGATAAAAACCAGATAATGAGAAAAATTAATTTTCTATTGATGTATTTTACATGACAAGCTCACATTTATAGCTCTAATGATTGATGTATTTTACGAGAAAAAGAGGTGAAAATACTAACTCATCTAACAATTTACTCATTTATGTTATATATGAGAATATCTGACGTCTGGTAACTAGTATTGACATGCATAGTATGGATCTAAGGTAACCAATTTGGTTCATATATCATCTATTTCGAGATTAGCTTTGAGCTGTTGCAGAAATTCACGTAAGCTCGAATTGGTAAGGAAAAAAAGCCACGGCGTCATTAACCACAATTAATATAAGCCACTGTTAATGATAAATGTATGATTGGTGATGTCTGACTCTGGTTGAGTTTTGTAGTCAGTGCTACTGTTAGGTAGTTGGTTATTAGTTGTCATAGCTACCATGAATTATCCAAATACATAAGCATAGCAGCTTTGTTTTCGGAATTACAATCTTCAAAAAAATTGGGTAATTATATAAGAAGGTCACCAGCTTATCTTGTACTGCTAGATAGCTTTGAAAATATAATGATTTCGTTTAATCTTTTGGCAGCACTCACGTAGTTCCTTTATTTATTACCTTTATTTTTTCATGGAAAACAAAAGGTTACATGCGAGATGGTGATGGACGTGATTGTCAATATCCAACAGCAATATAACTTAGCTAGTCATTATGTATGAAGACAAAAACATGTTCCCACTTGAGGACAGGACTGCCCCATCTTATATACAGGTAAAAGCATCACCCATTTCGCATTCCTGATTCATTCGTTTGATTAAATGAACATTAGGTTGAATTGACAGATGTATGTATTTGAGATCACAGTTTCATTGGTTTATCTTTTAGTTTATATAACCATAGTTATTATTTGTTCATCTTGGATGCCTGATAACTATTTATTATTGCGGCGAAGCCTCAATGGGAAATATCTGTGTAGTCCAAGGACTTCTGAGGGAAAGAAAGAAGATAGAACAAGCCATATTCAAAAGTTTATGTTTGAGACAGACACATTATTTGTCTGATTAGGTCATGAGAATGAATATGGTAGTATATATAGACCATAGTTAACCAAAATCAGTAAATAAAAAAAGTTAACAGTGTATTAACAATATTCATGACTAAACTGATAATGCCTCGCTGCTCCTAATGTGAATATTAACAAGCTACGCAACTTACCCTTTTGAGCAACTAATTTGAATCCAGAAATTCACAATTGCATCAGATGTGTAAGGGAGAAGATTTTGCATCGAAGTAGCATTCAACTACAGAGAAATACAATATCATTTGTATGGTCAGTCTTGGTTTGATTCCCTTCTTGAGAGACAACAAAAGTTAACATTGACAGAAATCACACATAGATTCCAATCTCAAGGAAGCTGAGATCTTCCAGTTCCCCCATATCCCAACATCCTCATAATCTATTTTCCATGAAAACATACTGCAGCTCTACTTGATCCCCTCAGTTATTTGGTTCCAAATCAAATCCATATCAACAATTTGGATGGTTTATCAGTGATTGACAAATTTAGTATTTTCAAATAGAAATCAACTGCGTAAATTGCCTCTCTTGACTGTCAAACTTGAACTGCAAACCTCTGATTCAGCATTTATGACTATCCTTGATCCATCTTATGCTTTGTCATTGACTATCTTTGCCAATGAATGTGCCATGTCAAATCAGATACCGTGATTGGCATAAGATTTAATCGTGAAAGGGGTAAATTGACATGGCATCATTATGATTTCCCCTCTACTGAATTTCCTCATTGTATTTACCAGAAATCTCCGCAAGAACAGAAGCCATCCTTGAAATGGTGAAACCGATTTGAATCTCTCAGGATAATCTCCCTTCTGGTTGTCTTGGACATGAACTTCACCATCTCATGACAGTCACCACATACTCGTAAGTTCTTGGCGACCCTAATAGTCCTTCCAGGGGACAAATTTAATATACCAAAAGCCACAGCTAACTTCTCACTGTGCCCACACAAAGCCGCTTCCTTCTCCGTCTCGTCTGCATTAATCAACGCATACCTCATCTTTGGAGAATAACCTTCACTTTTCATCTTTATTCTCAAATTATTCAGCAATGAGACTATAGTTTTGGCTTGAGGATGTGCAGAATCTGCAGAAACAAAGGTGGTACTTTTTCCTTGGACCTCTATCCAACTACAGCCAGGGCTCTTTTTTAGTCCCAGCTTACTAATCCTCTCGCGTAACTTCTTTACTTCTTCCCACTTTTCTGCCTCTGCATAGACGTTGGCCAGAAGAACATAATATCCTGTGTTGTAAGGCTCTAGCTCAAAAACATGCTCCGCCACTTTTTCTGCTAGCTCCACATCATGATGGATCCTACACCCACAAAGCAAGGCACCCCAAACTGTAGCATCTGGTTTAATTGGCATTGTCTCAACGAAGTTGTACGCCTTAGATAGATTTCCAGTGCGGGCAAGGAGATCTACCATGCAAGCATAGTGCTCTAACTTGGGCTCAATGTTGCATTCACTCATGGCATTAAAAAATTCCCATCCCTCGTTCAGTAATCCAGAATGACTACAGGCATAGAGTATGGAAGTGAAGGTAACCTCATCAGGCTTAATACCTACAATCCTCATCTTCTGAAAAGTGGCAACTGCTTCATTTCCCAACCCATGCATGCCATACCCAGTAATCATTACAGTCCAAGAGATCAAATCCTTCTCAGATATCATATCGAAGAGCAACTGTGCATGAATTAGTGACCCACATTTTACATACATGTCCATGAGTGCATTGACTACATGCAAATCTGATGAATACCCATTTCTCAATATCCACCCATGAATCCCTCTGCCTACGTCAAGAGCAGCAAGGCTCCCACAAGCTGGAAGAACACAAGCCATTGTAAAGCCGTCAGGTCTTGATTCTTCTTGCATCTCAGAAAAAAGTTTAAGAGCCTCATTAGGGAGAGAGTTTTTTGAATAACCACCAATCATGATATTCCATGAGACAATGTCCTTAGTTGGAATTTGAGAGAAAACTAAATAAGCTTCTTCCATGCTTCCACATTTTGCATACATATCCATGAGAGCATTACACACCGGCAAACTCAAGGTCACGTTTTTCTTTCTAAAGTAATTGTGTAGATCTCTGCCTTTATCCAGTGAATTGCTATGAGCGCATGCATGAAGGACACTAGTCATAGAATAAACATCTGGACTAATGCCTTTGCATTCCATTTCATAGAATAATCTTATTGCATCATCATATAGACCTTCTCTTACATAAGCAGAAATTAATGAAGTCCAAGAGACAACAGTTTTTTGACCCATTTTCCCAAAAACTTGAATTGCTTCATTTAAATTACCACATTTTGAGTACATGTCTAATAAGGTATTGTTAAACCTACCCTCCCTGCCAAAACAAGCTTTCACTCCAAGACCATGAACTGCTCTCCCAAATGAAAGACTACCAGCATTTGCGCAAGCTACAAGAACATTAACCAAGGTAGCCAAATCCACACCAACCCTTAAAATAAGCATCTGAATGAAAAAATCAAGTGCAGTGTGGGAAAAACCATTCATCACGCAGCCACTTATCATCGAATTCCAGGACACAACATCTCTATCACTCAATTCATCAAACAACTTGTGTGCACTGTCAACTCCTCCACTTTTGAAATAAGTTGCAATTAAGGAGTTAACAACAGTATTATGAGAACCAAAGCCTAGTTTATAAATATACCCATGTATTCTTTTACACTCCTCTACCCTTCCCACAGTAGCAAAACACTTTAAGATGCATGAAAACGTATAAGAATTCCCTGTAATGCCAAGTTTCTGCATTTTCCTAAAAAGATATATACTTTCGCGATAATCACCAATCTTTGCGTATTCAGACATCATAAGATTCCACAGAAAAACCTTGTTATCACTGAGAGTATGATCGAATATACGTCTCCCTTCTCTTAAGTCTCCACAACTCACATACATGAACACTAGTTTTGGACCCAAAACCCCTTCAATTGGTATTCCATTGGAGGAGATAATTGAATGAACCATCTTACCCTCTTGCAGACGCCTACTTTCAGCACAAAGCTGCAAGATAGAAGCGTAAGTGTTCAAGTCAAGCTCGGAATTTTGGGACATTTTGAGCAATTCCATGGCATTCCGAAGATCACCCACCTCGCAGAATTTGCTAATTTTGGCGTTTTCATCCAACATGAAAGAGACACCCACCCTAGTACTACGAGGAACGTCCAAATTTGAAAATAATAAACATTTTCTTAAAGAATGTCTGAAGAAGATGAAACCTTTCAGAGGTCTGGGATAATTTGCTTCATTTGTATGACAGTTATAAGTTGAGCAGCTGCTGAAGTTGGTTATGATTTTCACCATTGTCAACATGGCTCTTCGCTCCTGCTACTCCTATATATCATCTATCAATTTATATATATATATATATATATATATATATATATATATATATATATATATATATATATATGGTTTCCTACCGCTTTCTCTTTCATTTTTCTCACTCTAATCTTTTCTCTGTCTTCCCTATTGAATCCCCAATTAAAAAAAAAAATCAGAAACGGTTAAATATAGTGAAAATTATATATGGGATTAATCTTCCTTGTGTTAAACACACGTAGGGTTTTCTATTTTCAAGAATGTGAGGCAAACAGAGATGGGTTATCACATGTCAATGAACAAACAGCAGTTTGTGAAACTTCAACTTCAAAAGTGGATGAAGGAGAGCAGTGGAGAAGGAGGCAATAAACACTTCAACCTCAAAAGTGGACGAAGGAGAGCAGCGGAGAGCAGCGGAGAGCAGCGGAGAGCAGCGGAGAAGGAGGCAATAAACACTTCAACTTCAGAAGTGGATGAAGGAGAGCAGCGGAGAAGGAGGCAATAAACACTTCAACTTCAAAAGTGGGTGAAGGAGAGCAGCGGAGAAGGAGGTAATAAACACTTCAACTTCAGAAGTGGGTGAAGGAGAGCAGCGTAGAAGGAGGCAATAAACACTTCAACTTCAGAAGTGGATGAAGAAGAGCAGCGGAGAAGGAGGCAATAAACACTTCAACTTCAGAAGTGGATGAAGGAGAACAGCGGAGAAGGAGACAATAAACACTTCAACTTCAGAAGTGGATGAAGAAGAGCAGCGGAGAAGGAGGCAATAAACGCAGCAGATCTGTGCGGCAGATACAATAAGAAAGGAAGAACAAGACAAGAACAGCAACTCAGAGGCGAAACCCTCTACAACAGTGAGGAAGCACAAAAAAACGCAGAAAGAAGAAGGAGGTCCGAAGATGCGGAAGCATGCGGCGAGAAGAAGACAGACGTCGATGGCAGCAATGGCTGCTCTGGAAGGTTTGAACAGAGAGAGGGAGGTTCGGTGAGATGACTGGCAGCGGCGCAGTTTGATACCGACGCCGAGAAGGCGGCGCATGATGAACACGCGTTCGAGATCTACTTCCGGAGAGTGGAGGCGCGTGACAGCGCATGCAAACGAGACAAAGACGGCGACGGCCAGGGTTAGGTCGCCCTTGAAGAGACGGTCCAGATCCACTAGTCACCGGTCGGAACTATGACGGTGGCCGGCGACATATGGTCGGTGGCAGCAGACAGTGGCGATCGATTGAGCGGAGACTGGTTCAGAGGAGGCAGTGGTTCCCAAGAGACTTCTCTCTTTGGTTCTGGGTGCTGAGATTTAAGAATTTAGGGGCTGCCGGCGGCCATGACGGCCGACCGCCGGCAGACAGCAAAGACCACCGGAAGAGATCAGAAAACCTGCTCTGATATCATGTTAAATATAGTGAAAATTATATATGAGATTAATCTCCCTTGTGTTAAACACACGTAGGGTTTTCTATTTATAATTGAAAAAATATGGGCTAAGCCCAAAATACAAATAAGAAATAATAACAAACTAACTGAAAGATAAAAGATAAAGATAAAAGATAAAGATAAAAGATAAAGATAAAAGATAAAGATAAAAGATATAATATTTCTAACAGAAACACTTGCCGTTAAATAATCTTACAAAAAAATGATTTTATAATGAGTTTTCATTTTATAATTTTATCCAATTTTCACGAGTAAAGGAATTCGTAATTGACCTGAAAAAAATCAGAAATACTCGCTGTTAAACAATTTCTTACAAAAAATGATTTTATAATGAGTTTTTATTTTATAATTTTTGTCTTATCTAATTTTATTTAATTTTCACAAGCATAATGATATCAAAGGAATTGGTAATTGGCCTGGAAAAAAATCAGAAACACTAGTCGTTAAACAATTTCTTACAAAAAATGACTTTATAATGAGTTTTCATTTCATAATTTTTGTATCCAAAAGAATTGGTAATTGGCCTGAAGGATTTTTTTAGAGATGATGATTCAACATATGCAGATGATGAAATTAGAGAAGTTAGTGAAGATGGTGAAATTAAAGAGATCTTGAATGAACCTTTGTTTGAAGGTGAATATGTCAATGACTCAACTCTTTACAAAGACAAATTTTTTAAAGGCAAGTGTTTCTGATTTTTTGAATTGGAGCTACAGTAGGGATGACAGAGAGGTTGGAGTGAGAAAGATGAAAGAGAAATGATTGAGAGGAATGATGTGAGTAAGGGTTTCGGGGGTTTTTTTTTTTTAAGTTTTGAGAATGAAAATTATTAAAATACCTTTAACCTTAAAACTTAGAATCCATGATATATAAGGATATTTTTATCTACTAAAATCTGATACACATTGCTAAAATGTACCAAGTAAAAAATAAGCGTACCCGGATTAGCAAACCCCATATATATATATATATATAAACATACTTTAAACTGTATTTTAATAATTTTATATTTAATTTAAAATAAAAAAATAAAAGTTAGTTATTTATCATCCTTATTAGTTATTATTTTTTGTTTTAAAAAAAACTACCTTTTATTTTATTTTTTATTTTGAAAACCAACTACCTTTTAAAAAATATATAATAAAAGGTAATAACTACTAATACACGTGACAGCAATCATGGATGATAAATAACTACGTGGCAACAATCATGATGTTAGTGTTTAGGGTTTATGGTTTATGGTTTAGGGTTTAGGGTTTATGGTTTAGGGTTTATAGTTTAGGGTTTATGGTTTAGTGTTTAGGGTTTATAGTTTAGGGTTTATGGTTTATGGTTTAGAGTTTAAGGTTTAGGGTTTAGGGTTTTTTTAAAATAAAAGAATAAAAGGTAATTATTATGTCATGGATTGTAAATAACTAACTTTTATTTTAAATCAAATATTAAAATTATTAAAATACCATTGGGTTTAAAGTATGTTTTTCTTTGAATGGGGATTTTTTTTTCATTAAAACTTTGTACACTTTGCTAAAATGTACCAACTAAAAAATACTCTTATTTAATTAACAACCCTAAAATATTATATATATATATATATATATATATATATATATATATATATATATATATATATATATATATATATATATATATATAAATGGAGTTTGCTAACTTCCGTAAGCTCTTTTTTTAATTGGTAGATTTTAGTACTATGTACTGGGTTTTAGTAGACAAAAATACCCTGATATTATACTATGAATTCTAAGTTTTAAGGTCCAAGGTATTTGAATAATTTTCATTCTAAAAAAAAAAAGCAGGAAACTCCCAAACTCTTACTCACCTCCCTCATTCTTCTCAATCCTTTTTCTTTCGTCTCTTTCACTCCAACATTTTCTCTGTCATCCTACTGTAGCCCCAACTGAGAAAATCATAAACACTCGACTAACCCTAATCCACCTTCCTCACTTTATCTAATTTGTTTCTTTCTTGTCTCCATACTCTCTCTCACCCACACAATTCCAATTGAAGTGAAATATTTCGGATAAATTAATGCAATTAGGAGGATTCGATGAAAGGACATCAATTCAAATCCTGGATTTTCGAATTGAGAGAGATATCGAGAGAAATCAAGAATTTTCGCTATTTCTTAGATTCATAGATAGGTTGGGAGCAACAATATCATAAAAAATACTTAAAAGAAACTAAAATACTAGCAATTTGAAACAAAATATAATTCCAAATCCATGTATTTTTTTTGTATTATTTCTTTTGTACTAGATTCAATTAAATTGGAACAAAATATTTCATCATTTTTCGAATTCTTCTTTTTTATCTTAGTTGTTTTCATCTTTTTCTTATATTTGAATCCGAAAAGAGTTATAAGTTAATTAAAAGCAATCCGCAACACCGCAATTTGTTGTTCTTGCTCTGTTCATTTTTTATTATTTTGTTATTAAAGTGGAAACAAATGAATTATGGTTAGATGAATGTTTCTGATTTTTTTCAACAGTAGGGATGACAGAGAAAATGTTGGAGTGAGAGAGACGAAAGAGAAATGGTTGAGAGGAATGAGGGAGGTGAGTAAGGATTTGGGTTTTTTTTTTCTTTAATTTTGAGAATGAAAATTATTCAAATATCTTTAACCATAAAACTTAGAATCCATAATATACAAGGATGTTTTTGTCTACTAAAATTCGGTATACATTGTTAAAATGTATTAACTCAAAATATATATATATATATATATATATATATATATATATATATATATATATATATATAATCATTTTCTCTATCATCTCTATTGTAACCCAGACTGAAAAAAAATAAAAAAACTTTAAAATTTTTATGAATTTGGGCGTCTGAAATTAAAAAAAGTGTCAAATAACTCTTTAAAATTAAAATATTAATATTTTAATTTTTAAAAAGTACATCTTATTATTATTATTATTTTAATTTTAATAATCATTATTATATGGAAAAGAATAACACAAAATCAATGTTAATTGCTTAAAATGTAAACATAAGCAAATATCAATTACTGGGAACTAGAAGCATTAATTTAAGGTTGCTTCTTCCTCTACCTTTATATGTTTTTCTCTGCATCTTCATACTAAAAAAGTCCCATTTTACAATTTGAAAATTAAAAATATTTCTGGTTTGAGAAATTTAGAGATTATTTCTTTTTTCTTAAATAGAGATTTTCTAGTTGTATAATTCATAAGTAAAAAATAATTGTAACATTTTGTAATTCATAAATTAAATATTTTTTGAATTTTTTTCTTAATCATTATTGATTACTAGATTATGTAATTTAAAAGTTACTTTTAAATTTCCATATTATAATTTAAAAGTTTAAGAAAAAAGTGATTTTTAGATTATGTATTTTAAAAGTAAAACATAGCTTGCAAATTATTATAAAAAAATATTTTTGACTTTTGAATTGTACAATTTTAAAAAAATAATGAAAAGTCTTTTTGTATGGAATGAACAAAAAAATGTACGGGGGTTGAAAGAAAAAACTGCCTGATTTAAATACTTGACTTGAAAAAAAAAGTCTGAAGGACAAAATGCAGTTTAAAGTAAAGTTCAGTTCCACAATTTGAAAAGGAAAACAAATTGCAAGAATGTTAATAGAAAAGCGATTTAAATGACTAAAAATGTTTTAAAAAAAATAAATAAAAAGGATTTCAAAAAGAAAACAAAAAGCAAGAAAAATTGCAGAAATGTAATGGATTTATTTAAAAGTTATGTAAGATATGAAAGATGTTACGTGATATTTTGTCTAATAGCTTACAACCACTAAAATTGATTTCCAGGTCTTATACACAGATTTTTGTTTTTAATGACCCAGAAATTGATAAAGACACATGTTATAATTGACTAGACAAATTTGATAAAATTATGACATTTATTTGGATATACATGACACTAATAATTATTGATAAGTTTCATTTTCAGCAATTGATTTCAAACTTCAGTTATTTGAGATATCAAAATGTACAACTCAGAGTATATTTTCAACACTTAAAAAGAAAATAAAAATAAAAATCAGAACAGCATAAATAAAACATGTATTGTATAATTTTTTTTTCTCCTAGTCAATGTCTTTTTTTATTTATTTTTTCTTATTCTCTTCTTCCCAGATGTATCAAATGATTATAATTTAAACATTTTTCACCATCTGCTCGCGTAACTTTCTCTGAATTTCTCAGTCTAAATACCATTGATTTTTAAAGGGAACAGCATTATAGTCATTACAATAATTAGGAAGAAGACTCAGAATTATTTTTTTTTAAAAAAAAGTTATATACTTGAGAATCAAGATCATTTATAAGCACATATTTCATCATCCAAAACTTGATTATTACTTGAAACTACACTAGAGGATGACACAGCCAAATAAATCCAAAACAAAAGAAAGAAAAGAAACAGAAAGAAATGAAACAAGTGAAAAGGGGGAAAGAACTTTAACTTGAGTGTTGTTTTGCAGCAAAATCTTTACAAATAAGATGTATTGCCCCCAAATGTAAAATACTGTGTTTGTGTGTGTAATATATATACCTCAGAACAACACCCTCTCCAAAAAAATGGAACTTGAGCTGGTAATTTCTTCACATGGAAGTTTCTCATCTTCATGGCACAAACCCTATGTCAGCTAGGACATGTGATTAAGCATTAACATCCCATTAAAATGTGATGATGCATCATACCATGTATGCCAGAAATCCACGCACCATATTTAGTGAGAATGAAGAATTGATTCACCAGCTAGAACACATTTACACGAAAAAACCATGGCAGAACAAATGCTATTACCAGGCATGCCATCAAGAAGTTACAAAATGGTTGTCCTCGCCAGCATCCACCAAACCTGCGGGATGAGTTGCCACCGTCTTCCATGAACCTTCTTTCATTCCACTTTTCCATAAATTCATAATTACTAACACCCGAAACATTTGTTGCAGTCTCACTACATATTTCACATAACCTGTCATTATAAAAGCTACCCAATATCAATTATTTATTTCATAATAGATTATATAACAAAAGACGCTCACTTGCAAGGGACCATCTTCAAATTTAGCACTATACAATAGAATTCATTGAGAAATTGATTAAATAAGCTCTTCTCTCTAAGTCTTCTCTATTAATGAATAAGTTTGCAAGTGATAAGCTCTTATTGAACAAGTGCTCAATGTAGCCGTTGGCCCAAACAAGTCGTTTATATATGATACAAGAATTAGGATTGACAATGATCAGTTAAACTAGATTTTAACAAATTGGTTTTCACTTGACATGGGACCAATCTCCATATTCGGTCACAGGCAATAAAACTGATTTAGAAAAAAGGAACCTAAAAATTATTCAATGAAAAAGCAGTTCACAGTTCTGTTCCGGGAAAATTGACGAACATGAGCCCATGATATCTGAAAAAAATTATGAAGATTCATTTTGTGGTGGTGATATAAGTATAAACTTACTTTTCTAGAGCATGCCCCATATGTCATCTGAACTGAGAAACATCAGATCCCAAAGAATCTTCACCAAGACAGTTACAAGAGGACTTTCTTTTCAAATATCAAGGACATGGACACGAATATCACGATCAAATGCAATAACTTGCTAATTTGCAAACGATATTATTTAACCTCAAGTTACAACCACTAGAAGCAATTTGCTAATCGTGTTTATCTCTAACCAATTATTACCTAAAGGTGGAAATCCACCGGCTGTCTAGACAAATTTGTCCAACTCACCCCTTTATAGAAATCCATTAACGATAGGAACTCCAAATTGGTTCATGGCTACTGATATGCACTGCATAGCTATGTGTGACTACAATAGATATTACGTTACAGTTTATATAAGTGGTAACAAACTTCCCCTTATTATTTAATTATGTGAGATTGAATTACGCTTAACACACTTTCTAAGAAATACCAACCGAAAGCAAATAGCACTACACTAAGCTAAGCCCTGGTATGATCCGGAAAGAATTTCAAGAAATGCTAATAATGGTATTGGAAAGTCAAGTTCTAATCAACGAACACAATCAACACACGTATAAGGATGCCAAAGACCTCAAGATTTCAAAAGACAAGTCATGGTAACACAAGAAAGATAAAACCTTCAGCATACTACTGCTGAAATTATTAATTTTCCTTGTTACCAAGGTACTGCGGCACGCACAAACATTAACCCACGAAAAGGGCAAGACGAATATTTGCTTCCAGAAATTATGCCAAATTTGATAAGCATGTAAAAGGAAACCTATGAACCCCAACATATTTAGGAAATCAAAAGCTAAAAAAGTGCTGATGTTATTGTTTTTCTACAACCTGGAATCAAAATTGGTATTTGGAAAAAATATATACCTGTTCCCCTTAAGCTTGAACCACGCCTCAGCACAATGAACATGTGCAATGCCTAGCTCATCTTTACATGCACAACCAAGCTGAATCAAATCTGAACACGTAGCACTACTAGCAGCAGGGCCAACAGTTGCTTCATTTTCATCTGATGGCTGCACAGAAGCCAGATGGCAAATCCTACAAATCTGTTCACCTTCAGAATTCTCAGAAAACCTTTTGCGGCTGCTGCATTTTATATCAATCACACATGAACTTTTATCAGTTTCAGACGCCCCTTCCGGTACTTTCATGGATGTAAAGTTCAACCCCGATTCATTAACTTCTGCTTCCAACTTTCTATTATTCTCATTGACATAGTCAGTCTCAAAAGACTCGATCACAACCACAGTTTCAATCACTTCCTGATTAACCAAATGGTTTGGTTTATAACTAGTTCCCTGATCAACCCCAGGCAATTTATTATCACTGATATTTTCTTGACCATGCTTGTCCTGATCCTTAACTTCCTCAAGCTCCTCCTTTAGCTCCTTTTCAGATCCCAAATCCTTACGCACCTCTCTTGAAGTTCCAGCTTCTCCTCTTGTACCAACTCTGCCACCCAAGTTGTTCCCGTCTACTGCATCAATAACTACCCCTTCAACCAAATGACTCAAATTCCCATCTACCCCTTCATGAACCGGACCCAGTATCTCACCTCTTTCTTCGCTTCTGTTTTGATCCATCGACAGTTAGTTCACTCCCAAACAATGCCACTGTACGAACCCCACCTAAAAACGCTCCCTTTATGAATTACAGAGGATGAACAATGTGATCAAATGGATGGTGGAAAATTTATATCTTCCAATGACCCATTTCCTGATTCGAGAAGATATTTTAAGAAATAATCAATTTAAAATAGAGGAAACTGGGACTGCCACCTCTGAGATGGATGACCTCACTCTCCAAGAAAACCAAGCCCCAAAATAGCCGCAAAGCGATGGGTTTTACCTCCAAATATTAAATTCCACAAACAAATTCAACTCCGATATGTTTCAAACAGACCCACGCCAGTTAAACCTGCGTGGCTTTCTTCATAGATTGGTTAAAGAACAAAAATGATTTTTTCTAAGTGGGAAATAAAATAGGAGCAGGGTTAAGTGAAGAAAGGAACTGGGGAAAAAAACAGTGAGAGAAAGAATTTTCAGTGCAATTGAATTATTAGAATAATTGGACAAGTAGACGAAACAAAGGAAACAGAAGGTTACTACTTTGTATCCACATATTTAATAACAGTAGCAAACGTAAAATTAATTATAGTTAATTATATCTATAATTATATATTAATTGAATTTGGATAAGAATATTAGCAAAAAAAAAAAACAACGTTCACATATAAAATTGTATATGTACGAAGGCCAAGGAGAGAAAAATTATTGAAATGTTTTTCTTTAGAAAATAACTGTTAAAAAAAATTATACAATTCAAATTTCGGAAAAATATTTTATAAATTTTAGTCATTGTTATTTCAATTTCCAATGCATGGTTATTGTTAGAAAAGTACAAATCAAGAGAATCTAAAGTATGAACTGAAAATTTACTGAAATTTAGAATTTTTAAAAAGAATTAACTAATAATGGAGTATTTGCCAAAAAGATTACATGAGAAATTAATATTTTGTTATACACATCAGCAAACAATTATTTTACCATAAAAACTGCTAAATTTGCCAAAATAATTTGCCCGAACATGGAGAGAGGAAAGGATAGATACAGATAAGTACATGATACAAAAGGTAAGATTTATTTATTATACTATATTGTATAAAAAATCATTTACTATTATTAATGGCATGAATTCCTGATTCAGTATTATCTGAAACTAAAGTATAATTAAAGTGGAAAATGTTTTTTTATCAACTTTCTTTTCATAATTATTTTACAATAACCTGTGATAATTTATGATTAATATATTTTAAATATATAAATCAATAAAATAATGACATATAATTTATTATAAAAAAAAATTTTAACCTACGAGTGAAGGGCTGTAAGGAGAGAAGTAGGTGTGTACGATGGCAGAAACCAGAACCTCAGAACTAGAAAAAAGAGTGTTGAAGTGCAAGAAATTTGCATGTCACTTAAAAAGTTGTAGTAATAGGAACCAAGTAACTAACTAACAGACAAGAATGCAGTTTTTGAATTCATCGGCCACCAATCTCTTCCCCCAAAGACACTATAACTATCCATTGATGTCTTCCCTTTATTTGTGTATGTTGTCAATTTGTCCTTTGTGTTATTTTTTTTATCATTGTTCATTTGTTCTTTTGTGCATGTGCCTCCTCTTCTCTTTTCTTGTGTGCATTTGTTGTTATTAGTTTGCCATTATTTGAATTGCAAACTTTTTACCATTTTTTGTATCCTTTGTCAATTAGTTTGTGGTTTATATTCTTTTTCTCTTGAGTGGCTTCACTTTAATTGTTGAGAATAGAAAATTTTCTTGAATTCTCTTTACTTGTGTTTGTCATTTTTATTTTAGTTTGATTGTAATGATATTGAATTATAAAGTCTGTATTTGGTATAAAAGTTAAACTTATATTAATTTAATGTCATTCGTGACTTTTTTTTTATTTATTTAAAATGTATGGAAGGGATCCACTTCTGGATATAAAGTATGTTTGTTTTGCTTATATATACCCTTCGATGAACGAAAAGCCAAATGTCATCTAAAGAAGATGAATGGAGTATTTTGCCCCTTTAACCTCTTGGTGTTTTTTCAATTAAAATGCAAGACTATTGTGTATAGTTGATTTTACAATGCCATTGCTATTTAAGGAGTTTAGAGTTCATTCCGATCAAGCTTAGATTAGAGGCTTAATGTAAATTATTAACTAAGGTGTTTAATTTTACCATGGTTAAGCTTTTATTTAATTTGGTTCAAATTTATTTTTATTAAAAATTTATCAAGGTATATAACTGTTAGGAATTGAACAAAATGTAAGTTTAAATCAAACATTAAATAAAAATAGAAAAAATAAATAATATATTAAAGAGAAAATTTATAAATTTATTGTTTTAAAACCTATTTAAACTATCTTAGATATTCATTCTTAAATTATGTAGGATTATTGGATATGATAAGGATATTGAATATTCTTTAAAAAATACTGATTGTATTTATAATATCCACGTCAACACGATGAATTTATATTATCATTAAAATAATATTTGTTTTAAATATATTCTTCCAAAAGATGTAGGCTTTGATATTTTAGGTTAGAGAGATTCAATAGAGGGGGTTAAACAATACTTTTTAATATTTTTATTGGACTGGATAAAAAAAATATTATTATATACTTAGTATATGATAATATAATAGTTAATATAATTTTTATTAATATTATATTTCTTTGATAAGTTTCTTTGAAAAAAAAATCATCAACACATAAATACTCTTCTACTATAAACTAACATTTCAAAAATATTTTAATCCTTTTAAGTTATTCATACTTCTCGAATATATATATATATATATATATATATATATATATATATATATATATATATATATATATATATATATATATATATATATATATATATATATATATATATATATATATATATATATATATATATAACAAATTATCACGTGACAATGTTTACAAATTATTAAGAAAAATGATTAGTAGTAAGATAACACAATACACTTTATTATACATCTTTTATTTATTTGTAATTATAAAAACATGTTATAAAATTATAAGAATAAATTAAACTGTGCTTCTTAAAAGTAATTTTATAAATTTTCTATAAAAAATTATTAAGAGAAAGAGTAAAAATCAACTTAAAAAAAATAAAAGATCACCAAAAATTTGTCTATACGCAAGTTTAATAAAACAGCATTTTATTCTTAAAAACATAATTTTACCATATCTACTCAGATTCAATAACTAAAGTAGTTTTTTTTTTAACTCTTCTCTCAAAATACCATGGTTAACTTTCTAAATATAAGAGAAATATAGTTACTGGCAATAAATACTAGATTAATGCTTATAAAGTATTTACAATGTTTCAGATATTATATTACAAATAACTTAGTCCTTATAAATGTAAATGTAAGAATTGGATATGTTTATATACGGTGAGATGAACGGTATTTTTAAGAACTTGTTTTGCTTAATGATCAGAAGTTTTAAACTAAACGCTTTTATTACATTGAATTCACCTTTACTAACTTTAATTTTTTTCTTATTAAGGATGCGTTCTTTAAGGTATTATAGATCCTTATTTATCTTTTTTTTTATCAAAGACAAACACTAAAATATGTAGTTTATACAATTTAAATTATATATTTTTAAGATGCTTGAATTTTATTTTATTTTTTTATCTTCTTATTGAACAAGACTTGGATGCGATATATGAAACGAGAAGCACTGAGTCATTTTTTTCTATAAATTACATAATTAAGATGATTTGTAGTACAATGTGACTTTTTGAAAATAAATTATAGGCTTAATTACCTACTTAGTCCCCATGTTCAGAGGTAATTTGCTGTTTAGTACCCGGTTTTAAAAATGTAGGCATTTGATACCTATGTTTTGAAATTTGTATCAATTGAATCCTACCCACTTAACGCCGTTATAAATCTAACGTTTTTCTGACTGTGTATGTGATTTGTGGACGAGCGGTTATGTGGGTAGGATTCAATTGATACAAATTTCAAAACATAGGTATCAAATGCCTACATTTTTAAAACCGGGTACTAAACAGCAAATTACCTCCGAACATGGGGACTAAGTAGGTAATTAAGCCTAAATTATATTAGAAACATTGTCACAACAAACCATACCTTTCCAAAGTAAAAAAAAATAAAAAAATGAAACATTGATTTATAATATTGTAAAAATTAAATATTTTAACTTAACTGACAGTCTTGATAGCATTATAATACATGGGCAACGGGTTGCGTGGAATATAGGAGAACGTGTAATGATTGGGACCTACGGAGAAATGGGCCCCTACGTACACAAAGGAGTTGAGTATACGAAATAGTATAGAAACAAGAAAGAGGTTTGAATTCTTAATGTTTGAAATTTAAGGCTTAAAACAATATCAAAATTATTTATAAGTTAATTAATTTCTTTTATGAAAATTTCTGTGTTCTTAATTTTATGAATATAACATCTGAAAATTATTGTAATACACTCATCTAGTAATAAGAAATATAGATAAACTTATTTTAGAGAAACAATTTATATATTAGAATAACATATTTGTTTTTTAAATGTACTTATATTCAGTAAAAATAAACTACACATAGTTTATTCTAAAATAATATATATAGTGACAAAAAAATAAACTTATGAGTTGTAGAGATTGAGTGAAGTTTGTTTAGATAATTAAGCTTGATAAGAAATAAAGGTTAATTTAATAATTAAATTTGAAGAAGTAATTAAGAAATCGAGTCCTTAGAATTTGGAGGTATGAGTGACGTCTAAAAGAATTGGCATGCCATAAAACCATTGGCAATTCAATCACATCTAACTTCAACTCCACTTTTTGAATTCTTCATTAATAATAAATTCACATTTTTCTTACAATCCCATTTTATGTCTTCTTCATGCAATTGCGGACCCAGCCAGAGAGGGTTGGTTATGATGTCCAAACTTTTACATATAGCTATTATAATACAAAATATACAGATAAGTATGTCTTTAATAAACAAAGGATACAGATAAGTATGTTTTTAATAATTGAATTTTGGTATGTTATTGTTTGAAATTTTATATATAAATATAATTTTTTTTAATTTAATAATTTAATTTTTTTAAGATATTAAATAGATTATAGGTTAGTATTTGAACTGTTTATTTCATTTGATATATTGTTATTGAAAAATTCAGTTGATGTCATAAAAAAATTTAACTTAATTAAATTAAAATGACTACGTTTATTTATTTTTTATGTTCAATGATTAAAATGTAATAAAATTTTACTGAAACAAATTTTAATTTGAGTCAAAGTTCAAAAACTAAAAATACAAAAATATTAAAATAAATATTAATTTCAAATGTCATAATCTTTATTTTTCTTTAATGAATTATGAATTATATTTGAAGTATTTGATAAATAAATTTAAATATTTTTTATTGAAGTTTTATTAAATTATTTTAGTTCAACCAATATTTAAAATCTTATATTTTTAATTATCAAGTTTTTATTATTTAATTTTTTATTCACTAGATCAGGTTACTCTTTATCTTATTATATAACTTTGTATACTTGTTAAAAGTATAAAAAATCATAATTAGTATAAATTTATATTATAGTTAAAATAAAATAACAAATAGCTTTTATTATTTTAATTAGAAACATATCAAATAATAAGATAATTTTATCATTATTTGCATTAAAACAACATTGTAAGGAATTAAAAAGTATGATGAATAATATTTTTTAATAAAAATAATAAAATTACTCTTTATTTTACATTAATAATATTATTTTATATTAATTACAAAAACGCTTATTTTTTTAATACATAAAAATAAATAGTGAAACAGGATAATAATTACGTTATTTTACTAAAAATTTAAATCATAAAAAGTTAATTAAAAATATAAAAAAAACTTAAATATCTTACAAAATATATTTTCTAATTAAAAATATTTAAATATATGAAACTAAAATTTAATTAAATCTTACATAGTAGTGTTTATGATATGTTGATCTTCCATTATAAACAACAACTTGTCGAAGACAATACACTAATTTACACGTAAGTGATTTATTGTTTTCCTATCAGTGCATTGCTTTGTTTAGGGTCAAGTGGACCTACTAGTAGGCCCTGAACAAGTCCTGCGTCAAAGGGAAAGGGAACCCCACAGTACAAGTTATCAGATTTGGACCACACTCCTCCTCACAAATTATATGTACTTATATGCCACCACCAAAATCCAGGTTTGACTTCTGTTTATTGGTACAACATTTCTGTTATTCAAATCCACATCATATTTGGTTTGAATTTTACATCCAAATGCTTGACTATCCCATAATTTCATAGACACATTCATACATATTGTAATTATCGCACTAAATAAAAAGGTTTACATGTCACATCCTTAAAACAAATGACATAAACACAACATCCTTTTACTTGTCGTGAGGTATAGGTTTCGTCCCTCTAAAGACTAAATAGAATGTAAGATTGAATACTGACATACATAATGTTGGTAATAATTATGCATAATTTTCTTCTCATTCTGCCCCAAACAAAATGCTATCATAATTTTTCACCATTTTCCATGGATAAACCCTTTTCAAGATTTTTTATTTACAACTTCACTGCCTAAAGGCAGATTCACAAATTACGAACTAGAGAAATGTCACAATTATAGATTGACTGAAAAGATGCCTAAATATTCTGGGGAATATAATCATTTAGAACTAAGTTAAACGTTGAAAAAACCTAAGGATAAAAGGAACTGAGGGAGAAATCAATATATTCCTATGGGTTTTCCGTGTTGATAAAAAGCAAAAAGACATGTACATGAAAGGACAAGACCTGGTGTCAGCGAGGTCCAGAGAGCTCAATGGCTTCGATAATAAAGGAAGGTTCTTCGTGAACATCACTGTAATTTTGTGAGAAACTGCAAGTCCTTTCACCGTACAGGTTAGTCACCCCTTGTGACTCCTCTGCCCGCATTGACTGTCCCACCAGACCTTCTAGAATCTTCAGAACTTCTGACATCTTTGGCCGCAAAGTGGGAAGTGACTGAGTACACTGTAGAGACAAATCCACTGCTTTCTCCAACTCTACAGGATCAAAACATCCCCTCAGATCCCTATCCACTAACACTTCCACCCGTTTCTCCTCATATAAGGTTCTAACCTGCAGGAATTCGGTAGCTTCCTCAATATTTATGATCAATGCAAACTCTAGAATATTTATTATCATGTAAATACCAAAGTGACAAAAAAGATATGATGTAAAAAAGTGAGCTCACAAATAATTTAAAGAAACTACTCACCCAATCAAGAATCATTCCCTTTTGGACCTGAGCATTTCCCGCATCAAGTGCCTTATGTCCTGTTATGAGCTCCAAAAGTAATATGCCAAATCCAAAAACATCTGTTTTTTCAGATGACTGTCCAGTGGAGAGATATTCTGGAGCAATGTGACCTACTGTCCCTCGTACTGCAGTGGTTACATGTGAATCCCTTTGATCTAAGAGCTTAGCAAGACCAAAATCCCCCACCACAGCTTCAAAACTTTCATCTAATAAAATGTTTGCAGCCTTAACATCCCTGTGGATTATTTTTGGATTGCATTGTTCATGCAAGTACAGAAGCCCGCGTGCTGTCCCAAGAGCAACGCGCATTCGCCTGTTCCAGTCCAATGATGGCTTTTCACGGCAAGTCTCTGTTTGATGACAAGGGAGAAGATAACTTCATTAAAATCAAGAGCCACTGGAATTTAATATATGAAAGAATGTATTAAAGGAATAAGCTGCATGAATTATGGTGCTATCACAAGATTTTTCTTGATACAGAAAGTAAACATTTTATTAGTTATTACAGATCATACGCTGCCATTTGAAAATGATTGAATGAATGGACATATACAGAATAGCACAAGTTTCTGACACCCTGAGTAACGAATCACTACATGTCACTGATTTGAATCTCCTAATTTCCACTGTAAGAGGCCTGTTAATAGCAGTTACATTACTTTACACAGCTTTAAGTACAGAAATGAATAATATGAAACAAACCTCTCAAGCGATCAGCAACACTGCCATTGGGCATGTAAGGATAAACAAGTAACCTTTCATCCGGTGTCATACAGAATCCATAAAGGCGCAAGAGGTTTCGATGCACTGCCAAGCCAATCATCTCAACTTCTGTTTGAAACTGTACTTCTCCAGTATAGTTGGGATCTTTCAACCTCTTTACTGCCACTAACATTTTATTCGCAAGGCATCCTTTGTAGACAACACCAAAACCGCCTTGCCCTAGGATGTTTTTTGAATTGAAACTTCCAGTAGCAATTTGCAATTCACGGAAGGAGAACCTCTTCAGATGGCCAATATCAAATTCACAATCTTGCTCCACTTCAAATGTCAAGTGTTCGTGTTCAAGAACGAGGAAAAAACCAGAGAGCAATATTTGCATATTGTTAGAATGTGTTACAGAGTGAAGAAAAAAGGTAGGAAGTTCATGTCAGGAAGTACCATAAGATGTGTACAGAATGTTTGATCTGTACCAATGCAACCAAAATACAAGAAGCACCACTGAAATTACAAATGTGCAACTGAAGCCAATAACAACAGCAAGCACCCTTTGGTGATGACCACCAGTCGACTGAGATGATCCTGTATCTGCAGTTGAATCATCCCTTATATGTACTTCGATTTACTGATTACTAGGGTTTTGATATATACATGTTAAATTTACATTACCATTAACTGGTTTTGAGAAGCCCATACAAATTTGAGAAGAAGAGGTGCAGAGGAAGTTGTTCCCTGAAATACTGCAATAAACAAGAAGGTTAAATATTTCGAAGAACGAAAAAAAAAGTTAAGCCAATAATTATTTTTAACATGGTAATAACCATAATCCTCAACAGTCTATAGCTGTGGCATCAGTTTTTTGCTTAGCATATCATGAGTAATTTGAAATTGTTTGATTTGATTTTAGTAACCACTACGGAGTTAACATCTGTGGGGTTCCAAAACATTGATGTATCAACCCAGTTTCCATCAAAATTTAAAAACAAAAACATCATATGCTGAACACAAAAGTTAATCCGTCTGGCTATATTATAATCTCGGGTTTTTATTTCAATTAAGCAGAGATTCTCTTTCCCTAACAATAAATTGATTAAATACTCCTCAAACGGGACTTTGTTAAGTAATGTTTAATGTATTAGCTGACTAAACCATTGCAAAATTTGGTAAGGAACGACTGAACGTGCAGCTAGTACAAGCATTTTTAAGTGTTTCCTTAAGAATAACAGACGGGGAAAATAATACAGCATTAGAAAACTCACCTATAACCTTTCGCTAAAATTTGTGGAGTGGGACCACTGAGATTATTGAATGACAAGTCCCTACAGCATTAGGAACAGTATAATGAAATGAACATTTTCGCTTTTGAGGATCTAAGACGTAAAAATACAACAAAATCGTGATACAGAGCATACAAGAATGAAAGGTCTGTGAGATTAGCAACAAGCTGAGGGATCTGTCCAGATAGTTTATTTTTGTTGAGCCGCCTGAAATACTTTGCGTGAATAAATTAGGAAGTAATCAATTAGAGAAAGGCTATTGAATTAGCCAAATAAGAAACAAGAATATCATAAACTATAAATTTATTTGTCAGACCACACTCACAGGTAACTAAGTTGAGTCAAAAAGCCCAATGAATTAGGAATTTCTCCATCTAGCTGGTTACCAGAAAGGTCAAGGGTTTGAAGCTCTAAAAGCTTTCCTATCTCAGTCGGAATAGGACCTGATAACTTATTGTTCTGCAATAACCTAAGATAATGCAATGGGAAAACAAAGTGATAAGCAAAGCTCGATAATATAAATGAATGTCTATTTTAGTTTTTGATGAAAAACATTTCTCCTTGCATATACAATATCAAATAAAAATGAAAGTATGGAAAAGAAAATCACAACGAGAAAATTAACATGGTAAGTTGTTAACAACAAGAGAAACTAAACAAGATATTTTACCCACTATCACGTTGTCTATCTTGTAACTCACAGTCTGGCTCGACCAGTCCCACCCAGCACATTCCTTACCTAAAGCTTAACTTTTCTATCTAACCCAAGAACCCCTATTATGGCACTAGCTACCAGCCTAATAGGTCAATGCAAATAACAGCTTAAAAAGACTCTGTTTCCAAAAATAGAAAATGGACTTTGTTCACAGACATTGGATTGACCCAAAGTGATCAAAGGGGAGGACTCAAATAACACATTTTACATCCTATATGCCAAAATATGCATCAATATCATTACCAGCTAAGTGAACTAAGCAAGAGTGCACATTCGAATAAACAAGTATCGACCATTCAAGTTGCAACTCACAATGTATGAAGGTGGCTCAAATTTCCAATTCCTGAGGAAATCGTCCCGGATAAACCCGCACTGGCCATTTCCCTGCCAACACCATCAAATTATTCCCAATTATCAATATCCTCGCTTGAGAAAGAATGCCACAAGTAACTCTTCAAAAATAAGAATTGTTGGCCTCTCTTCCGTGACTCAAAGATATATAATTTGTTGCATTAGTCACAACCAAAAGAAAGGAAGCAAGACAAAAAGACTTACAGGGAAATGACATAACCCTCGGCGGAGCAACCAACCATGTACCAAGTGCAGGGGTCAACTGAATTAATATCCCAATCATGCATAACATGAAACTCGTCATACATCTTACTCTTCATGGACATCAAAGCAGCCACTGATAACAACCAAACAAAAATCTCTCACTGAAACAAAGTTAGAAATGTGAGAAGTTAGGAAAATGAAGAAATGACAAACCTTCATAGTTGACACCCTTTGGAGAGAGAAGGCTATCAGTGCCCTCTACAAGAAGCACCCAATAACACAGAAAGAGGGAAGCTAGACAAGCAAGCACTTTGACATCTTCCATTAAAAAACAACTGATTCAGGTAGTGGGAAGTTCCAACTTTTCTATTAGGATCTTAGCTCCTACGCTCCTGAAAAGAAAAAAGAGCATAAAAACAAGCAAACCCTTTTGGAAAATCTCTCCGTGCTTGCTGCCGAGAGAAACTAAAGTGAAAAGAACCTACATATTTTTTTTTTAAAAAAGATAAAATAAAGTGAGAAAGAAAAAACGAACTAAAATGAACGAAGATGGTGAGGACAGAGAAGACAACTCGAGATTTGAGAATATGACAGTGATTGTCGCATGGTTTGTGAGGTACAACTACAGTGTTTAGCTTCAAGGCTATGATCCTGTGCAGACAGTCACGTGAACTTCATGTTCTGACACCATGCGTTGACTCTTTATTTGGTTAAAAGCTTTAGATTTTTTTGTTTAGGATTGTGATGATGAATGAACGAACGGTGAAGATGGAAGTAGTGGAAAGTGTTGATGATCAAGAGGAGTGTGAACGAACGTATGTTAGTGGAAACTGGAGGCGCGAAATTTGATGGTAGATGGTATTTTAGTATTTCGATGGTTTAGAAATTGCATGTCTCGGAGCTCAAGGAAGGAACACTTGTACAAATGGTTTGACTGTGGAACGTCAGTAACAGGTATTATAAGCATACTTTTTAACTGTTTGCATCATGGTACTTTCAATATTAACCCTTTGGATAGATCCTAGATACATCTGTTTATAACTACTATTATGTATGAAGTAAGGTTGATCCAGTTTTGGTATGAAGTCGGGTATCACTTTATTCTAAAATCAATCAATTTAAGGTTAATATGGTTTGTTTAAAACCTTTGAAGGGGCGGGATAATTTTAGCTACTCTTCTAATAAGCTGCATACCTTGAATAGAAATCCAAACATGCTAGTAGCTAAGTCTCATGAGATCAATAATTAAGACTGTTATAATTGATTTACTTAAGAATCCATGATTAGAGATGTTTGTGAACTAATTCAATTTAATGTCATTTATATAATAAACAAAATTTCAAAATATTTTTATTATACTTAAGGTAATTTAAAGACTTAATTCAATTCGTTATAAATTAAACTTCTTTAATATACATAATCTTTAAGAGTAGAGTCCATGGTCATTACAAAACGAAATAACTAGAGAACTTTTGTTCATTGGATTGAAAATACAAAAGTTACTGGTATATTTCTTTTTTTATAAAATTACAGAAGATCTAGTTTATTGTTACATTAAAATCTCATTTTTGCATATTTTAATTACAACTGGATAGTCTAAAACATTTATGGAATTACTTTTCAATCGAGATTAGGAAAAGAACAATTCATTCTTCTATGCATATCAAACAGTGTTCAAAAGTGATCGTTATGAACAAATATGCTTGGTGTTAAGTCCAATCCCCAGGAGGACTGTAAAGTATACAATTCAATTTTTCACCATTTATATTTAAGAAAATTCATCTGCAAAATCTTAGTCGTTACCACTTCAAAAACAACTCTGCTAGCAACTTGTTTTGTTCAACTTTAAATAAGGAATTAAAAGACAAACAGCATGTAATAATTTATCCCATCCTTCCATCAAATAATTATTATAAAATCAATATTATCATATAATTAGATATCAGTATACAATACTTTACCATAAGTAAATTATTTTCTCTTTGAAAAAGGAATAACATGGTATGGATTTGCAGCATCTAAGTAGATAACATTGGTCGAAGCGCAAAGTCTATAAACATTTTTAAAATATATTATATAATAAGATAAAAAATTATGACAACTGGTAGTATCAAATAGCTAAAACTTAAGAATTAAAAAAACTCAAGAAACAAAATGAAATGTGAAACATTATTAGAAAGCAGCATTAAAGAAAAGAAAACAGACAGATAGCAACATTACATTTCACAAAGAAAGAAACTGGTCAACAGCATTTATAAAAAGCACATTACATTAACAAGGAGGAAAATAAATTAAACCCAGCAACCCAAAAACCCATGTGGACCTTCCCTTCCCTCCTTCCAGCCAAGACTTTAGTTTTCTCCTTACATAAGTATTCTAAGTTCTGACCATTTCAGGCCAAGTATACTACTACTACACATACAGAAGTTTACAATAAACAAGGCTACTTGCCTCAGAAAATAAGATCCAACAGTGGCCAAAGAGAATCAAAAGGTGTATACATATGTGGATAGATCAAATGCAGCCATCCTGCACCCCAAATCTCAGTCCAGGTTCAGCTTGAGACTACACTGGCCAGGTAAAAAAAGATGGTAATTTAAACAAAAATAACAGTGCTACTTTCGTTTAACTTATCAACTAGTATACATTATGTCCCTGCTAGCTTATCATCACGATCCTATTGGATGAACAAATTGTATCCCTATTTGCCGCTTCACATGGTCAGGTATCAACTTGTTAATAAGCTCTGGAGATGCTCCGGTTAACTGTAAACAGAAGGATTACAATATAGTTGTCCATCATTTAGGATGTTTAGCTTGGACGTCAATGAGAGGAACAGTTTGTATATAGATATATTTCTCAATGCATTGCTTTGTGTACTCTAACAGACAAAACACGGAAAGACAGACACCTCAACACAACCAGACAGGTATATAAAGCTAAGAAAATGGATCTATGGATTATGCATATTTTCAGATTGAAAAATAGTATCAATTTATTCCTTTGAAATTGTCTCTACAAAAAATTTGCTCCCAGAACACATGTAAGACCAAGAAGGATATTTTAAGGACTTACTTCCTGTTTGAAGTTAAATAGAGGAGGAAATGAACGGCCATTTGGCAGGCGAGCAATGGGCTCTCGAAGTTCATCAAAGAAAGGATGTACACATGCTTCAAGCTACAAAACAAAATTAGATTCTTCTTAAATTGACAATTGAGTTTTCTAAAACGAAAATCATTAATTAATCAAATTCAGAAGAATTATAGGCAGGTGCACATAGTGGCAGCAAGGAATTAAGTAGAATATACAAAGAGGGGGAGAAAAAGGCAATCATACTAACCGCATTACACCGAAGACTTGGAGAGTATTGCAAAAGCCGAGATGCCAGATCAATAGCTTCTGGAGGCATCTTTTTGTGGAAAATCTACACAATTTTGATGTGTTAGCATGTCTAGGCCTTTCTCATATTAATTACATTTTATTCATCTAAAAATAAACAATTGTCTGAAAGGAGATAAAATTATAGACCTTGTGCCATGGGTGTGCTTTTATCTGTGGAAATCTAAAGTCATTGTAATTGGGATTCATGCAACGTACTTCCTCTCGAGTTGGTGTGCCAAGCACCTACAAAACAATTTTTGTAAAGATCACTTCTAACAAGGAAGGCATGACCAAGGAACATAAAATACATGTTGACACCAATTGTACCTTTATAATATGTACAAGCTGGTCTACTGCATTTTCTCCTGGGAATAATGGCTGCAAAAGTTTAAATTGTTTCAGATAACAGATAGGTGTATTGCATTTACTTCATTTAGTAGCTAATTCAAATTCATATAATAATATTATTCTAGTAATAATAATTAATAATCAATGAGATGAACCTGGCCCAGAAGAAGTTCAGCAAGGACACAGCCAGCTGACCAAATATCAATAGAAGTTGTATACTCTGTGGCACCAAATATAAGTTCTGGAGCACGATAGAATCGTGAACATATGTATGATATATTAGCTTCGCCTTTTACCTGACAAGACAAAAGAGAAGGTCAGAACAAGAAACACTTCATTGGAAAAATCAATTATTAGAGGAAAAAAGCAATCCTGGATATTGTAAGATGAGTAGTAGTCCCCCACTCCCACAAAAACACAAGTTGAATGAATAGAAGACATCATAAAAGCCTCCAAAAAAATAAAATATGTTGTGCTACACCACAAGTCAACAAAGAGTCCCACGTTTTGGTGTCAAGCACAGCAAGACATCAACACAAGATACTGAAATCAAAACATCGAAAAATTGGAACTGTTTCATATAAAGTACAATTTTTTTGGGCCGTGGATAGGTTATTGGTTGACATTCTAAGCTATTACTTAGTCAATATAAAAGATAATGGTGTGTGAAAAAGGTGGACAAAAACTAAGCATACCAAAGCAAAATAAGACCTACTAGAACTTTGGCACTTCCAAAATCACATAGCTTTACTTGGTGTGTAAGAGGATCCACCTGAAATATTCATAGAAACACATTAAAGTCAGAAATATTGACTATTTTTTTAAGAATGAATAAGACAAATATATATATATATATATATATATGTGTGTGTGTGTGTGCCATTTTTACTTCTCTCATTCTCACATATAAAGAAGTTCTCTCACAATATATACATATTAAAAAACATGTGAACAAACCAGAATATTTTGAGGCTTCAAGTCTCTGTGGCAAACTTTGGGAACAGTGTGAATATAAGCCAATCCCCTGAAAATCTGCTAGCATGCCACAAACTTTTATCAGACACCGCTTTAATAAATCAGAGATATTAATAAATCACCAAAAAGTATTAGGCATACCTGGTACATGTAAAGTTTCACATAGATGATCGGCATTCTTTGATTAGCATTGCTGTAGTGCTTTAAGACTCTATACATGGACTCTGGAACATATTCCATCACCAAATTTAGAAAAAGTTCATCTGTACTTGTAGTTGAGAAGAAACAATGCTTCAGTGAGATCACATTTGGATGATCCAAGACTCGCATTAACTGTAGTTCACGGTTCTTGTATCTTCTGTCCTGTAAAACCTTTTTAATGGCCACTGCCTCCCCAGTTTCCAAGCATTTTGCCTACAAGACAAAGAATTATCAACATATGTGACGAAGATAGCAAGAGTAATAAACCAAGTATTAAACAATTAGCATACCTGGAAAACAATTCCAAACGAGCCAGTTCCTACAACTCGTTCGGCCTTGTAACTAATAGTCTACGATGATGATTGTAGAAAGACATTAAATTTGCAGTCCAAGATAAATGTCATACGGCATTTTTAACAACCAAGCAACAAATCAACATAAGCCTAATATTATTAGCAGAAAGGAATTTACAAAGATGATACCTGTTTGGGCTCCCCGTTTTTGCCTCCGATAGTTGTGGATATGATGTGACCAGTGAGGGAATCATTGTCATTGACGACCGAGGAGGACATCTCCTTTAAATTGTAAAGGTATATAAAATATTAGAATCCTAACCTTCTTCACAAAATATTTTTGAATCATTTGCTAATGGTCTCAGAAGGAAGCTAAAAGTTGGAAGAATACACTTAAACAATAGGCAGACATTAAAAAACTAGGTGGAGACTACGATGATAAACAGCATGTAAAAGTTGGAAGAATGCATTTAACCAACTGGAAGCCATATAAAAAACACTAGTTGGAGGTTATGATGATAAAAAAATACCCAATTAGAACATCACATTTAATAACTCAAGTTTGAGAATAACATGAGAAAAAAAAACACCGGGTGAGAGCAACTTCAGAATGATATTTTGGAAACTTCAGTGGTGGAAATATTCTGCTAAGAAAATTATAGACATGGAACCAAGAACTATAACAGTACTATGTTAAGAGTACAAACTCCAATTGAAGTCGTTGAAAGTAAGAACAGAAGGGAACACAACCAGTAATGTAACTAAAATAAATAAAAATAAAGTAACGGCTAATGCAGATAACAGAAAACTGGATAACAGAGTCAGAAATAAAAGAAAATCTCGTGAACAACTAGAAAACGAAACTATCATAATAAGTTCAGGACAAACAAGAAAAACACAAATAGCTAAGAGTGCGACAATGACATAAGATTATAATATACAAGATCAGAGTACGATACAGGGGTCGGAAACAAACAAATCTCAACTAAGTATAAAACCCAGTTCAGGACCTCTTTCAAGAAAAAAAAAAATTGAAACTTCACGGAAAACCATAGATCAACTCCAAAAATAGCAAAACATGGCTTTCAGCCTTAAGCTCAAAGACAAAACTTTCAGCCAAAAGAAAAAAAGAATTTTCATCCCCAAATAACAAACCCCAACATCCCCTTTTTCCAACTGAAAGGAATAAACAAAAACTAAATAAATATAAAAACAAAAATTATGCATCCCATATGATTTCCGTTTCATCCACTAACCAACGAGAAAATCCCAAGAGACATTTTCAACTCTCCCATTTCTGGGTCACTACGCTTTCTCACCAACCATACAATAACAAGACTATCAAGAGAATTTTTTGAGCTGGAAAAGTACCTTATCCTCAGCCATGGCAGAGGGTAGAGAGAAAAGAGGAAGAATCTAGGAAAAAGAAGAAGAAGAAGAAGAGAATGGAAAGAGAGAAAGAGAGGGTATGAAAGAAAAGGTAGAATGAAGGAGCCAGTAAGGGAAAGACAAGTCCATGTGATCACAGCTCTCCCTTTTCCACTCTTTTCTTTCCTGTCTTCCTGTCATTTTTTATTTATTTGTTTTCGATTTTTCCCGCTTTTATTGACTATCTTTGCAGATTAGGAAGACCTGGCTGTTAATCACAATCATTAGATGTGCTTAACTGAAATGATAATGATAATAAAAATATAAACAAATTAAAGTAAAAAATTAAAAGGTACGTAATTAATAACCACCATGATGCTCGAGTTTCCTGTTTTTGGCTTTATTGTTTTAACGTCGGCAGAGCCTCTCAATGATTATGTCATTTAATCATATAATTAGGTCCACTCTAACACATCACCCATTCATTCTTTAATTTGGGGTAGTGTATACCATTTTAGTTATATTTTATATATTTTTAGTTCATGTAGAAATATTCTATTAAAAAATATATATTATTGGTTTCAATTTATTTTTATTATTTATGTTGTTTTGTTTATGTAGAATAGTTTTAAAAACCTAACCGTATGTTTATTTCCGGACGGAAAAAAAAAATAGGGAAATAAATGTTTTGAAAGTGTGAGAATTGAGGATTAAAAGAAATATTAAAACATAGAAAGCCATAATACTTTTACTCTTTGAACTTTCGTTGCAATGTTAAGAAAATTTGAAGGGAAAATATTATTTAAAAATTTTAATTAAATTACTAAAATTTTAAATTAATTTTATTATATATTTGTAAATTAAAATGGAAGATATAATATTTATGTTTTATTATTATAGTAAAATAAAATATTAAAATTCAATTCACTTTGAATATCTTGTTCGAACAACTGCAAACAACTTTCACACACCTTTGATGGTGAGAGAAAATGGAGATAATAGAATGAGAAAATAAGGGTTTTGCACAACTTTAATGTTTCAAAGTGTTCAAAGAAAGAAAGATGAAAGGTGAAGATTGTTTATTTACTTATTTAATATATATTTTGTAAGAGTAAAATGGAAATTGAAACAAAAGTTGGAGGTGCAAAAAGACAATAACGGGGTGCAGGAAGAAACCCCGGTTAAAAAACTTGTCTGCAACTTGTCCACGTGTTCGGACCAAACGGGGCTTCTAAAATGTATGAAATATTTAACCAATTTTAAAATGTATGAAATAATTTACTAATTAAACTTTTCTTTTATCAAGTCCACCTGCGTGGATAACTCCAGTTTTTTTTCGTATGATCAATGTAAATAATTTGAAGTATGACTTCTTTCATACATTAATTTATGTTCACTTTAGATGATTTAACTATTCACGAAAGAATAGAAACGTAGATTTACGAGACTAAGTGTGTTTATTGTAAGAAGTGATTGTATTGATTTGCGGGATAGGTATCTTTTCTATCGCTCGCTGATATTTTGGAGTGAATTGGTTTGTAATGTCATGTTTGCCCTTGTGAGGGTCGAGTATCCAATTCCAGATTTGATGTATCTGGTTCCCGTGTGTTAAAGAAAAATAACACAGTCTTGTATTTCGTTCTCAGTTTTTTGTATTCGGTTCCCGTGCATTCCAAATATAACACTACGTTGCCTTTGTATTCAATTCCACTTTTTCGTGACCATGGTGTATTGGATAGAATATCGTAGTAGTATTCGTGATGAATGATGAATGAAGTGAGGGATGTTAGGGGTAGGTCCTTAGAACATGCATGGAGATTTGGGCATAGGATGACACGCATATGCATAGGTTGACATGTGTTGAAATGAAGAATTGAGGTGGCGGAGGAGAATGAATACGTATACACGTGGTTGTGGTAATGATGAATTTTTTTACATTTACTAAATTATAATTTACTAAATAAAATAATTTCAATTTACTAAATTATAATTATTTTACATTTTTAAAATTAATTTTAATTTTTTCTCTTTATAAATATTTTTATAATTAAATATAACATTAACAATTATCATTTTATATTACCTTTATAACTAGAGATATTTTGGTAATTTCAATTTTTATCAATTACATAAAATATTTTTATCTATCACATCAATCAAATCGTACACTAATTCTTACAAACTTTGTTTCTAAATCTATTATCATTTACTTCCAAATCTATTCAAATAAACAACAAAAAATTTATCCTCAAATTTATCCATTCACTCTCCCCAAATCATCTCCTCCAAGTGAACAAAACCTAGATAAGAGCCACTTTGTTCTCATGCAGAGATTTATTTTAATTTTTCTTATTTTAGGAAACTAAAATAATTACGTCACATATTTTTGGAGGATTAATTTGGATATACATTCTTTAAAATTTTAATAAGTCTTTGTTTATTTCATTATTAATTTTATCATTGGAACGTGCATTGTATAAATATTAAAAGCCCGCCAAACCAAAAACTGCAAGTAGCGTAAACAAGCCAATGTTGTTGAAAGGAAAAACTATTCAGAGAAGAAATGAAAAGGATTAAGAAAAGTTGATGAAATGTTTGTTGTTATTGTTGTTGGTAGTGTCACTTCCTTGCTTGTCAAAGATGGAATTTGGAAGTGAGAAAGCTGAAAATGCTTCCCAACACCTGCTGTCAGTGTTGTGTTTGGTGGGAAGTTGTTGTTTCATATACATTAATTCTCATTCTTATTCCATAAGGTATGTTTTCAATGCACAGTTGAGTTTCCATCTTTCGCTTGGATTTCACTCATTCATCTACAACTTTCTCAGCTGCATATCTCCATCACCTACTTCTTCGCTTCACTTGGAAACATACCAGAAAGCTCCACTCTTTTGCTTAATTCCCTATTGCCCCACCAAACTTGAATTCTAATGGATTGGTGGTTCGGTTTTGGAATCCATAATAGTCAGCAAGACACCATAAACATACATTTTTTCATGCCTCTTAGAATTCTTTCTTCTTGTTTCAGTGACCATTTATCTTTGTATGGGGAAAAGGGAGGGGATGAGGCTTATGTGAATAGTTAAAGTCGTAAACTTTAGCTACTTTAAATTAAGCTGATAGGTGGTGGTGTAATGGGGAAACAAGGGTCTCATAAAAGTCTACGTTCTGAGTTTCAGGGTTGGCATTCCAAAACCTTGTTGCTTCAGGGGTTGAAAAGTGATTCTTCAAAATGCAATTCTTGTAGGGGGCTCTATGTAGGGAAAAAGCACATCAGGGCCATTGTTGTCATGTTTGGATTGTTGGGTTGCCTTTTTCTTCTTGACTCTCTTATCATCTCATTTTTTGAGTTTACCAATCTTCAACCCCGTACAGCTCCAAATAACTCAAGTGCGTTTCAGGTAGAAGTACAGAATCTCTTGCGTGCAAGCACCCTCCTCGAACTCATATATTCTTGAGTAAAATTGTTTTCTACATTTTAAATGTGATGTTTCAGAATATTTGAGCGTAAATTATGTTAACTAGGGGTGCACGTCTCAAGTCTGTATAATTGAAGTTGCCTTGTACTTAAAATTTATGTGATATTTTGCTGATTGGCATATATAACTAATGCATGTTTTAATGAAAAGGGTAGAGATTCCTACATCTACAGAAAACAATCGCCAGTATATATGTATGAACGACTTCTAAACTTGGCTTCCAGTGCTCTTGCAGAGGTTAGGATCAAACTTACAGATTGATGTGCATGTGTTTAGATACTTTTTCTTTTCAATATCTGAAGTTTATTTCTGTCTTTTGTTACCACAGAAGGAGTTCAAGCAAGAGTCGTCAAATTTATGGGTGGAACCATTTCGCCAGGCATCTTCATGGAAACCTTGTGCAGAAAGAAAAGTTCAATCCAATTCGGGTATGTAATAAAAACGTGCAGAAAACTTTACGACGTGTTTTTATTCTTATGCTTTTATATCAACAACTTGAAGTTTAAATTGTAACTTATTATCAGAAAATTATTTGCCTGGTATACTACTCTGTAACTAGTTTATAATCTGTGACAGGGAAGCCTGTGCAAAGTAATGGCTACATATTAATCAGCGCAAATGGTGGTCTTAATCAACAACGAGTTGCTGTAAGTACAAGAAGTTAATTCATATCTTTTCGGTCCTTCACATACTGGACGCATACAACCATTTTAGTTAATGGCTATCAACTTTCAAGCACGTAGTTAATTGCTATACTTGTGATCAAATATGATCTTTTATCCTTTCTTTTTGACATCCTGTTGGCATACCAATAATGGAAGTAATGAGACTACCGTAGTGATTACAGATTTGCAATGCTGTTGCTGTGGCATCTCTCCTGAATGCAACTTTAGTCATTCCAGAATTTCTTTACAGTAACGTATGGAAGGATCCAAGGTAAATGTGTTCGGTAGTAAAGTAAAAACTGAACTTTTCACTTGTACATGTTTTGTTTACTTGATTACAGCACGATTTGGTGTCATACACCTGCACTTACAGTATTTGATTTCAATTGAATGACTCAACAATTTATGTAATAATTAATTAAAAATTGCAGCCAGTTTGGTGACATATACCAGGAGGAGTATTTCATGAATACCTTGAAGGATGATATCAATATTGAGAAGGAACTTCCACCTCACATGAAATCCCTGGATGTAGAAGCGATTGGTAGCCAGGTTTGTAATCTTTCGTCTGATGTACTTAAGAAGACAGACTAAACCCGTTATAACAACAACTTCAATAAACACCTTGCTTTTTAGATTACAGACGCAGATCTTACCAAGGAAGCCACACCTGCTGACTATATCAAAGTTGTGCTTCCTATTCTTTTGAGAAATGGAGTTGTTCACTTCCTGGGATATGGAAATCGACTAGGTTTTGATCCATTGCCTTCTGATATTCAGGTCATACAGTTTTACCTTGGTTGTCTAGTTTTAAACAGGTTACTACTCTGTTGGAAGTTTACCTTTATCTACAATACTGTGTTGTCAATAGGACTGCCACTGGCTTACCGTATACAATTTAAACAAAAATATGTACCCCTTTTGTTACTATCAGATATATAATCATGGTCCAAAAAATTTTTAAGATTGTAAGCAAATCATTTTGCTTGTGCATTGGCATTATCTTTTCACACGGGTACTTTTTAATACAAGCTTCAAATTCCAACAGAGAAAAAATATGTACTTCTGTTCTTTCCTTTACCACCTGATGAGTAAGATTTGCTATCTGTTTTCCATGATCTGATTGATTATTTCTACTTATTTCACAAGTTCTTTTCCACCAACCTTTATCATTTGAAGAGTTTTTCTTCATTTTCATTACGCAGTAATCAGATCTGGCCACTTGAATAACTAAGTGTTATTTGCATCAGATCTGCACTCGTTTAGTGCACTTTTAAGGTTCAAATTTAGAATGAGTTTTTATATGTTTGCAACAATTCCATTTGCAGAGGTTAAGATGCAAATGCAATTTCCACGCTTTGAAATTCGCGCCAAAAATTCAACAACTTGGCTCGATATTGATCCAAAGGATTAGGAAATATGGTGCTCGACGAAGCATGTTAGACACTCAATTGGTGGGAAAGTTCATCCACAACAACAAATATCATGAAGGTAAAAGGGGCTCGGCAAAATATCTAGCTTTGCACTTGAGATTTGAAATAGACATGGTAGCCTATTCCTTATGCGAATTTGGAGGCGGGGAAGAAGAGAGGAAGGAACTTCATGCCTATAGAGAAAGACATTTCCCTCTGTTTCTTGAACGCTTGAAGAAGAATTCAACGTATGCATGTTTCTACCATATGCTTTGCTATATAATGTTTTGAATGGTAAATATCCTTGTCGTTTATCTAATCTGTTTGATGCACTTTCTGTTGATGTTTATAGCTCTATTTCTCCAATGAATTTGAGAAAATTGGGAAGATGTCCGTTGACACCAGAAGAAGCAGCACTTGTTCTAGCTGGTCTTGGTTTCAAACCCGAAACTTATATTTACTTGGCTGGTTCACACATTTATGGGGGAAACTCAAGAATGGAACCCTTCACTAGCCTCTATCCTAATGTGATCACAAAGGAAAACCTGCTTACAGACAGTGAACTGGCACCTTTCAGGAATTTTTCGTCGCAGGTAATTTCGTATTCTCTCCATTATCTTTGACAATAATGGTCTCACTCTACCATTTTTTTTAGTATCCACTCAGATTACTTCACTGTTCATGATGTTCTTGAAAATATATGTAAGATTTTAATGAAATATGAAGTTTACCCAAGTACATTTTAAGGTTCAGAATCAGACAAGAAATTATATCTGGGATAGCATTGTCAATACTGTTAATGTCAACTAAATATTTTCACAATACTAAATAATTATAGTTACTAATAACATTAACTTGATGTGAATGCAGTTGGCGGCTTTGGATTTCATTGCATGTGCAAGTGCTGATGTATTTGCTATGACTGACTCTGGTAGCCAACTTTCATCATTGGTTTCTGGATTCAGAACCTACTATGGTGGCGATCATGCTCCTACTTTGCGGCCAAACAAGACAAGGCTGGCCGCAATTTTGAGGGAGAACAACACCATAAAATGGAACAGGTTTGAAGTCAGAGTAAAGAAGATGATTCTGGAAGGTCAGAAGGCTGGCATTAGGAGTTATGGCCGAAGCATTTATAGAAATCCCCGGTGCGCTGAGTGCATGTGCAAACACCTTTAGCTACTAGCTAGTCTTTACATCAACACTTGTTAATAAAAAAACACTTCCTTGTTAGATTGAATTTCTTTAGCCATTGATTTTTTCCCCATGTATAGTATCTTACCCTCGATCCTATAAATTGCCTTCTTTTTTCAAAGAATAGATTCTATCAGCATTATTGTACTAATGTTGAAAAGAACATATCAAGCTCGACAAATTTTAATAAACAAAATACGATCCAAATGCATAAAATAAGAAAATAAGAAAACAATGAAGTGATTGAAATTGAACACATGATAATGTATTTAGTTCCCCTTAGTTATGGAGCTTGAGCATGTTATCGAGAAACTTCATCAATGACCTCACAATGAAAACTTGGGGCAGAGTCATCGTTCGTCTTTGTTTCTTTTCTTTTTTTCTTCCGCTTTTATTGAATTGGAAAAAGGAAAATATGATAGAATCATATAAACATTTGGTACAAAATCTTCCCTGACAGAAAAATGCATAAATTTTGTATTTCTCAGATGGGTGCATCTCCCACCCTTCCCAAAAAGACAGTAGTGGTGTAAATAAACCGAAAGGTTAACTGAAAACATTTTACATTTGAAATAGAAAAAAAAACAATCTTTAGTATTTTTAAATAATTGATCATTTGTGATTCTTTAAGGCGTGATAGCCTTGTGATTCTTAAGCCCTATAAATGAAGAGTTTCAAAATTTTCACACTTGGGAAAGAATATTTAACCCTCGTAAATTTTATCGTTTTTAAAATAGGTATTATAAACGTTAGATTTATTTTAATTAATACTTGAAATTTATTTTCTTTATAGATAGACATCTTAAACTTTAATTTTATTCTGATTCATCCTTAAAATTAACATGTAGTTATATTTTTTATCCTAGAAGAAAATGTATAAATAAACGCGTATATGCCCGTGTTTCCAGTATAGTATATAATATTTGAAATCTTACCTGACCTCTGTAACCAACTTTAGTGGAATCCAGCCACTGAGTTATTCATTTGCGGAAGGTCAAAAGTAAACTGCAACCCATGAATAAGTTTCAGAAAAATACTGAAGTGCCCAGAATGGCTGAATTTGTAGCATATTTGGAAACAGATGTGGTTGGTTGTAAAGCAAAAGCTAAAAAGAGCTCAAAAACTGAAGCATTCCACTTTTTTCAAATAATTGATCATTTGTAATTCTAAGGCGTGATAGCCTTGTAAGCACCTGAAATGATTAAATATAGGAATTTTCAAAGTATTAGTTTTGAATGATTCCATGTTCTATCGAAATAGTGGTAATTAGCGTAGAATGTTGACAATAAAGATTGTGTTACCTAATGAGATAAAAAGAGTGAAAATGAGAAGGGAGGAACCCATGTTGGTCGCCCCTTAGTTTCAATAAAACAAACACGTTATCTGTAGCAAGTGGAGATGCAAAAGCATAGGTGCATCTATCTCATCTACCCTCTTTGTTTCTTTCAGAAGATGTTCTATCCTAAACTAAAGAGAAATAAATTAACACTAGAATAAAGTAAAAGCAAACATAAATAAAAGGGATAAAAGTCCCTCTTAGAATAGACAATTAATAAGTGGGATTCTCTGCCCTTTGCAACATGTAATGTTTATGCATGCTCACTCACACGCTTCTTTTTCTCCACCTTTCTCCCTTTTACCTTTTTCTTTTCTTCCCAACTTTTTCGTATATACATTGCAATCATAGCCATAAATATACCTTATGATATATTTCATTCAAAGCAATTTCCAAAAACAACTGTTAGATGCTCCAAAACTCCATTGCCAGATGGCATGCAACCAGGAATCGAGTTGCTCATCCAGGTTTAGCGTGGAAAATGGAAAACCAATTCGTTGCCCGAGTGAACTCAGTCCAGTCCGTGACTCGGGTGAATATCTTTCAGCAGGCCCAATACCTGCTGCATGCTGGGCCTCTTCCCGGGTGACTCGGCCGTACACAAATACGCTACTCGGAGGCTCTCCACCATCTCACTCTCCGAGTCGCCGCCGCTGCCGAGTTTAAGCCTCTCATCCAGCGCCTTCACAGCGTGTCCCTCCCTTACCGCCTTCCTCACCCAAACCACCGTCTCCGCAGTGCCGCCCCTCCCCGTCAGAAGCTCCATAAGCACCACACCAAAGCAGTAAACATCCGTCTCCGTCGAGCAGTTCGTCGCGGCGGCAGCACCCTCCCTTCCAAACTTCCGGAACCCGAAATCCGCGATTCGCGGCTCGAAGTCGTCGCCGAGAAGGACATTGGAGGTCACGAGATGGCCGTGCACAACGGGCCTTGACCCCGCGTGGTGCAGAAACGCCAACCCACGCGCCACGCCCACCGCAATACGGTGGCGTATTGGCCAGCCCATCTTTTCCGGCGGCGAGGCTCGAGAAACGGCGCCGTTTTGAATAATCTCCCATGTGTCACCGCTCCAATCCTCGACGTTAGTCTCCCCTGCCGGTAGTTCCTGCAACCACCTACCCAAATCTCCGTTGGACATAAACTCGTACAGCACGAGCTTCTCCTTCCCTGATAATAACAGTAACAATATTTCAAATTTTCAAATTGTAAAAATTGCATGCATGAATTTCTACACGTAATGATAGCGAGTGGTAGAATTAGGTGGAAATAGTTACTGAATAGGTTAACTTAACGAGTGCTGACGTTACAAAAAATTAAAACCCGTGAGGCATTTAATGTGAGTAGGTTAAGTCAAAGGACACTGGTGTGCGCAGTTATAGATCAGAATTTTGGAACTGTATCAGAAAAGTAAAAACTTTGGCCCAATTCGTGAAAGTAGGGTCGCTACCTGCAATACAGTAACCGGAGAGGGGCAAAAGATTGGGGTGTTTGAGTTGGGAAAGGTCAACGAAGAGAGCGACAGCGTCATCATGATGGACGTCTCTGGCGTTTTCGATGACTTTGATTGCCACGTGGATGTCTCCGGTTAAGACAGCGCGGTACACGGGCCCACACCTGCCCTCAGCCAGGAGAGAGTCTTTGCCAAAGTGTGACGTGGCAGCGATGAGGTCCACGAAGGTGAGGTTCATGAGAGGCTTTTCGAACATGACCACGGGTGCGGAAGAGGGTTCCTTCAGGTCAGCCACCCAGGATGTCCCTGATTCTGTCTCGAATGCGAAGGGTCCCGATTTCTCCACTTTCACGTTCACTGGGACCGGTTTAGAGATCGCCCACTTGTTCCTTTTTGCCAGTTGCCTCTTCCTTCTGCAACGCCACACAACGCACATGCACAATCCGACAACCACGAGTGCCGAGGCACACGACAGGGCCGCAATCATGCTTCTTGGTTTCTGTTTTGACTTTTGCTTTTCTCTTGGCCTCTTCTTCTCCGCCTGGATGTGGTGGGACTGTTGGTGTGGTGGGGTTGAAGTTGAAGCTGATGTCGAGGTTGCACCTAGCTTTGGGGTTTTGGATGCGGTGAAGCTGAAGTTGTTACCAGCGTGAATGAACGCCGATTTGCCGAACTTTTTGAATCTGTCTAATGCGGTGGATGTTTTGAAGTTGTTGTGAGAGATGTTCAAGAATTTGATGGTCTTCAAGGGAGGGAAATCCGAGGGGAAGCTACCGTTCAAAGAGTTGTTCGAAAGGTCCAAGAAGGATAGTGAGGTTAAGGTGGAAATGGGTTTTACGCTGCCTTTGATGTTGCAGTTGGAGAGATTAAGGTGGTGTAGATTGGTGAGGTTTTGGAACCCCAAAGGTAAAGTTCTGAGGTTATTGTGTGAAAGGTCGAGGCTTTCAAGGTTTGAAAAAACAGAGAGGTGAAGCTGGTTGGTGAACCTGTTGTACGAGAGATTGAGATTTTTCAGCGATGAAAAGGAACCGTTTTGGTAAGTGGGGTTAATGCTCCCTCCGAAGCTGTTCTGGGAAAGGTTCACTACCAATAAGGATGAGCTTGTCCACAACCAGTTTGGTACCTGCCCTTGTAAGAAATTCCCAGACAGATCTAGAACCTCCAACTTGGACATGTTCCTCAGATACTTCCACGAAATGCTTCCCCTTAGGTTCCTGAACGAAAGATTTAGTCCTTTAATAAAATCAGCATTTGAACAATTAGAAGGGCTTTGGAACCAGGAAGAGTTGAATCCAGACACAGATTGAAACGCCTTTGACACAAGCTCCTGGTCTTCATTTTTGCATGAATAATATTTAGAGTCCACGAGCGCAACCAGTGAAAGGAGAATGAAGAACGTGGAAAACTGCTTCATTTTCTTAGCTCCACCGTCTCAATGTCGCGTCCCTATTATACCCTGATGGTTGGTGTGAAAGAGATAAAAGGAATGGAGAAAGGGGACCGAGGGTGGGCTATAGTTGTTGGCCAAGCCAAGTGGGACAGTTGGTGGTTATAGTGGTAGTGAAGTGGGAGCAACGGCGTCAAGTGTTTTTGACGGAGGAGTTAACGGGCACGTGAGCGTGGTTATTTGTGGATGGTGAAAAACCATTAAATGGAAAATGTACCATAGGTGTTGACTGCTGAAGAGGTTTGAGATCACCGCATGCCAGTCAATGTCGCTTTTTGTTTTACTTTCAAATGTTTTGCTCTCTGACATAATTTCTCACGGTGAATTTCTGTGACACCAATGCTGCCATGGAGACTAATGAGTGCGTTGTAATAAAAAGTGGAGGGTTCAGATATGCAGAAAGAAACAGTGAGTCTGTGGTGTATAAAAAAATACAATAGCCCTTAATTCAAATACATTGAAGGTGACTGAAAGGGATAGGGTCCCAGATCTTTAATTTCTGATTCAGAAGGTTAGAAAGATCAACAGGGAAGATGATGTAATGCTAAACATGCTCCCATGGCCATGCAATAAATTATCCAATCTCAGACCACACAGTTGACAACACCCACCACTGCCAGGGCCTGGCCCCTCACTTGACACTCTACCTCTCTAAAGTTTAAGATTAATTTGAATATATTTCACAATGTAATTTTAAAATAGTTTGTGTACATTACTTATCTAATGTCTAATGTTTCTTATTACTGACTATGATGGGAAAAACATGAAGGGAACGTTGCTATACTACATACCTTAACAGAATATATAGCAGATAGTTCAGGTGTATAAAGAAGCGAAGGATGAGCCATAATTAAAACTGTTGTAAATTAGTAATTTGTAGTAAACATACCGAGTCTTCTGAAGGATTTAAGGTTGTAGTATGTTTGGTTCTTTCGCGTAACATACAATTCAATTTTGTTTGATAGCAGTTGTTTACTTGTCCAATGCTAAGTGTAGGAAATTTACCACTCAAATTTATCAAAAGGTTCAGAGTGAGTCCAGACTTAAAGGAATGGGCTACAATCCTTATTGGGGTTAAAAATAAGTTGTTGTGATGGCAGAAGCAGAAGAAATTTAGTTTGATCGTTTTCATTCCATTTATGTTTTTGACAACCATTCCTACTTCAGCAGGTGCTCAATAATCAACAAGAGCCAAGTCTTCAATCCTGAGGGTTCCTTTTTACTAAGAATTAATAAATTATAGCAGTCGCAATTAACTTCCTGCAGCATACAATTCCCCCATAAATAAAAAAGTTACATTTATCTAAGAAGCGGTTGATAGAGTGACTCTTGGATCAGTCGTGGATGAAGAAAATACAATAACCATAAGAGAACAATTATTGTTTGATTGCATGAACTATTGCAGTCATGAATGCTTCATTTACCTTTTGACCAAGCTAGTTTTTCTGGTTTAAACCATGCCTAATCAATCTGATTGTCATAGCTATAAGACAAAAACAGATAGAGACTCAATTGATTGCTATGACTGAGAAAGTGGTACAAAATAGTATTGGCAAATTTGCGGAAGAGCCAAGCACAGTTTGAGATATTACTTCCATCATCTAACTATTTACTTGGAAGAAAAACAAACCACATGCAAATTACTAAACCCTTGTCACAACAATGCCCAGTCTTCTATTAACTTGCTATCATATGTCAACAAGGTTGTTTTTTATGCCTCCCTTGATTGGTAGAAATTACTTCCACAATTTATTTGCACATGTTATATGCAGAAATAACTATGTCTTCAAGTAAGAGAAAAGCACCAACCACAAATTAATACCCTGTTCCTACCCTATCTATTCAAGGAAAAAATAAACAAAAATAACAATTTGACCTACGCATGTTGGGTCGTTAGGGTGAGTAACATTTGGTGAGATGTTTTCTACTCAATTAATTCTGATAGTCAATTTTCAATATAGAAAATCAAATATGTACAGAATAGAAGAAAAATAAACGCCCTTGAAGTTACCTTCAACAAAGAAAAAGACAAAGGTTAAATTAGTTTTTTAGGACCACCTTGTAGACAAACTAATTCAAATTTTAAATTTTCTAAGTTTCCTACCTTTCAAAACTGAAACCTAAGTTGGAAAGAGAACTACAAAATGACACTTATTTCAAGAATTCATACCAATTTGGTAAAAAATATTAAATAGGAATTGAAAAAATAAACATAATACAGAATAAAACGAATAGATAGAAAGCATGATTTTTTCAGAAAATGACAAATTTGATGCCCATGATCCACTTGTGAAAGTAGGACAAAGTAAAAGATGTAAAGTAGTTCAAAATTGCCTTGTAGTGGATTTGGAAGTTGGCAAGGAGCTTGCTCCACAAATTCCAGATGCTAGTGGTTACCTCACCTGCTCTGGCACCTGGTTTTTGGCTTTTCTCTGTTACCATTATATATATGCAGATTAATTTTATGTTAATAAACTGTGCTTGGATCGATTATGGTGAACAAGTTAAGTGGATGGTATCACCTAATCCACAACCATCCAAATCAGAATTCCAAGAGAATGACAACTCAGACTTAGAATATAATATTAAATTCAGAGACTGAGATTTTGGGTTATTATAAATTACTATAACAACTTACACTCCTCCCTGAAAGCTGATTCATCATAGTGGGTCTCAAAATTAAGAATTTACTTATGAATCTATGTTTGTATCAGCATCTTGGCATGCTCCCAAAACTTCCTTTTGTTTGGGTTAAGAACTGAAAGTAAGAGAATAAAAAAAAGGTAAAAACTTGAATAATTTCTGAGAGCGTATATGATGAATATACACGTTGAGTTGAAGACTTTATGGGCATAATGGAGGGTTTCTACACCCTAAAATTAGTCTAAGGGACAATAGCTTCCACTATATCATAATTAAGGTCATATAATTTTGCAAAACAGAAGACTAAGGTGACATAATTCATGAGTGGGAATGGTTGAGAGTTAATTTTTACCATATTCTTTTAGTATTTTCATTTCACATGATTGTTACACAGATACTTAAAATCTTCTGGGTGGAGTTGTATTTACAGCGACCACGGTCATGGTATCGTATCGAATGTGTGCGATAAAAAAAAAGGAAAAGTTATAATAAATTATGAAAGAATTTTTCTTTAATTTTACCAATCTCTCACAACAGATTTATTTTTTAAGTAAGAATTTATAAAAAATAAATAAAGTTCAGATCAAGATTAATTATATTGCGGTACATGATTTTTATTTCAAAGAATTTTCTTTTTTTTTAATTAAATATCTTAGTTTATATAGTTATAACCGGTGTTATGTATCCAATAGTTCTGAATAGCTTAAGAACTGAGATCAATTAAAAATTTATATAAAAAATAAAGTTTTGAACAAGATGTGTTATTCCTTTCACATTAACTAGCATTGAAGCATTGAAGGTAACTTTTTTTATTGTCTGCACTGTATATAAGTGCTGGTGGCGCTCATTGTATGTTTCAGTTCCAAATAATTTGACAACATAATATTTTTTTTACAAACATGCTTAATTAATTTTCAACTTGTTTTCTTTCATCAAAATTATTTTCTATTAACTTATTTTATCCACTCGAAATGTAAATTAGAGATAAATAAACATACTAATTAAAACACAAAAAACATAAAAAAAAACACTCTATTTAAAGACAAAACAAAAACTATATGAAGAAATTGATTTATTTACAAAAATATAAACATAAAAACAATTATAATCAACTTTTATCATCTATATAAAAACAAATACTCTTCATGCAATTACATGTATTAAATGACGACTGAAAATTTAAATATATAATAATATGCAAGGGGAGTGAGTATGAGTTCCATGCCAGGTCTGGGAATCAGATGTTTGTTAAGTTTGTCACTGGTTATTGTATTAGTCTCCAACAGATTTTCTAATTCCTAAAGAAAATATTGGTATGGAACAGTCAACTAATTAATTTTTTTTAGGTTATTCCTTCACCCCAAATTGTTTCCTACACCACCATATTTTTTAAAAAAATTCCAAAACTATCATTTATATTTTAAAAAATCATACATTCCTACTTCTTTTGTCGACATCGGTTGAAAAAAAATTCTTCAACGGATATCTGTTGAAAAAAAAATTCTTCAATAGATATGCCACGTCCGCTCAAGATTTATGTTTTTTTTTTAATTTTTTTTAGTTTTTAGTTTATTAATTTATTGTATTTTAAATTAATATATAGATATTATTTAAATCTCTTTTAAATTTGTTACATAATTATATATAAATTAATTTTATTTTATTTGATGAAATAATTATTATTAATTTAATTTAATTATATTATTTTTTAATTAATTATAATCACATTTATTCAAGTTTTTCTTTTTTGTTTTAGCTTTTAGTTTATTAAAATATTATATTTTAAATTAATTTTTAGGTTACTTAAATCTCTTTTTTATAATATATCACATAAATTAATTTTATTTTATTTAATGAAATAATAATTATTAATTTAATTTAATTAAATTGACTTTTATTTTATTTAATCAATTTAAAGTAAAAACTAAAATAAAATATAAAGCTTGAACGGATGTGGTCACATCAGTTAATATTGAAGAATTTTTTTTTAACGAACATCGTTGAAGAAAAGAAATAGAGTGTAAGATTTTTTAAAATATAAAAGATAGTGTTAAAATTTTAAAAATATGTGGTGATGAAGAGAACAATTGAAGTAGTGTAGAGAGTAACCATAATTTTTTTTTGTGTCCAATTGATTTTTGGACTTTAAAAGGAGACTAGCCCAGCGGATCCAAAATAAAGGCCCATGGTCTTTTCTTGATGAGGAACAAATAAGGAAGTTGTACACTGTATTGATTGCATTATTATTATTATTATTATTATTATTATTATTATTATTATTATTACTATTTTAATTTCCTACCAAATATCCATTTTAATCTTCCTTGAAAAAACAAAATAGAAATTGTACTTTTCCTTTTCAAAATATGATTATGTATATCATTAATTATTTCAATTAAATTCAGTATCTTTTATGACCTTTTCTTTCTCCCACTACTGTTACCATCTAAAATAGTAATTGCTTTTTATTTTAAGACACCGTTTTTAATTCCTTTTTTACAGATTCAAAACGTAAAACATGGCCGATACATCTACATATGAAAACCATAAACTGAACTATTGTTCAAGCAAAGAAAATGATAAAATTACGTGAAAATAATCAAAAGATAAAGTGATAAAGGATACACCAAATTATTGTATTTGTAATTAATCACTTTATTGACATTTAAAAAATTTATTAAAAAAATTAAAAATTAAAACTCTTATTACCATTTGAGCGTCTTCCATAATCTCATAAAAGATTAATAACTTTGCAGTATACATACATATTTTTTTAGCATTTATGCCAACAGCACGTAGCTTAATTTAAATTGCTTAAACAAACAGAGTGCAAAAGTGATATAAATATTTTTCAGAACAAGTACCATGATTATGTTAATTGAAGCATATGATTTTGTTGCAATAAGGTTTTACATAAAAGTCGTTCAGTGTTTAATATAATCTTTTTTATACTGAATTTGATGTGTAAATTTAATGTTGCTCTAACTAAGCTAAACATGACATGAAAAAATATATGAATCCGAAACCGACAGTAACCTACAATATCAGCGAAAAGAAATTGGAGGCAAAATCAACTACTCAACTAATTAATTTCAAAACTTCATTCATTATATATTATAAGCTTACCCATTGCGTGTCATAACCATTTCTACCACCCACACAGAGTTGACTTTTCAACTCCTGCTTTATTCTATTCTTTCTTTCTCCATTCACTTCACAAAATTAATCATTTCCAAAATTCTCTTCTCATTATTTATTAAGACAAAACACATGTACCCATAATATGCAATAGAAAAAACAATATAAATAAACATAAAACTTATAATATATTCTACAATAATTATAGAAAACTTGCGAAAATAAATAAATAATATTTATGAACTTTTATAAATTTTGATTTTCATATTTTAAAATAAGTAAATATATCAAAATTAAAAAAAATCAATTTCATATTAGAATTTAAAAATTAAAAATACAATTAACCCTTAAAAATAAAGTTTTGTTTATGTGAATGTTTGAATTTCAAATATTCCACCACAAATTTATTCCAAAAATAATTTCAATAAATTAAAAGAAATGTTTATAGACGATTTTATCCTCGAAACGATGAAATTTTTTATTGTGACCGACCAAATAGAAAACTGAAAAGGAAAGGAAAGTTATGGTGCATAAAAATATAGGCAGAAGCTTAAATCAGAGGAAACACGTACAGTACATTGTTGCGTGAAGAAATAGTATAATTCTTGAAAAGTTGTTATCCTTCAGACCATGCTACGTGACAGCCTCAGTTTCTTGCAAGCCTTCTTCTTTGAGTTCCGAAACTACCACCCACTAAGTCTCGGTTTCTTTTCATGGAATTCTGGTCCAACACAAAACATAAATAACAACGAAACCCATGTTCTATAATAAGATTAATCCCAGAACATGGCATGTAACAAAATTCATATGTTACGTGTGTTTGTTAAATGATCATAGTAGGCTAATAACACCAACAGACGAAAACAAGTGCAACTTTTTAGAAAAATTAAAAAGATATTATAAATAAATTGTGTCACGATAATATATAATTTTATTGTAAAATAGTCATATTAAAATAACACGATATTAATTCAAAATATTTTTAAAATTAAAATCGTGTTAAAATTTAACTAAAACATTCTTAACTGAAAGAGTGTTATCTTGATATAATTATTATTTTTATCAAAATTAAATTAAAATAATATTATTTTTTATATAATTTTAGTTTAAAAATTTATACATTTAAAAATATTACACAGTTTACTCATAGTTATAATTTTCTAAAATTTATCAATTTCTTTCGCTAATTTAAAAAGAATGCAGCATAGTGTTTTCGCGAATCATACAGTAAAATTCAATATAACAAATTTAATACTTGTTAAACTCTTACAAGTAATTTATAATATTTTATATAGTACTATTTTAATTATTATCCATATCCTTTAATAGTATAAATACGATTATTATTTATGTTATCTTTGAATTGAAAATTTGCAACCGACTTGAATTGGTTAGCAATACATGATACGAAATTACAGGTGAGCAGTGACAGATACACGTGTTGGTGAAAAGGTGGCTGCACTAGCAGCCACCACTACATGTGTGAGTGCCAATGAAGAGGGAAAAGTAAGTACCCATAAGCTTGGAAGACCACAAAAACACATGTTGAGACCTAAAAGTCCAATAAATCTTCATTTTTCTCAATAAAAAATAATAATCATTTTAATCGACAGACCAAACTCAAATTATATAAACCAATTTATTAATAATTAATTAATAATAACACAAAATTTCATAATAATTAATTAATTAATTAATAATTATACGATAACACAAAATAATAATATATCATATATGTATACAATTACATATATCTTAAAGGTTGCTTTTATAAAATAAAATAGTATAATTGTTTAACTTAATTTGACTTTTGAATCTTCCATTTAGAAATTGGAGTAGAGGTAAGTTGAATCGAAATGTTTACTTTGTTTTAAATATATTTATTAAAATATGCTTAGCGAGAACTTTTTAAAAATACATATACCAAGAGTAATAATTTTATTTATTAGTCATTGGTTATTAATGTTATTATGATATTAAAATGTTATTAGTGAAATAATTATATATATATATATATATATATATATAATTATTGTAGTCTCTATCTAGTAAATATAAGTTTTGTATATATAAGTTATTCATAGAATATTTTTTTTTTTTTTGCTAATATAATTTAAAGAGTCTGGGGTTCTACGTGGTATTGCAATATCAAAATTTAAAATAAAAATTGAATCAACCCAATTTTAATTTTTTTAAAATTAAACTTATAAACTTATGGAATTAACGTCCATTTCTAATTTGTCACAAATAACTATTATAAAAATAAGTTTGAAATAAATTTTTTAATAATTATGTGATTACCTTTTTAAATCAAATTTAATAATACAAATGTTTATTTAATTTAAAAAACATAACAATAGAACCATAAAAATGCTTCAATCTTTCACTTTTTTCCTTTGACTAAAAACACAAAAACCCTAATTGGTGTAAGTTTTGGTAGTTCAGGATATTGTGGCACCGGAAAAGGTGTTCAATTTTGCTGGTTCGATTTTTGTGGCACAACAATTGGCTAATGTGAAATAAAACAATAAGAAAAGCGAAAGTATTAGCAGTACAAATTGCAAAAGCAAATAAATAAATAAAAAGGAAAAGATAAAAAAGCAAAAGAAAAATAGAAACGAATTAATGGTGGTATATACTCTTCCTTATATAAGCATCTCTCTCTCGTTCATTCCCTCACCTGTTGTTTGAATTTGAACCAAATACGATAAATTTATTTACACACATCATCACACTCTCTCTCTCACACATAGGAAACCTCAAACAAATCAAAACCACAACCTTGTTCCTTCCTCCATCCGTTCACTCTTTTCAACAACCTTCAATACAGGCCAATCCAGACACCAATCACCACCAACCACCTTCATTATTCTCTTCCTTCAACCAAAACAAAACAAAACTTTAGCCTCCAAATTTCAAATCCAAGGGCCATCCATGGCCGCCGCCACCCCCACGAGCCATCACAAGAGGGAGCCATCGAACCTTCTATTGGGTCGTTTCGAGATTGGGAAACTCCTTGGACATGGAACCTTCGCAAAGGTCTACTACGCGCGGAACCTCAAAACCGGCGAAGGCGTGGCCATCAAGGTAATCGACAAGGAGAAGATTCTGAAGGGAGGTTTGGTGGCACATATAAAGCGCGAGATCTCCATCCTCCGCCGCGTGCGCCACCCCAACATTGTCCAACTCTTCGAAGTAATGGCCACCAAGAGCAAGATCTATTTCGTAATGGAATACGTTCGCGGGGGCGAGCTTTTCAACAAGGTCGCGAAAGGAAGGCTCAAAGAAGAGGTTGCCAGGAAGTACTTTCAGCAGTTAATCTCCGCGGTGGGGTTCTGCCACGCCAGAGGGGTGTACCATAGAGATCTCAAACCTGAAAATCTCTTGCTTGATGAGAATGGTAATCTTAAGGTCTCGGATTTCGGGTTGAGTGCGGTTTCTGATCAAATCCGACAGGATGGGTTGTTCCATACTTTTTGTGGGACACCTGCGTATGTTGCTCCCGAAGTCTTGGCGAGGAAAGGATACGATGGTGCCAAGGTGGATCTCTGGTCTTGTGGGGTCGTGTTGTTTGTGTTGATGGCGGGGTATTTACCCTTCCACGACCAGAATGTTATGGCAATGTATAAGAAGATTTACAGAGGGGAGTTTCGGTGTCCCAGGTGGTTTTCTCCTGATTTGTCCAGGCTTCTCACGAGGCTTCTTGACACCAAGCCCGAAACCCGGATTGCGATTCCCGATATTATGGAGAACAAGTGGTTCAAGAAAGGGTTCAAGCAGATCAAGTTTTATGTTGAGGATGACAGGCTTTGCAATGTGGATGATGACGTGCTTTTGGACAATGATGACGATGTTGCTTCTGTTGCTTCTTTTTCGGATTACTCGATTTCGGAGTCTGATTCCGAGGTTGAAGTTAGGAGAAAGAATGCTCCTTTGCCTAGACCACCTAGTTTGAATGCTTTCGACATTATATCGTTTTCCCCTGGGTTTGATCTCTCTGGGTTGTTTGAGGAGAAGGAAGATGAAACCAGGTTCGTGACTGCTGCACCAGTTAACAGGATTATTTCCAAGTTGGAGGAGATTGCTCAGTTGGTGAGGTTTACAGTGAGGAAAAAGGATTGCAGGGTGAGTTTGGAGGGTACCCGAGAGGGGGTGAAAGGGCCTTTGACCATTGCTGCTGAGATTTTTGAGTTGACACCTAGTTTGGTTGTGGTGGAGGTGAAGAAAAAGGGAGGGGATAGAGCTGAATATGAGAGGTTTTGTAACAATGAATTGAAGCCAGGACTGCAGAATTTGATGGTGGAGGAGTCTTCAACTTCTTCAGGATTGTCTACACCTCAACCTTCCTTGCTACGTGGACTTTCTGAATCTGTTTCGGATATTTCTTCTGAAATCGGAAGCCCATGCTATATGCCTTCCGTTTAGTGAGGTAGAGAAGAGAAAAGGGTAAAACTAAAACCTTCTCTCCGTCTCTCACTTTCTCTTTTGCTTTATTTATTTTTTTATAGATTGTGTATGAAAATCGGTAAAAAATTTTGCCCACAGAATTCTCCTGCTTTTAGGTTTGCTTATTGACTGAAGCGCTAGGTGCCTACTGTGTTGGTATGCTTAAATTATATACGAGAAACAAATGGCTAATTGAATATAGTGAATGTGTATATGTGTATGTATTTCTACTTTTCTTCATTCGTTGTTGCTAAACTGTACATTACTTTGGCTTTGTACATCAACTAATCAGAAATAGCAAAACGGTTTAGTGCTAGTCCAGGTGGCAATCCACTGCCTCTTTGTCTCTTCAGAAATTCCTTTGAAATTGGAGATGTATCTCTTGATACATGTTAAATAAGTGGGGGACTGGTGAGAGAGATTGACGTAGAACGTGTCCATGGGCTAATGGCCTATAATATAAACGAGCATATCTTTTCCTTTGGAAGAGGAACATATCCTTTCGTGTTTGAAGGTGTAACTGATGAACACATTCAATGACCATTACAATATTAAAAAGGAAAATGATACTTGAACAACCATTTTTGACAACATTTAGACACGCGCACACGTGTCAAAATCTGAGTGGTGCAGTTGGAAAAATTAAATGAAAATGGACCACTCAGATTTTGACACGTGTGCACGTGTCTAAATGTTGTCAAAAATGGTTGTTCAAGTGTCATTTTCCTATTAAAAAACACCAGTAACTAAGAATATTCCTCCTGCTACAAATTGTTACTTTGTTTTTGCTCGATCAAATTCTGGCAATTTCAGTGCATAGCATGCTGAAGAAAATGGATGGAAACCTGGTTTAGTTGCACACTAAGTTAACATGTTGTATTTGTCAAAGGTTTCATACTTAAAAAATAAGTATCGTTTTGTCCAATCTAAAAGCTAGGGTATGGTTAAGCTGCAGGTATTATAAAGTATTATTGAAGTTTCTTATTTCTTAACCATGCACAAAGAAGCTCTCATTTACTTGAGAACAAAGTTGGGCTTTAACCCTGTAAAGTAATTGTTGTAAATTTCAACTAGTTAACGCAAAGTATTATTAAGACTCGTCTTCCCAAATGCGTGTTCAGTTTCCCTTTATAAGTTGATGTTTAGTCTTTGAAAACATAAATACACAGACGCTTATTATGTTATAAAAGTAACAAGTTAAGCAAATTGAAGAGAAAAAAAAAAAAGCGTACTTACATGGTCAAAGTCCATAAAAAGAGAGAGAGAAATTAAGCAGAGATCATTATCTAAATGGATGGCTTTTCTTCTACATGTGTTATCTTTGTAGTGGCACAATAAATTTCCAAAATTTATCTAAAAATAGAATCCACTATAATGCTATTTAAAATCTCATACACAAGTTTGGCACAAAAGGGTTCTGTAGGACAGAGGCAATAAATAGGAAAGCATTGGCTATTAATCTTGGAGATGGGACTGATACTGATTACTTATCAGTTCTGAAAGAAACATTGCATGACATCATGGTACGTCATCCATGTTTGGTTCTCTGTTCAAGTTGCATGACGTCATCAAAATCCATTTTTCTTAGTTCTCCGTTCAAAATTCTTCTGTTGGAGCAGAATTGCACACCTTAGGACAAAATTTGTAAACCTGGATACTAAGAAATAAAAAGAAAATATCTACTTTAATGTTTCAACATGATAAATCAGATTTAGTTTTGATCAACAACAAAGATATATTCTATATGATAATATTCTTTTTAGAGTTAAATATATATTTAGTTTTTTAAATTTTAAAAAATTAGAATTAGTTTTTTTTAAAGTTTTGGATTAATTTAGTTTTTGTTTTAGAATTGTACGAGTTTAATTTTTTTAATCAATTTTGTTAATTTTATTTGAAATTTTAAATATATTTTTCAGTTAACATTTAAAGAAAATGTCAAACTGTACAAACAATTTAGATATTATCATTAAATATATTTGAAATGTCAAATAAATTTGACAAAATTTAATTAAGAAAACTAAATCCATATATCTTATTGAAAGACTAAATTGAGTCAAAATTTTAAAAAGAAACTAATTCCAAATTTTATTGAAAATTAAGAAACTAAAACTATATTTAATCCTATTTTTACAAATCTTTTCATTATGTTATAAAAATTAAATACATTTAATATAAAATAAAGCTAATAGTAGGAGGAAAAGAAAACATAAAAAGTTTGCATATATAAATACAAAATGTAACTCAACTACAAATCAAATAATTAGTACAAATATTAAAATATCATAAAGGTTAATCAATCATATGATTAACTATAACAAATTAAGTAGTCACATGAGTAACTCTAACAATAAACAACAATTAATTCATAACACCACACCGTTAATTATATAATGTGTCTTGTTAAAATCTTAATAGTACAAATATTTTGGATAAAAACACAGTTAAAGATAAAAAGTATACATTTTTTAATTATTTAATACAATAATAATGTTCGTCACATTTTCTATTTTTTCTCTCACATAAATTCTATATTATTAAGATAGCTAAGTCCAATCTTGTAAACCAATTGTTAAAAAGTTTTACTTGGTAAAGATTTTGTAAATAGATCTATCAAAATTTTTTCACATAAATGAATCTTTTGGATCTCTATGTCACATTTTTAATTGACTGTTATCTTTATATATAATTGTAGAATCTATATATTTTTTCTATGATAGAGCACAAGTTTGTTGTAGATGTTAAATTATACACTTTAACCAAACACATTCCCGACTTATCTTATGTAATGCTAAATTTATACATGATTCGATAATATTATTGTTATAATTTATGTGATAAACCATTATAAATTTGTTTTGCCACAACATGTAAAACAAAAATCATGTTTATAATAAATCATTATGATGATATAATAAATAACTTTCATCATCTTTTTAACAATTTTAACTACATAAAGTTATTAGAGATCAAATAATTAATTATGTAAAATAAATATTTTGGAACTTTCAACTTTTTTTTTTATTAGGTCATCTTCCTTTTAGCTTTTTTTTTTTTTTTCATTCCATAGTTTTTATCTTTGAAATTAATAGGCTTATCATGCTTCCAGTGTCTTTTTGGAATCACCAAACCTCTTTAAATATGTTATGAATTAATATTAATTTTACTTAAATCATTAACAATGGATATATATATATATATATATATATATATATATATATATATATATATATATATGATTTAGTTACGTACTCTTTTTATTCAATAAAAACATATTATAATTGATTAACTAATTTTGTAAATAAAGTATTTTTTGAATTTTCTGCTTACATTTTTTTACGAGAATTAAGACAAAATAATAATAATTGATTCAAAACAATGTATTTCTCCAATTATTTTTTTTATTTTTTTAATATTGAAGAATTTATTCATCAAAATAACAATGGACAAATCAAACGATAAACAAGTGCCAATGTTCATGATTTAAGATATTTTATTATTGATGGTGAGATATTTATCATTATTAATAAAATAATTTTTAATTTTTGATAGTTAATATTTTAAAAATAATTTAAATGCTGTTACATTATTAAAATATTATTAAATAAGGATTTTATTTTAACCCAACAAAATTGTAACACGTATCATCTTCCTTGCTTGCTGCTCTCTGTGGTGGTGGTTTATATGGCCCACAGACCACAGGTTGGAGCATTTATTGAATTGCAGAGTGGCAAATTAAAGGAACCAACAGGAACAGGTGCCCTCAAAATAATTTATTTCTGTCTCCTCCCTCACTCTCATTTGTTATTTTCCAAGTCCTCTACACAAAAGAAAAATCCCAAGAGATTTAAATTACTCCCCTTTTCTCAATAATAAAATCCTTCTTCCATATAAGCCCACCACAAGATAAACTATAGCTTCATAAATTTTTTTACTTTAGTTAGGTTTTAAATTCAACCTTATAAAATTCCATTTTATTATCAATTGCACATTTCCTTTTATAATATTTATACCATTATGTAAACGAAATTCATCTTTTTATGTACACACTTTTTTTATAATTTTTATTTTTTAAATTAAAATAATTATCTCACTAATTTTATTTTTTAACTAACCGATCTTTTAAATTTAACTATTTTTTGGTTGACGGTTTGCTTTTCTACATTTAACTATTTTTTTTATCTAAAATAATTATATACAATAAAAAATTACTTAAAAGATAAATAAAAATTATTTATAATAAAATTATAAATTTTATTAATATTTATTTTTATAATTTTAATTTTATTATTTTCTTGTTATCATATATATATATATATATATAAATTCTTTTATATCATCAAAGTTTCTTAAAATAGACTCTAATCCATTATTTTCGTGTTATGAAATGAACTTTAAATCTAATTTAATTTTACAAATTTAAATTGTAAAGTAAAGTTTATACATATTTATATATTGTAAATTGATTTTATATATAATAGATTGATGACTTTCAATAATATATTAAATGATACTTTTAGTTATTTTATCCAAATAATATTAGGTGAAAAGTGGGATAATATTTTTATAAGTTAAATATGTTTTTAACTTTTAAACTTTGATACAAAATTAAAATTTGTATAAATTTGATATAGTTTAGTTCTCAAACTTTAAAAAATAATTAATATAATACTTTTAACTAAACTAAGTTAATTTTTTTATCTGTCAAACAAATTTTAAAATAACATTTGAATTATTTACATCATTTTAATACATTTTACTCAAATCTCAGTCTAAAACATTATTTAACAAACTGAAGAAAAAAACATCATTAACTTAAAATAATCATAGTTTTTTAAAGTTTGAAAAATAAAATGTAAACTAATTCTAATGTTATGTTGAAATTTAGAATTTAGAAACATATTTAATACTATTTAAAAAAAATCAGATGTTACATGTAACCTAATATTTTAATTGGGTAACAATTACTTAACCAAAATAATTTAACACTTTATTTTATTTTTTAATTTACAAAGTTTAAATCTAGATCTTGGAAAGGAAAAGAGTATGGATGTTGGAAGAAAGTTGCTCCCCTCTCTTGTTTGCCTTTGTCGACGTGTGTGGAAAGAAAATTTAAAGCAACTTTTCAAACCGACACAATTCATTTGTAAGGTAAACATATATATATATATATATATTTAAGTTAGATAGTCGATTATGTATCTAAAATATATGTAATTTTGTATTACTTAATTGGTTATATCATTTTTAATTCTTACAATAATAAATAATTCAAAATATATTAAAATAGGAAATAAAATAAAATATTTACTAAATAATTCAAAACATATAAGTGTAAACTTTTTAAGTAGATATTAAGATAATTTAAACATATATTTTTAAAATCTTTCAAAATATATTTTATAAATAAAACAATAATAAGAGTTTCAGACTTTAAAACAAGATAATGTTTTAGAATTTGAATACAATAATTATATTATTTTAATTTGTAATGTTTTCATACATTGGCATAACGACATGCTAATTGTATTGTTGTTAATAGTTTTGTTGCCATTGGAGTTTTGTTTGGAATAAGTTAAAGTTAAGAAGGACAGAAAAATACGTACTAATATAAATTTATGGATAAAATTTAATAAATGGTAAATAAGTTTTTTTAATGAATAGTTATTTGTAATCGATTTAATTATTTTAATAACACGTTTACAAATAAAGTGGGTTTATTAGCATTTGTTTTATTATCACAGTGAATAATTAAATTTTGTTTTAAACAGATTAATTTTTTTTAAACTTCCAGTTAGTAGTACAATTTTTTTAAATTCTTTTTTAGAAATATTAGTTTTATTTGTTTAATATATTACGATGTAATTTTATTTAAATTATCCTTTGAGATTAATCATTTATTGAACTTCATATTTTAAAGAATAACCTTTTACACAGTCTTATTCAAAATAAAAATAAAAATTGATGTTCTAAAACAAAACACAGTGTATTTAATATTTGTGACTAAATAATAAATTGTGACTAAATAATAAATAGACACGTCTCATAATAATAATAATAATAATAATAATATTAAATATTTTGTTTGAAGGATATGTATTTAGATGGGATAATTGGGATGTGGTGGTTTGAGTTGTGATGGTGATTTGATTTTTGGAGCATATGGTGTGAAAACAGGTGTTGAATGTCTCCATTATAAAAATCACATAACTTGTTAAAGTGTGGAAAAAGAAGTGGTTATCATAACACAAACCACCAATCAAATTTCAACTTTATATAAGCAGATAAGCTATCTTCGATTCACCTAAACCTGTCTTCCTATCATTTGTTCATATCTTGCCTAATTTTAATCAGTCATTTTCTGTTTCTGCGTTTCTTCCAAAGTCATGAAGACGCTAATAAATTACCTTAAACAAATCTTCCACTTACATATTTACCCTCCACGTTGCCCTAATTACGTTTCTTAATTGAGTAGTTAGAAGCCAGACAACACCAATTCATCTTACTCATAATCCATCTAGGTTACACCAGTTTGAAAAGAGAAGCAGAACATCATGAAACACGACAAGAAATAAAATACATTATTACTTTCTTTCAAGATAAATCTGACCTTAAAAAAGTGTCTCCTAGGTAGCATCTTCAAATTCGTTGGATTGTTGGAGTTGAGGCCTACAGGTGTTGTGTGACTGTGACATCACTCATAAGATCCATTGTAGGAAGCAACAATCACTATCTAACTTTAAAATTATACATAATATTTTTCATACATGTTATAAGTATATCATCATCGTTATCATTATTTGTTTCCCAATATTTTACACCAACAATCAAAATATATTATGTTGTAGAAATATAATATTAAACAATGATGGTAATGATCAGCCCAGAAAACGAGTAATTTGACTGAAATATGTTTTTAGAGGAGGAAATAATGTTTATTAAGGAATAAATTAATATTAATAATATTATTTGCCGACAAAATGGTCTACCAAGAATGTTTAGAAGAACTGGTTAGCGTGTTTATATTATTGGGTTTATTTTGTGTTGTATGTGGTTGGGATGTAACCGAGGATTCAAATATTCAACCACAAATCAGAGGCGATGATTTTGAAGTGAATAAAAAATAAGCAAGTATTTACAATGTCAATCATATCATGAATCACACATAAAGAGTCTTTGGCGTGCAACCTACTAATGTCACCTCCTGCTAATGTTGCACACTTTCAATTATATACTCAACTCATATTCAAATGTACTTTTTTTTATTATTTAAATTTACAGCTATCATTTATGTAAAAATCCAATTTAATACAAAATATAAATGGTTTTAAGATTTAAATTATTTTAAACTTAATTGCTTGATCCTTGGTATAGGACATACATTTAAAAAAACCTAATTAATATTTAAGAAAAAAAAAACTGTTATTGCATACACACTGAGATAACAACTCAAAATTTTTATTATTTCATGATTAAACATACCAACTGTGATATTTTTCTATTATATCTTCAATATTGATCCCAAGTAAAATTAAGATATTCTATCTCATTAATAACTCACTAAAACACATTCAACTTTTTTACAAGGATTATGCTTGAAATTAATTATTTTTTGCTTTTATTTTGTATTTTTCCAAAACATAAAGAAGTTGGTTGAAATGAAAATGTATCATCTATCAATTCATCAACAATAAGATTGTTTTTCCAACATCTATGAAATTTTTTAGTATCTTCCTCCTTTAGAATGGGTTTTTCAGAATATAAAAAGTGCATTCAGAAAAAGTTTATTAGAATAAAAAAAATGTGTTCAGAAATTTTAGTGAGATAAGAATGCCCAATAATAAATAGTATATTAAATTTCTGGACCATATAGAATATAGTGTCTCTCGGCCCAACAGAAGTTTACTAATATCAGATCTGGAGTCCAGCCACAACTGCGTATACACATTGCTAAATGTAATCCCTATTAGTTTACTTATCTGATACTTCACATTTAGGATAAAATATATTTTCCCTGTTCAAAATATTTCAGAATGATGGTTTTAATTTTATAAAAAAGGTTTTAGTTTCTATTTATCTTAAAAATGGGTTTTTATGTTTTTATGAAAAAATTAAAATTTAAATATGTTTTTAGTTCATGAAATATTGTTCGTCCTCTTAAATAAAAAAAATTGTATTTTTGACATTTTTTTTAAATATGATTAGGGTGTGTCACGTTTTTTTTTTTTTTGAAATCATATTAAGATTATTTTCCTTAAAAATAATTAGGGTTCTTAAAGTTATCTTACTTGAAAGAAGGAAGCAAGTAAGTGGTCGCTGCTGTGGCTGTGAAAGAAACATTCTAATTGATATCCATAATTTTTTTCTGGTTTTGTCCCTTTGCAGGCGGTGCTACACCTGCTGGTATGACTTGGGATGCTACTCCTAAGCTTTCTGGGATGGGATGAAATCCCTGCTACTATGGGAAGTGCTACTCCATTGCCTGGTGCTACTCCTGCTGTTGCTTATACTCCTGGTGTTACCCATGTTGATGGTATTGAATAGTACAATTTGTTGAGGTGGGAGAGGGATATTGAGGAGAGGAATCGTCAAGGGACGGATGAGGAACTTGATGCTATGTTTCCCCCAGAGGGGTATAAGATTTTGGAACCCCCTGCTTCCTATGTGTCCATTAGGACGCCTGCTAGGAAGTTTCTTATTACTCCTACTCCGTTGGGGACCCCTCTCTATCAAATTCTTGAAGAAAATCGTAGTCAACACTTTGATGTTCCAAAGGAGGTGTCTGGTGGATTGCCCTTTATAAATCTGAGGGTTATCAGTACTTTGGGGCACTGTTGAATGAAGAGAACGAAGAGGAGTTGTCCCCAGATGAGCAGAAGGAAAGGAAAACTAATTTTCTTTCAATTGATGAAAGATAACTAAAGAACCCTGATTATTTTCAAATAAAAATATTTCTAATTTAATTTCAGAAAAAAAAAAAAACCGTCCGATCTAATCTGATTTCACACAAAAGCTGACATCAGACAATCTTAGTCACCTAGCAGAAAACACCTTTCAGAAAATTTAATGTTACATTTTCAAAACTAAAAATACAAGTTTTCTAAATAACAGAATGAAAATGAACATTTAAAGAGAAACAAAACACAAAAAAACATGATCCTAAATATATTTAACAAAAAAATTAAATTTACATTACTCTTAGTAGAAACAGAGACTAAACCATATTAAGTAGTTATATAAACAAACTAGTTTGAGAAAGCAAAGACATATATTTTGGTGAACAAATTTCACACTAGGATGAAATTGCATAATCAAACTGGAAAAATAACTTTATTATCCATATCCATTAAATGTAGATATATCCTGTTTTATTGAAGAGAATTTATACCAAATATGACCTCTTAATGTCATGTAAGTACACAAAGTTAGGAAGAGAAAATTTAATTATTATAAAAAATAAGAACTTCAGGCAAGGATAGAATATAATTGAAAAAGGATCAATTCATTGATAAAATGAATTTAAACTTTTAAAATAAAATAAGGCATTATAAAATTGATTGAAACCATGTAATGATAAGGAAGTCCCAAAAAACATTCACAAAACATCATCTTCTTTAGATAAGGTTAATTATGTCTTAATACATATTTTTTTTACAACATTTTAATATTATATATATATATATTTATTAAATTAAAATTGGTAAGCATAATAAAAAAATAAATTAATAAAAAATAATATATATATATATATATATATATATATATATTATGTTTATAATTTTATTTTTCTTAAATAAGTCCCAGAAATATTAAGTTACCATTTTACTTGGTGTTATATGTTTTGGTTTTATAAAATATGCAATGTGGGACATTTACAAAATTATAAGGAATAGACGTAAAGGAAGCTTCTTCAGGTTTATAGTAGGAAAGTCTTCATATGATTTGCTTTGGACTTAAAAAATATAACCATGTGGAGTGAAAGCCCAGATATCAAAATCTAACCACTCTGAAAGACTTTCTTAGTACATTAAAAAACTTTTTGTTGCTGAGTTATGCTAAAAATCCTTTTTATCTTTAACGTTTTCTTAGCCCAAGAGGAGTTGTGGCCAGCCTAGATATACAGTGCTTAGTTCTTGTTTTCTGTTTTCTGAATTTTGTTTGTCTGTTGATGATGTTCAAAGCAATCAACTAGGTTGTCAATTGCAATACCCATTGAATATATAACTACCATGGTAGCAATTCAAATAATTCTGGCAGCAGTAGAAACCATATTTCTATAGACAAAAACATTGATATCTTGCCAAATTAATCCCATGCAAAAATGCGTGAAAGAACACCTTCTATCCAATAAAAAAGAGGTCTCTCAACAAACTTAAATAATTTCTTTTGTGGTGCTACCATTGCCACCGCTTATATCCTGACAGACTTAAATAATTTCTTTCAAAGAAGGTTTGAGGTACTGTTCCCTGAATTTTGAATATTCCAATGTGTTTCCAGCTACTTTTGTCACCTCAACAACATGCAAGGAAGATGTAACTTCAAAAATTTCTGCATGTAGGATGAGTTGGCCTTTTATTCCTGATTTGCATCCCTCCAATCTAACAATCCCATCTTTCTTCAAGACTTTAAATTTATCATCTATCTGTGCTATCTCTTCAAGCATTGATACAACAGTAGAAGGTCTTTCTCTGGTAGTAAATCTCGTCAGTTGTCTTTCATTCTGATCATTTTCAAACAAACCAGAAAGATCAAGACCTGATGAGAGTGATATCAAATCAAATGCATTGAATTGATATAGCTTCAAGGGGCTTTCTTTTTTTGTTGACATTGGACTGCCATCTGAATCTGATGAATCAAATACAACCTGAACATCCAAGATATCATCTCCATTTCTGGGGAACAAAGGTGGCAGCTGATATTCTACAGTCTGCACGTACCCCTTTCTAAACCAACGACTTTGCACAATCTTAGCAACACTAATTCTACTCGTTGGATTGGGATCAAGGATCCTATAAATAAGTCTTTTCACATCTATAGAGAACCATTTTGGGAATTGGCAATCTGCTTTGATAATCTTCTTATACATCTCCATCAAATTCCTGTCGTTGAAAGGAGCAAAACCTGCCAAAAGAACATAGAGAATCACTCCACAAGACCATATATCTGTCTTGGCTCCATCATATCCTTTATTCTTTATAACCTCAGGAGCAACATAGGCTGGAGTTCCACATATTGTGTGAAGAAGGCCATCCTTCTTTTTGGATTCAACCAATGCGCTCAAACCAAAATCCGTAATTTTGAGATCCCCATTTTCATCAAGAAGAAGATTCTCTGGCTTGAGATCACGATGACACACCCCTAAGCTGTGGCAGTAATCAACAGCATCAATCAGCTGCTGAAAATATTTTCTTGCTACATCCTCCTTCAACCTTCCTCGGGACACTTTATGAAAAAGTTCGCCACCTTTCACCAATTCCATTGCAAAATATATCTTTGTCTTGGTTGCCATGACCTCGTACAGCTGCACGATGTTGGGGTGCCTCACAAGGCGCATCACTGAGATTTCGCGCTTGATTTGATCCTTCATACCCTCCTTCATCATCATCATCTCTTTATTGATAACTTTCACGGCCACGCTCTGGCCTGTCTTCAAGTTCCTTGCATGGTAAACTTTGGCGAAATTGCCTTGTCCAAGGAAGCGTCCAATCTCGTACTTTTGCATCACAATTTTTTTCTCCATTCCTCCTGATTCCTGAAAGTGGAGGAACAAAAGGAATGATCTGAAAAAAGAGTGAGATCAAGAAGAAGTAACACATAAGATTGTCTTGCTCTTACGGTCCCCACTCTCCATTTTGTCAATGTGGAACACTTGGAAAAACCAAGACTGGTGTAGGGAAAACGTGAAGGCTTAGGAGGCTGTGTGGAGGAATCACCTTTGGCAGCGTGAGGGGTGTTCCTCTTGGTGCAAAGAGATGAAGATCTGACAAAATGGTTAGAGAGGAATTTAAGCTAACAAAACACCAAATCAAGACCCAACCAGTAGTGGCAATGTATAAAAATAGTGAAATGAATAAAAATATACGGGAATGGTTTGTTTGTGGTATTGTTTTAGCTGCATCTGCACTTCAGGGACATGACAGTATTTACCAAGATTGCTGACATTCACATCAGTTGAGACTAAAGCTTACTTTTCAGTCGTTTTATTTCAAATTCTACACCTGAATTTTAAACTCTAATTTCAGTATATACCATCAAAACACCAGCTCCTCCCAATGCACCATCTCAGGTATTGTAAATAAATGTTTGCTTTTTAATTTGTTTCCATTTTTAATTTGTTTTTATACATTTACCAATACGACTGAACTATATAGACCCGATTGGAGAATTCTGGATAGACACTTAAAAGAAACAAAAAATAAATAAAATCTAAATTTTATGTAAGCTAAAATAATTTATGTATGAACTTATTTATAAAATTCGTGATTAATTTCTTAAGAACAGGAAAAGTGAGTTTTCTTCTGTTTTAATACAAAATTAAAATGTTTAATTCTCTTAGAAGGAATTCATGCAATAAGTTAACATGGAACAAACTACAAAATATCCTTCAAAGGTCATCACATCAACATTTTAAATTGATTCTCCAACATGAAAATTACTTTTCACTAAGCTTACAGGACTTTATCCCAGAGGGAGCCCTTCCAGAAATTCTCAAAGGCCCAAGACAAGCCCAGGCCTAAGAGGGGGTTTGGAAATAGTTTTCAACCAGCAATAGACGCGCCTCGGTTAGAACCTCACTAGCTGCGTCATTGCCCCAAGCGCAAAGATGGTCGTTACAGGGTATTCTGTATCAATATATAGAACAACCTCAAATTAATGAGACACACATGATCGATGTGGAGCCCATTGTTTATTTTTACTCAGTAATCACCTGACCTTTTTCAGGGAAATGTAAACCGGGGAGGAGAGAAACAGAATTTGGAAGGTGGCAGGTAACCAAAACATATTAATTATTGTTCCATTATCATTGTTAAGTTTGAATATCTCATTACCCTTTTGGATAAAGTGCAGTACCTGTTCTCATATATCTGTTTCTTATCACAATTTCAGATTTACAGACTATTAATTCAAGACTCGTTCTCCCTCTACCTCACACCTTTCTTTATGTAATTCCAACTTTTTCTAAATTTCTAAAATACTTTCTTTATGTAATTCCAATGTTTTCTAAATATATTCTTCTGACAGAAAGCCGGTTAAGTCTGCATCGAATCTTGAAATCCATTTAAGTCTTTTACAGTTTCCAAAATCTACTTTTTTTTCTTTTTTAATTTTGAATGTGTGTGTTTCGAATTTTTTTTAGGTTTATTAATTAATTTTGTTATATTTTTTTGTTTTAAAAAATAATTTTAACTTTTTATTATATTTACTTGTTTATATATTGGTTGAAATATTAAAATATTTTATTATTTTTGTTGTTTGTATATTTAATTTTTGGATTAAATATATTTTTGTCTTTCAACTTTTAGTCAAAATTGAAATTAGTTTCTCTTAAAATTTTTGGCCCAATTTAATCCTTAAATCTTAAAAATGTATGAATTTAGTCCTTTTAACCAAATTTTGTTAAGTTTATTTAATATTTCAAACGTGTTTTATGATAACATTTGACTTGTTTACACCATTTGACGTATTTTCACTTCAATGTTAATTTAGAAACTCATTTGAAACTTTAAATAAACTAGACAAAATTTGATTAAAATGACTAAATCAACCTATTTTAATAGATGAGGGACTAAATTAGGTCAAGGTTTCAAAGATTAACTTATTTCAATTTGTACTGAAAAGTTAAGGGACAAAAAACATATTTAACCCTAAATTTTTTTAATGTATTTTGTTGTTTGTAAATTTTGGTTGCCCCATATATGGTTAAAACATGATATGCATCTACTATCATGGTGAAAGCTCACCACAAGGTGAAAGGAGAAAAAGACCTACGCTACCAGTCAAATTATGGTCTAATGCACGTAGTTAACAAGGGAATGCTTTTTGAAACGGTTAATCTTTTAAACGATTTTCGAAATTCGATGAACTCTTAACCCAATTTCAAAATCCAGTTAAGGGTTTGACGGATTTTGAAATTTATTAAACTCTTAATTAGATTTTGAAATTCAATTAAGAGTTTGTCATCTTTAGAAAATCGATTAAGGTTTTAAGAGTTTTCAAAAGCTGTTGAACTCTTAGTCAACTTTCGAAATCTGGTTAAGAACTCGTGCTTTGAACATGATTTCAAAAGTTGGTTAAGAGTTCAACGATTTTTAAAATGTGTAATAACATAATATAAGGGGTTTTGAATGAAGTTACTTTTATCTCATGTGTCACGCAATTCATAAACGTACTCGATGAACACCATAAACAATAATTAGATAAAAGACCACCACATAATCAACAATGACAAATCTCAACACAAATAAATAACACAAACACAAAAACCAACAAGGGAAAGTAGGGACCAATAAAGTAAAGGAAGCAAAAGAACCATCACAATTAATTAATGAAAGACTTAGGAAGAAATGAAGACCAACGAAGAAAGGCAAAAGAATACTTGAAGTAACTATAGGAGATACAAATAAATATAACATTTACGTGCATTAAATTTAGGACACTTGCTCCCTCCATCACCACCGAATGCTCCCTGCGCCACCCGATACCTATTTTGTCCTTACTCTAAAACGGTTTCACCTTCAACGGATGTTGACATCCGTTTACATATTTTATATTTTAGTTTATTGTTTTTATTTAAAAAAAAAGTCTTCAACGGATGTGGCACATCCGTTTTAATAATTTTTTTAAAAATATTTTGATTTATTTAAATAATAATACATAAATTAAATTAATAATAATTATTTTATTAAATAAAATAAAAGTAATTTATAAATAATTAAGTAATAATTTTAAAAATTAAATAATATTTATATATTAATTTAAAATATAATAAATTAAAAAACAAAAAACTAAAGAAAAAACTATAACTGATGTCACCACATGTGGCACATCCGCTTTAATAAATGTTTTAGAAATATTTTGATTATTATTTAAATAATAATACATAAATTAAATTAATAATAATTATTTTATTAAATAAAATAAAATTAATGTATACATAATTAAGTAATAATTTTAAAAAAATTAAATAATATTTATATATTAATTTAAAATATAATAAATTAGAAAACAAAAAACTAAAAAAAACTGCATCGGATGTCGCCACATCGGATGTGGCACATCCGTTTTAATAAAATTTTTAAATATATTTTAATTATTATTTAAATAATAATACATAAATTAAATTAATAATAATTATTTTATTAAATTAAATTAAATTATTTTATAAATAATTATTTAATAATTAAAAAAAATTAAATAATATTTATATATTAATTTAAAATACAATAAATTAAAATACTAAAAACTAAAAAGAAAAGAAAAAAACTCAACGGATGTCGCTAGAGCTGTCAAATGAGCCCCTTTAATAAGATTTGGCCCTAGCCCATGTGGGTTGGGGCCAAAAAAGCCCACAGGGCCAAAAAAATTCTTTATTAAAAAAGCCCACAGGGCTAAAAACCCCTAAAGCCCTATAGGCCAGGGCCAGCCCATGGGCTTTCCTTTTTACAAAATTTAACGTCTAGAAACATAATATCATCATACAAGTAATCACAAATCATATGTATTTTTTATCCAGCTCTCATTTTATCTTTGTTAGTAATAACTTATAACCATAATTGATTCATGTATAATTATATTTTTTTACCAATAAAATTAGTTTTCTACTTCATAACTGTTTCTATATTAATTAGTTTAATAATAATGCTTTTATACAATTATTTCTTAATTTTCAAATTTTGTTTTGATAATTTTTCATCTTAATTTTGGTTTCTTAATTTTGGTTTGTAAATTTGACGGTTCAGAGATATCCACGTAAAATAGGTTTAAAAGTTAAAAAATTTAATTTAATATATAAAATTTTGATGAACTAACGAATTTATTTATAGATGGTAATCTATTTTGTCACTAGTTTAAATCAATATCATTCGACTAAGATTTGTGATCAAAATTACATTATTTTTAATTGGTGTGAGCATGTTAAAATTTTGACTTAATAACTTTTTAACTTTTTTAATTTTCCAAATTTAATAAAATTAATATTTATTATTTACAAAGTTATATAATTCTTTTAAAAAAAAATTTATGAAACGTATTATTTAGTCATTTACATCAATTTATATATTTTTATGTCTTTTTCATATATTTTATATTATATTCATTTGTCTTTTTTATTAGTTTCTTATTAAGAGACATTGATGTAATTTATTTATTATTATAATTTTTATTTATTTTATATGTTAATAATTAAATACAATAATAATTTTAATTTTAGTATTATAAATTATAACATTATATTTATTTAAAAATATTGTATCTATTATTTAATTATTTTTTATTACAATCGGCTCAATTATGATAAATAATTCAATAAAAATGATATTTGTTGGATAAAGATAAGTATGATTTTAAAATATTAATTTAATCTAAAAGGTTAGAAAAAAAATATGATTTTATAACCACTAGGATTACATCTAGATCTTGTATACTAACATATATGATATTTATAAGAATTTTGCCTAACAAGGATTTTCACTAAAAAGTTAGTTTTTTTATTACGTGAAATTAATTTTAAACTTTACAAAGTTTGTGGTTTAATTTTTTAATGTATATATATCTATACAAAACATTCAACAAAAGAATTTTATATGACAAACTATAAAAAATAAAAATTTTACACCGATATTAAAAATTTATCCAATCAGTAGATTTGAATTTAAAATCTATCCATAATTAATATTTCAAATATTTATATAGATATTAGAATTCGATTATTGAAAAATCGAATTTTCAACTGTGTTACTTTTATAATTTATTTTTTGAATTTTTTTTCATTTTCTTTTAAATAAAAATAATAATAAAAATTTTCTTTTTTAACTTTCCAAAATAATAAAATTATATATTTAAAATATACTTATAATTAAAAAATTATTTTAAATAAGTTTTTATAAAATCAATATTTATACATTTATATTTAATTAAAAAGATATTAAATATCATGTAAATTTTGAAAATTATTGAACTTGTAAAGTAAATAAAAGAAATAACTAAAAAAACATTAAAAGTGAACTAATTTAGTTTGGGGGCTAGCCCCATCCTAACCCTACCCCAGCCCACTTTATGTGGGGCTTTAGGGGTTGGGGCTTTTAAAAAGCCCCCTATTAAGGAGGCTAGAAAATTGGGGCTTGATTTTAGAAGGGGTTAGGGTCAACCCATGGGCCAGGGGCTCAAATGACACCTCTAGATGTCGCACATCCAATTCTTTAACAGATGTCGACATCGGTTTAAGAAAAGAGGTGGGGATGTAAAATATTTTAAAATATGAAAGATGGTTTTAGAATTTTGAAAAAAATGTGGTGATGCAGGGAACAATGTGGGTGATGTAGGGAGTAACCTCTAAATTTAGTTGGTCAAAATTTAATATATTGGGTAACATTTAATTACCTTTTCCGTGTTTCTTTTTTTCATTTTATTTAAAGGGTAAAACTATTACTTTGGAGGTTCAGAAAGAAGAGGAAAAGGTGTAAGTAGAAGCTTCCTTAATTCACGCTCAAGCATTGGGCCAATGTTGGAAGACCAAGGGAGATGAACTGGTGATGGAACCCTGCAAATTAAGACTCATTATTGTTCAGTTATTCCCTTCTTAAATTTTTATTATCTCACGGTTCATAAAATGAGTTTAAGAACTATACAATCAATAAAATAGCTAATCTTCTCCTATAAAAGATAGTCACAATGGAAACTTCAACAAAAATTTATGGGACCGAATAATTAGAACCTATGAAAAAAAAATTAACATATGCCACTTCAGATATAAAGTACACTGCACTCTTTAGCTAGAGGCGAATATCACAGATAACATTTCATCTGGTCGTTTTTCCGATGTGGAAACTTTAAAACATGCATATACATTTGAATATATGACGATAAATTCTTAGTCCTCATTTATTTTTCTTCGTACATTACAAAATATTTATTTTCATTTTAACATATTTTGAAATTTGTTAAATTCATAACTAGATTTTGAGATCCAATTAAGAGCTAGCGAGCTGTTCGATTAAGGTTTTAATAGTTTTTAAAAATAGTTGAACTCTTAATCGACTTTAGAAATCTTGTTAAAAGCTCGTCAACTTTTTAAAGTATGTTAAGGTTTTAATGATTTTTGAAACTTGTTAAATCCTTAATCAGTTTTTGAAATTTAGTTAAGAATTCACGAACTTTCAAATGTTGGTCAAGGGTTAAACGATTTTAAAAAACTATTAAAATTTTAATCAATTTTTGAAAGCTGATGAGCTTCGAACTGGATTTTAAAAATCGGTTAAGAGTTCACGATTTTTTAAATATGTAGTAACATAATATAAAAGGGTTTTGAGTGAACTTACTTGCATCTCACGTATCATGCAACTCACAAACGTAGTCGACGAACACCACAAACAATAATTAAACAAAATACCACCACATAATCAAGAATGACATGTCTCAACATGAATAAATAACACAAATACAAGAACCAACGAAGGAAAACAAGGATCACTAGAGTGAACAAAACAAGATGACCATCATAGTTAACAAAGGAACCAAAAAGAAATGAATACCAATAAAAAAAGACAATGAAAAACAAGAAATGGACGTGGAAGGAACTGTAAGAGCTAAATATAGCATTTACATGTATTAAATTTAGTTGGTAAAAATATAATATATTTAGTAACATTTAATTCCCTTTTATGTTTGTTTTTTTTTCAAAGGGTAAAAGTATTACTTTAGAGGTGGAAAAAGAATTACATTAGCTTTGCAAGAACAGAAAAATGTGCATGGAGAAGCTTCATTGATTCACACTCAAGCATTTAGCATTGGGCCAACAATGTTGGAAGACCAAAGAAAATGAGTTGGTGATGGAACCCCTCAAATTAAATTTAGACTCATTATTGTTTAGTTTTTTCCTTCTTAAATTTTTATTATCTTATGAATTTAAGAATTTTACTATCAATAAAATAATTAATCTCTTCCTATAAAAGAGAGTCACAATGAAAACTTCACCTAAAATTTAAGAGACCCAATAATTGGAATCTATGAAAAAAAATAAGCATATACCACTTCAAATATAGAGTACATTATATTATTTAAGGCTAAAGAATAATTTGCACTGTACTTAATACATGGCTCCATAGTACCAACACACTTCTACTATTTTATATTAAAGACAACATTTCACTTGGTCCTTTTCTCGATGTAGGAATTTTAATCAAACATACATATACCATAACTTTGAATATCTGACCGATAAATTCTTAGTCCTTCTTTATTTTTTTTTGTACATTGAAAATATTTATCTTTCACCTAATTTTCTCATTACAATTTTTTATATAATATTTCAAAACAAATGAGTAATAAGGTTAGATTTATAGGAAATGGAATGTAAAATAACATTAGGTTAGTTATTCATTTTTTATTTCTCTATTTTCTAATACATAAGTTATTTAAAATAATTTTTTAAAACCTAAATTTATTGGTTATCCAGAGAGATTTATTTTGAAGATCAATCAGAACATTTAATAATTTTGTACATTCTATTAAAAAAAATTAAAAGTATTTTGAATTTCTTTCATATGTGTGGATAACATAAAATGTATAGTTTTCTCAAAATATGTACTTTTTTTTCTTCTCATGAATTAAATGAAGTTTTCTTTAGTTGATGAATTGAGTGGTGTTTTTCAGTCATGAGGTGATTGAATATAACAACATTATGCATAGGACTTATGGACTATGCATCCTCTCTTATACATTGTGTATCTTCTTTATATTAACTGTTTAAAATTTATATATTTCTTTCTTTTCTCTTTTATTATATTGATTTTATCTTATTACCGAACTCTACTTTATTGGAAAAAACTTCATGTATTTGAAAAAATTCAGAATGTAAAATTAGTTAGCTGAAACTCTATAACTCTATAACTCCTGAGAAACCTGTGTAATTTTAAATAAAAAGTACTTTAGAGAAGTTGATTAATGTATTAATTTTCTCCTTGATGAAATTATAGGCTTAAAAAAAGTTATTTAAGATGCCTTGTGCAAGGAATTATGCATATCAAATATTAAATTAAATTTATATACATATACAATTTATAATTATTTTTATTATGTGAGTTGTTTTTAGAAAAAGAAAAAATATAGATATTTTGGGAAAGAAAGAAGATTGGTACGCAAACAATTTTGCAGTAATGTCGATTAAAAAGAATTAAATTAAATATAATTAAGAAAAATAATAACAACAAAATTGTCATTTTCTTACTAGAAGAGGAGATACTCAATAAAAATGTAACTATTTATTTGGAAATGGGATTGGATACATTAAAATTAACTGATTACAGAGAGAGATTAATTTTGAACATGATAATTTTACACTTTCAATTAAAAACAGGATTTAAAGAAAAGAAAAAGGATTTAAAGAAAAAAATAAAAATATAATTTCTAAAACATGTCTAGTGATCATGCATCACATAAAATTTATATCTTTCTTAAAATATGTCAAAATTTTCTTTTTTTTTTGTCATGGATTGAAAGTATTCTATGGGACGTGACCATCAAATGTGAAAGACCATAATACATTTTCTCTTCTAAGTCATGTCTCTACCCTTGATTTATCCATCTTGCTAGTCATCACTGATACTAGTTTTTTTTTTTTTTATCTAACCTTTTTTTTTACAATATACCTTCTTCTGCACATATTATTTTTGTACTTCTTAATATTAATACATCAGTTTATTAAATTAGCAATGGAAAAGAAGTTATACTAAAATAACTTTTTTGTCATATTTTTTCTATTATATATAATTTTTATATTACTGTTATAATATTTTATTATTTAAATTAAAAGTAAGCATAAACAAATATTTTTATTTAATTTTTTTGAAGTCAACACAAAAGTATTTAGACACTTAACTACAAATAATATACAAAAACATATTTAGTATTTCAAATTTACCTAATTTATTTTTTAAGATACACTAATAAGGAAAACTATTTTTTTTATTCCATAATCATATATATTTTATGCACTTCCTTCCACAATTATGAAATTATAAATTGCAACATGAAATTTAATGTAATTAAACTCAAGTGATTATATAAAATTCTTTAAATTTTAATTTCAGTTTACATGTATTCAGTTCAAATTGGAGAGTTACATTATTAATTACAATAAATTGCTCCATATATTGTTTTGCTAAATGGGAGAAAATTTCAATAATGTGCATTATAATAAAACATAGTAATTTATTTAAAAAAATTATTTTATTAATCACATTTTATAGCATTATATAAATTTAAAGAAAAAATAATTTTTAAATATAATTTTATACTTCTATATATAACTTTAGTTTTTTATAAATATTTATTTTTAAGAAATAAAAATAATTAATATTTCAATAAAAATAACTGTATTTCAATTAAAATAAAAGAACTAAAAGTGAATAAACTTTCTGACTAAAAATAATAATGATTTTGATATATATATATATATATATATATATATATATATATATATATATATATATATATATACTTTTATGTGTCATTTTTTCATTAGATTTTAATTTTAGATCATATATCTAATGAAAGGTTGAATAGGACTTTTGTGTAAATCTATAAATTATATTGTATCAAATTACGCTTAGAAGACATTCACCTCCCATCTATAAAATTAAATCATATTATATACATTCAAATTATAATTGTAACATTAATTTAACAACTATGTATAACTTTCACTTTGATGCATGTACCAACAAAATTAAATCCTATTCCATGTATGTTTATTATAGAGGTAGGGTTGATTTTTGTAAATTTTCCCTCCTCTTTTCTGCTCATGATGTGGATGGACTAATATTTTCACCTTTCCTCTTTTTAATTATTCTTATTATTTTATAATTCCACACTTCATCCTTCATACTCCTTTACTGCATAAATGGATATAAGATGGAATGTTTAGAAACATTTTAGAATGTAGTAAAATAAAATGTTGTTTTTCAGTTATTTCTGATTTCACCATTAGGCAGTGGTGTTTTTCCCAGTTCATTTATTGAATTCTATTTGTATTGTGTTGTGCCAAAAGGCCTATAAGATTCTCTCTCTGTATATAAACAACAAACTTTTAAGAAAAGAAAACAACAATAAAAATCATATTTATTTGAAAAATAGTTTTATCATTAAAAAATGTAAAATAAAATATTTAATAAAATTATTTTTTGTCAAGAAATATATTGATATTGTAATTTATAAAAATAGTGGTTAATACTCTTGATATATGTGTACATATCTAATGGTATAGGAAATGTTTCAGAAAATATTTCTCACTAATAAACAGTAGGGTTTCCAACCCTAGCTATAAAAAGAAGAAATGTGTTCCCTATCCTAACCACCTGCAGATGTTTGAAACCAGTTTATATAACAGTTCAACAGTTCCAAAACATCAAAATTTAGAAGCAAAGGTGGATTTAATTTCTTTTTAACTGGAACTAAACACACATACAATCAATAGTCTCATCATTATTAAGAAGTAAATCTAATAAAATTGTTGTGAATGGGAGTATTTAACAAATAAAAAAAGTGTTTTAATATAAATCTTATACATTAAATATAAAAAATCATCTTAACTCCATAATTTTTAATACATAAGCTTTCGATAGCATCGAAGTAAAAAGATTGTATTGCAGAGAGGACTAGAAAGCTAGCTTAGCGAAGGAGGTGACCTGCATATGTAACAGTGTTCCTTGGATCCATTTGAAGCGAGAAATCTCAATCAGCACCTCTCCCTTTTTTGTTTTTCTTTTCACGAGACATCACTATTTTGTTTTTTCTTTTCACGAGATTCCTAAAGTTTTCTGTGATTTAAACATTTTTGTGCATGATCGTGTCGTTTGCTTCAGAGGGTGTGTCGTTTGCTTCACAATGTATTTGAAGGAATATTAGTATAATTGGAGTTGTTTTTAGATCAGCTTTTTATAAATAAAAATATTATTTTAATATAGATTATTTTATGGAAACAACATCAATTATTGAAGGGATAATTAGTTTTACTAAATACATCTATAAAAGCATTTGGTCCTTTGTATAAAGGTTGGTGAAGGATGTGGGCAGTGTATTGAAGAGTGTTCCTGAATCCATTTGAAAGAGAGCATCTCAATCAGACTTGAGCTTCCACGTTGAATCTGAGTTGCCAGTAGAAGGACACGTCTGAATTTTAATCACACCTCTCTAACACTGTCAAAGGCTCAAGCTCAGAAAGCTGAGCCACACCCTTCTCTTCCCTCTTCGCAAAGCGTCAAACTCTCCTTGAAACCACTAGTAAGCAATTGCTGCGCGTAAGCCATGCATCCAATCACTCTGCCACGCTTCCTCCTCTCCTTCTTTTTTTGTTTTTTCTTTTCACGAGACTCGTTAAGCTTTTTCATAGCATTGGAGGAAGAGGTGGTGCGTCTGTGGTTTTATATGTTATAGGTGCAGAGAATATGGCCATTTTCCCTACAGTCTAATTTCCTTCACAGTCTAATTTCCTTCACAGATTTGGAACAAACCGAAAAAGTCATTTTCACTTTGAGATGCGGGAGTTTGAGTTATTGAGTTGAAAGGAAGAGCATCAATTGCATGGTCCTAAGCTTTGGATCATATTGAATTATCTGTATATGTATACTTATTATATTTGCCCACCCTAGCAGTAGGTTTCTTCAACTCCCAATGTGATAGAGAAGTTAATTAGTATATCTTCATGGTGAATTTTCTCACCTCCTTACTTTGCAAACCAGAAAATGACATGTTAAGATGATAGTAATGCAACTCTTCCTATCTATTAAAAGATGTAGATGTTTTAGACAAAGAGTTTTTATAGGGATGAATATATTAAACTTTCATAACAAAAGGTCGCTGCCTAGAATTTGAGAGGTATAGAAGCATTGGCTAACTTTAAAAGACCTACCCAAGTGATATGCATATGTTTCCTTCCTCTCTTTCTCCTAAATATATAGGTAATTAAGCCTATTAATGATGTCATGACCTTTAAGCAAATTATAAAAGATAGTAAACTATTTACCACTAGTTTGTAAGTATGTAATTTGTAATATGTTCAACCATTTTCTCAAATTCTATAGAGCATGAAAGAGCATGAGATTTATACTACATTAGATATATTTATGTATATTTTGGAATATATGTCAATGTGATTGGAGAAGGTATCTATATATTTAAAGGAAAAGAAAAGATAGATTATAAGTTTTTTTTTTTTTATAATAAGATGTCTTGTAGAGCTTGAAAATAGAATTCTTAAAAATATAAACATGAACACATTCATAGTATGTGAAACAATCTTAAAATTTAAGTGACCTAATATATAATGTTATAACTTCTACAAACTTAAAATTTGAGAATTATTAGCCCTAGTCATTCATGTAACATAATTAGAAATAAAAAAACAACTTTTCATAGAATAAAAACATAGATATCATGTCTTAACTTTAGGAAGGAAGAAATTGATCAGTCTTACCATACCAGCTCACCCAAAAACATAGACCAGCACATGTATTATTTTTTATTGATTATTTATTTATTATAGTGTGCTGACGTTCAATCTAATAAAAAAAAGTTAATGTGTATTGGAAAAAATGTTTTATAAAAATTTACATCAAAATATATATCATTTCCTTGTAAATATTTGTGAGGATCCGGCTTTAATGTATTAGAAAGTCGTTTTTAAAACAAAGTTTCCATTTTATTTATAATCAAGGTGAAACTTCCAACCAAGTTATAAGTTCTAAGTAAAAAAGAAAAGAAAAACAGAAAAGTTGCATAGAAGAGAAATAGCATGGTGAAGGATGTGGCCAACATATGCAACAGTAGCTCTGGATGAATTTGAAGAGAAAGAGAATCCGATCAGCCTTGAGCTTCCACGTTGAATTTGGATTTCCTCCCAAAAAGACACGTCGACTATCCTTGAGGTGGGTTAAACTTTAACCGCGGCTCTCCAAGACGGTCAAAGACCCGAGGCTCAGAAAGCTGCGTCACACCCTTATACCTTCCCTCTCCCTCCTCGCAAAGCGTCAAACTCTCCTTGATACCACTAGTAGGCAATTGCTGCGCGTAAGCCATGCACCCAATTACCCCTCCACACTCTTTCCCTGCGTGTCCTCCTCTCCTCTCTCCATCTGGTCACCTCACCCATCTTCCCCCTCCTTATAAACACCCCTTCTCCCCTCCTTACATACACACATACACTCTTTCTATATTCACCTCTTCACTCACTCACTTTTCTTTCTAATGGCCAACCCTGGGGTGGAAAGATTCCCTGACTTCTTCCAGAGGTGGAATGGGAAGCTTGAGGATATTCTCCAACAGCTTATGCAGGTGTCCAACCAGAGAACCGAGGTGGTCAAGACTCAACAAGAGCTGCAAGCTTTGGTGTCAACAGTCACAACCCATTTGAAGTTATACTACACTACCAAATGGGCTGCTGCACATGGAAACGTTCTGATTTTCTTTTCTCCACCCTGGCTGAACCCTTTGGAGCATGCTCAGCTTTGGTTGTCGGGGTGGAAGCCGTCCACGGTGTTCAGGCAGGTGGAGAATCTGAAGAACAGGAATGTTTTGGTGTTGACGGAGGAGCAGAATAAGAAGATAGAGGAGCTGAAGATGAGGGTAAAGATGGAGGAGGAGAAGGTGGAGAGGGAGATGGAGAGGCAGCAGGTGGCCATGGCGGACCGCAAGATGGTGCAGTTGGCCAAAATCACGGGCCGCGCAAGTGCCAATGGTTCGGCGGATGCTGTTGCCGAAGTGGCAGTGAAGGAGGTTTTTGAAGGGTTGGAGACGGTCATGAAGGCTTCCGATTGCGTGAGGCTCAAGACACTCAAAGGGGTGTTGGATTTGCTTAGTCCAATGCAGAGTGTGGACTTCCTGGCGGCGAATATAACTACGCAGCTGCGATTCAGGCACTGGGGGGCGAAGAAGAAGGACACCGCTGGGGCCGTGCCCAGTGTGAATCAAGACAAGTGAAGTGTTATCCATGGAACTAGCTAGCCGAAGAAAGAATAAGACTAAAGTGGGTATCTCCTTTAGGGTCGGTTAGTTAGGTAATTTCCTCATCGTTGAAACAAAAAAATGTTGTTGTTTAGTTTGTGCTTGCTAGTACTCTTGTACTTGCAGCAAAGTTGTTTTCTTTTCTTTTCAATGTTGTAAGAAAAAGGAGGAGAAATGATTGATGAATATATATCATTATATTATTTCTGTTCCAAAAAACAGAAAATATGGTTGCTGTTTATACGTTTTTTTTTTCTTTTTTATAATTAATAATTGATAATTAAACAGAATCTCAGATGAAAGACATCCTTAGAGAACTCATAATGGACTGTGCCTCTTAAGAATGTGGTACGAAAAGGCAAAGTCAACCGCAACACAGCACCTGCTTAGGTTGTCACATGGTAGCGTAGTGATGCGTAGGATGGTTAGTGCTGAAGATGTGAGAGAGGAGTTCAAGGGAGAGAGTGGTAGAGGCATTTTTTTATTACATTTGTTTGCGTTGTGAAATGTCGGTGGGTGCATGAGCAGCACAACAAACGGAAATGGCTTGAGCGGCGGTGCAAGGTGGTGCGTGACTGAGGAGCCACGGCTAGCTACGCAAACATAAACATTCTGAAACAGGATAGAACAAAACAAAGTGTTCTTCAGTTTCTACACTAAAAATAAGTCCCTGTAATGCTTACTCTTACCTTCACGAGAAACTGACGTTGAAAACAGCATCCCGAGAAAGTGACGTCTCGGCTTGATGTCACCAAACCTTTTATTACATTTTTTCGAAATAAAAAATATTTATTTTAAGAATTTTTTTACATAGTCATTCTTAATTGGTCCCTTTTAACAACTTTTTAACAATAGATTATGTGTTATTATTTTATTGTTTCATATAAGTGTTATTATTTTATTGATTCGTATATTTAAAACGAATAAATCACGAACTATATATTGTAAAAAAACAAGTTCAACAAATCATGAAAGAGAAAACTGATCAAGAGAGAGAAAAAGTTGGACAACATAAGAGAGAAGAGAAAAAATACGGTCACTATCAGCATGGATTTAACGCAACTTAACGGATATGATGTTATTCGTACACTTTTCATAACATAACAAATGGACTCAATGTCTTCATTTTCAAAACCAGGTAATAAACAGAAATTCACCTTTTAACATGAAAACGAAGTAAACATTCAAGCCAAAATATTATTAAAAAAACATTTTCTACTTTAAATATATAAATCAATAAAATAATAACATATAATTTACTGTGAAAAAATTATTAAAAAAATTATTAACAAGCCTTAGTAGGAAAACAAAGGTTATGTTGAAGTGCATGACAAATCTAAATGGTTAGATATGTTATTTTTCACATAGAAGATTGGGATTTTTTGTTTTCTTTTTCTCTATCGTTTCGCAACCATTCTGGCTACGGTAGAAGATTTCGATTTTTCTTTTTCACTTTTCTCAATTCTTTTACCCCCAAATAATATATTAAAGTTATAAAATGTATCTATTAAAATACATATAATATATCAGGAAATTTATGCATTGTTTGGAATAGATAAATTTGTAGCTATATATAGGGTTTGATTTGAGAGATTTATAAAAATTGTGTGTATTTGATTATTTTGTAATGATCTACAACGAAAGTTTAAAATAAAGATTGAATATGAAACCTCAAGAAAGGAGTAGGTTTGTGTTAGTTATCTGATAAATTACCAATTTTTCTTTATATCTTATATTTGGTTTTTAAAATATTTTACTTGTTAGATTTTTTAATAATTATTATTTGAAATTAATGATAACATTTTTAAATTATTAATATCTTTTAAGAAATAATTTATTTTCAGTTTTTAACTAATTTTTTTAATTATAAATAATTATATTTAATAAAACAATTTTATCATTACATTAAAAAATAATCTATTAATCTTTATTTCTTTAATCAAATAAATAGTTTATACTAACAATTTTTCATTTAAATTAAATATCTTTCAATTTAATTAAATTACTTCACTTAGTAACGTGAAATGTGATAATCATGCTACTGATTTATTGATAATTTTTATTACAAACCACTAATCATTATGTTGAAAATTTAAGGGTGATTTTAAATCCCACATTATATAAAATAAAAATTTAAGGGTAACTTTAAATTCCACCTTATATAGAAATAACCTTATATAGAAATAAGAAAGTGAAACATCACACCTAAAGACCAAAACTTATTAATTTATTGTTTTTAAGATTAATTAGAAAGTGGTGTGTTTGTGATTGAATTCAAATTTGATTAATGTTAGTCTTTTTTTTAAGCTTAACATGTTCTTTTAAACCTAATAAGTGGATTAGGTTTAAATAAGTATAATAGATTCATATTTTATTGGTGTATATAGTGAATATTTATTTTTTTAAATTTAGTTTTTACTTCTTGTCGAATAGGAATATATAAAAATTATAATATTCGGATTGATATATAAATGTAATAGTGTAAAAACTTGAAGGATTAAAAGTGACATATAAGTGTTGTTGAGAGTTAGAGAGAAACGTGAGTCATAGGAACACGTGTTATTGAATTAGAAGTAGTTTATGTGGAGTAGCTTGCAGGGAGTGAGGAAGATTGAGGATTATTATGTTCATTTTGCAGATATACCATCTTCATACAACAAACAACAACGTTTGCTGATTGTCACTGTTCATGGATAAAGGTGAGCTTGTTGTTGAAAAGAAAATTATATGTTAACATATACTTTTTATCATTACACTTATTACTTTTTATTAGATTTGAAGTATGTTAATACAATAATAAGTAAATAATAAATCAGGAAAAAAATATGTAAATTATGTTAAAAAAAATTATATTAAAATATATATATATATATATTTTTTTTTTTTTATAAAAATGAGTATATCTTATATCTAGGTGTAGAGTAGTGAGTAGATGTACACTGAGTGTGTGTATTGTACAGTAAGTGTTTCATTAACAAATTTGGCCTTTTCATGTGATTTTTACTTTTTATCTTACACAGTTTATTTTTATTAACAATTTTGATCTTTTGGCATTATAATTTTTATCTTACATACTTCTTATCTTTGTTCTTTTATTATTACAAAATTTATATATTGTAATAAAAGTAATGATAGACATCTCTTGATTTTATCATACATCCTATAAATCTATCAATTTTATTTTCTGTGTAAATGTATAGTATAAGAGATTGCTAACTTTTTTGGTGAATATGGATAATTTTTTTATAATAATTAGCACAAGATCATGTACGTTTTCTGAATAAACATTAATATATAAACTTGTATGTTCATTGGGGGCTACTATGCCAACACATTTTGGAAGTTTTACACCTTACATTAACTCCTTCAACAAAAATACAATCTATTATACCTTTCTTGCAAAACAACATAATACAGTTTCCTTTGGACATAAGTATCTAAGGTGTTAATGATGAAGACTTAGAAAAGAACAAGAACGATGTGAAGGAAGTAAAAAATTGTTTGAGTAGATATCTTAACTTTCCACTCTGGTTGGTGATGGAGGTCAAAGAGAGAGACTTGAAGCACATAAAAGAGAGTAAAATGAAACTTAAGTCGTCTCCACTGACAGGATCTCCAATTCAGCCCACCAGAGTGGAGAAAGTCTTGGGACCACTTGCTCAGGTGACAAACCAAGCACTTCCCTTAATTTGGAAGTCACGTCCCTCATTGTTGGTCTTGACTTTACATCAGGTTTGATACAGTCTTGGATCACATCACAAATGCAATGAAGTTCGTTCTCCTTGAAACATTCGAGGCTGGGATCCACCAAATCTTTGAGGTTTGTTTTCTCGTTTATGTACTTAGCAGCCTATAATATTTATCACAATGCATCAATATTAACAATGTTACAGTTTAAACTGTTAGCAGACATATCAATTTCCAAACTTACCCAGTCCACTAGGTTGCCATGTTCTTCCGAGTAAGGTAATTTCCCTGAGATGATTTCCAGCAATAACTCTCCAAATTTGTAAACGTTGGTTTCAATATTCTTGTCGGATGGCCCATCATCAGATTTATTTGAATCACCCAAGCTCTCTGGTGACACAATATGTCTAAAAGTAACCTCTGCAATCTGAATGAACAATGGAATGGAGAACTGTTACTTGGATGTTAGCGTGTAATGAAAACAAACAAAAGAAGTGAAGATCATGTCTTTGCACCTTAGCAGAAAAATCATCTGTTAAAAATATCATATTTGAAGCTAGCTTGCTCTGTGCCATAGGCGGATTTAAGTCATGGTGCATGTATTGAAGGCAATACGCAACCCCCATGATAATCTTTACCCTTGCACTCCAATCAATACGTTCCAAATGCGAAACTAAAAATAACAACACATAAAACATACATAACTTTTAGTTGTAACAACACGGATGAAATCCATTTTTCTCTAGCAAAACTAAAACAAATAGTTGTACCATGTAAATGCTCAAATAAGTTTCCATTTGGAGCATACTCAAACACCAACATCCTAGTGAATGGTTCTTCTTCTTCGCAGTAGCCGATAAGATTAATAAAGTTCTTATGATTTATGCGAGACAAATTATCAATCTGGAGCACATAAGAAAAAAATAGCAAAAAAATGAAAACTAAATTCCTCTTAACGTTGCAATGGAATTGTTAATGCAACCCATTTATTTTTATGGACTCGATAAGTAGAAAACCTTTTTGCGGTATCTTATCTCCATGCTCTTTGACCAATTCTTAGAAGAAGTAATTAGAGTAGAAACTACAGCAATCTCAACTCCACTAGACAATGTTCCTTTGTAGATGGTGCACTCGGCATAAGAATCAATAACAATATTGCTAAAATCTTCACAGGCTGTCTCTAATTCTGCTCTATTCAACTTGGGAACCCCTACATTTCATGACAAGACATTACAATGTTGTCAGTCCTTGATTGAACTAATAACTCACTTAAGAAAGTTCAATTTTTTTTTTTATGGAAAAAAACTTCATACGGCATAATACAAATTGCTACTTTTTAAATCATGAAGGTTATGATATACAAAAGAAGAAGAAGGTAATTATTCAAGTAAGAGTTATACTTTGAATTAAAAAGAAAAAAACTATTTACCTGTTATAAATGCTTTCCGCAACTGTCCACTTATTCCTGTCTTCCAGGGGCCTATTACTTTTGCGGCTCGTTTTCGCATAATGTATAAAAGAATTATGATAATAATAGCCAGCAGAAGAAGAATAATAATTATCCACTTCCAGATAGAAGCACCATTATTTACATGTTGACTTTCTTGATTTCCATCGGAAGCATCTTGTGATTGATTTTCATCAGAAGCATCGTCAGGAGCATTAGGATCTGAGGATGCAGGCTGATTTTGTTTCTCAGTGGCATCTGGAACAGCAGGAATAGCTCCAGTACTGAAGGTAGTTGGAGCAGTGCTAAACTCTATTGGTGTTTTGTCATCGAAAGGTACAGCTGCAAGGTTATTACCACTAGACTGAAGTAACTTACGACGTGTAGAACTAACAATTTCTGGTACATTTTGGGCTATCTTTGGCACATCAGAACCTACATTGTCCGAGACATACTTTGAATGTCAATAAGGAGCATTTTCAAATTCTTAACATTGGCATAAATTTGGAAGGTTCTCCACTCACTGGGCAGAATGTCACAATAATCTTTTTCATTGCCATGAGAGCTAGTCTTCCCTAGTTTGAATCTACAAAGAAAAGAAAAATATTTAATTAGTGAGTCGAACATGATAACAGAACAAAAGGTGTGTTTACTAAGGTTAAGATGTTGCCATAAGTTATCTACGTACAGTGGCCAAGCAAAGGCATTGGCGAATTTCTTAAGTTTTGCTTTGGTTAGAATAATCAATGAATCTGATTTGTACCATTGGTTGAAGTTACGTTGCCACACACTGCATGTCATCCATAAAAAACATAGAGTTATAAATTAAAACCATCTACAGAATTTCTTAACGAACAAAATTTAAGTAATTGGGACTCATGTTACTCGGTTAAATGAGAATGTAAAAATTTTTGGTTCTACAAAAGGACAAGATTTAAAAGAGAGAAGAACACTTGTTGTCTCTCATTGACTGCTCTAGATTATTGATACAGATGGAAGGAAAACATGCAATGAAACTACTAAGGCCACTGGTTAGAAAAAAAAAAAAACATCTTGGAGAAATGCTTGCCAGTGTCCAAATTTCCTATTGATGCAGGAAAATAAAGTTGTCAGATGTGATGAACAACTTTCAACAAGTAGAGATTTCGAAGGAAATTTGAATTTTCCCCAATCTTCACCATCGCCTTCGATTTTATTGTCACAAAGCAACCTAGGGTAAAATAAATATTCATTGAAGAATACTATAAACCTAATAAAATATGTACACAAAATAGAGAATTAACTTACAAGTGTTTTAATAACGACATGTTGCCAATTTCTGCTGGGATGTTTCCTGACAAATTATTTTCCCTTAAATCTAATAACTCTAGCTTGGGTAAATCTCCAAGTTCTTTGGGAATGGCACCAGAAAAGTTATTCTTGCATAATACACTATTTTAAAGGAACAAAGTAAGCTTATCCGTATCAGAAAGATAATAAAATGAAAAGTTAGACATATTTTATTAGGTAATCAACATCAAAATGAAGTGAAATCAAGTAAGGAATTAAACTATAATCAAATAGAAATGCTTTACAATAATGTCATTAAAAACAAAGTAACCTTGTAGGCCTTCATTTTGATTTAAAAGATTTAAATTATTGCCTTTTAATTAAATTTTGGCTTGTTTGATGAGATAAAAGATGCTATGTGCAAGTTTGAAAAACGACATCACCTATAGAAGATTGAAGAGGACAAATACAAAACAATTATAACCAATCTTCGCCAACCCAATGCGTAAAATTATTGCACTACAAAAGGCATCTATGTTTTGACATTAAGAAATAAGAAGACAAAACCTGATCAAGGATTGGGAAAATGATACAAACACTTTAATAAGATAGATTAGGATAAAACACAGTAAACACTAGCAGGTATCGAACATTTGGTGATTATAACTCAGTGGATCATGCAAAACTCATCCTTTCATCATCTTGTCAATACTAATGGTAACTTGTATTATAAAATAGCTATTCACCAGCAAAAAAGATCAACTTTTAGTTAATGTAAATAGATTCCGGTTGCAAAGAATATTAAATCTTTTCGAAAGTGTAACAGAGTCAAACGTAATAACTTTTGTTTAAATAAGAAGATTTATTGGACACCTGATGAAAAAGGAAAAGAACATACCAAGAGTTACGGTAAAAAAAAAATACATTAGAGAGATTGTGAAGATCCATTACATAGAATTTAGATGATTAAGTCTGCCAAGCTCAGGAGCCAACGTCCCTTCCAATGATAACCCTTTTAAGTCCCTATAAAAATAGAAAGGCATAAATTTCAAAACAAAATTATGCAGCACATTGACTTAATAGAGTTTTGATTTATTTAACACGGGGCAATAAGAAAATATTTGCAGATAAAAATGAGAAAAATGGACTATTACAATAATTGAAAGGAAATGAAAAGGAATAACTTACAATACTTGCACTTTACCATCTACACAATGAACACCCAACCACCCGCAAGGGTCACAATCATTGGGATTCCAATTCACCAAAGCATTAAAGGGATCACTGGTTATTCTCGCTTGAAACGCTAACAAAGCCAGTCCTGAATTTTCCATTCGCAATAAAACCAACAAAACAGAATCAAGATACGAGGAAAGACACGCTTTTGTACAGAATGAAAACTTGAAAAGAACAATTCAAGAAAAAACCTTCATCGTTAACGGACCAACAATCTCGGATTCCCCACAGTGAGAACAAGAAAATATAAATTCTTAGACAAAATCCAAATGTGTTCCATCTTAGTTCCATTTCTTGGTGAAGCCGATGCCAAAATCTGATTAAGGTAGTATCTATATTCCTCGGTAGCCAGGACGCTATATTATATAATATCCAAAATTTCCAGGTATTTTATGCAGAGAAACCCTTCGATCTGCAAGGATTGGGATGAAGCAAAAGAAACTCACTAACTAGGGAAAGTTTTACGTTAAGGTGAAGTCATGAAAAACTAAGGTTTGGGTCTGAATATCAGATCAGGATCTCTCATTTCTTTTGTGATGCTATCTCTTTGTTACAAGTCTCTTCTCCACATAATACATAACCCGCTTAACTCAATATCTCTGGGTGGAGCTGAAAGAAATTTTATCAAAATAGAATGTTCAGAATTTCAAAAAGATTAAAAAAATAGGAATTATACCACTAGCAAGCGAACTTTTCTGGGGTTATCGAACAATAAAATATAAAGAAAAAGGTAGCATTAATGAAGCATTAACAGAGAAAGCGAATTACCATGCAAAAGAGACAAAAAGGTGCAAGAAAAGAACACTCCTTCTTGCGATAATTTTGTTGTGCATAAGAAGGAAATATAATGTTGGTTGAGAAGGGGTGACAGGTAGGGGCAAATTGAGACACAGATAAAAAGGCAGCAAAAGTTCAAAACAAATTAAAATTTGAAGTTCTTATTGTGTTTTCCTCTTTTTTCTTTTTTTTTTCTTCTATTGTTCTTCTATTGCTGCCTTTTCCGGATGATCTCAGAGGACCCTCTCTTCGACCATCTTCTTAGTTGAGACGCTTTTTTCCTTTCTCTCTCTTCTCTCGATTTCAGAATTTTTCTTTTTTTCTGTCTCGTTTCTTAGTTTCTCTCTCTTTCACCTCTGATCCCTCTCTCATCATCCCCACCACCAACCTCCCATCCAAATTTTCTTCTTTCTCCAAATTATTATTGTTTTTCTTATCATTATATTATATTCTTATTATTAATATTTCGATGTTTCTAAAATTATCTTTGAGGAGCTTTAGGTCCTGTTGGCTCCCACATCGAATAAAATAGGATACGGTTTTATTTTGTTACTAGACAGGTCCGTGAAGGTTGACATGTCTCAACACCTGTTATAAAATAAAATCTCAACTTCCAACTGTTTTTTTATTTCAAATATATGTGTAGTTTCTTCATTTTATACTTTGTTATGTCTCTGTTTGTATGGCATAAATGTGTTAATTGAGTGGATAATTGTCAACATATATGCATTCACAATATCACAACTAAATCATAATAGTCATTTTTAATTTTTAAATACATAATATAATTATTTTCAAAATAAAATATTTTACTTTATATAATTAAAACTCTTTTAAAGAGTTTTTAGTATAATAACTATAATTAAAGTTTATATTATGGATACAATTTACGAAAAATTATAGCTATTAATATAGATTAATAAAAAATATCTTTTTTTTATTTCATGACAAAGTATTTTTTATTGTTATGGAAGTTGATGGAGTAAAATTTGATTTTTATAAAATTTTTGAAACGGAAATGATTGATTAAAGAATTATCATTATTAAATATATGATTATTGAATTATCCACTAATAATTACTTATTTTTGTGTGTGAGAAATTCTGCATATCTAAATAATCGATTGTTAGTCCTAATATTCAATTATACGTGAATTTATAACTTTTAGTAAAGTTTAAGATACATACAATAATAAATATATTATTTTACAATTAATTGGATTGTTTATTATTTAAAAAATTTATAATTTTTAAACCATTTGTTGTAAGGATAAGAGATCAATAGAAAAGTAACTAGTATCTCTATTATAATAATTATAATAATGCATGACCCAGGTTTATGTAATTCAGAATAATTAACTTTACAAGATCTATTGATATTGATATGATCATAGAAAACACAATAAATAAAATTTGACTAATCAGTTTAACACGTAGTTTAATACATGCACAATTCAATCTAACTAAACTTAAACTAACTTCTCAAACTAACTTCTCAAAATAACTTTGTAGAAGTATAAATTCATGATTTAAGAATCTAAACTTAAAAGTATTATTCTTATTCTGGCATAAATATAAATATAGGTGTTATCGTTTTTCTCTGTATTTTTAAATATTTGTATTTTATTATAAGTAATAACTTAATAATATATGCAAATTAGTTAAGGTAATATATAAGAGGAAAATAATGAAAATAAGAAAAAGTAATTGAATATTAAATGTAAAAACTATAAATATAATAAAAATATATAAAAAGAAAAAATCAAATAAAAATTACAATTTTATATAAAATATTTCAAAGTGGTTATTTAAAAAAAAATAGTTAAAAAATATATTTTAAAAGAAATCAGTTAATAATTATATTATAAAAGATAAAATAAGAATACAAATTATATAAAAAAAATATTTATATATATATATATATATATATATATATATATATATATATATATATATATATATATAGATTCTATCAAATAATACTTGGATTAAATTAATTATTACTACGGAATTCTCAAGCAACTAAAATGTGGAGAAAATACAGTTAGGAACACATGTCTTTCTTGTGTCCTAAAACAAATCTCACCATAAGGATTTACACTGAGAATTGTAACATCTGAAAAGGTTACTTGCACGACCCAAGATAAAATATAAAGTAACAGTGGCATTGGTTAGTGGTATTTTTCTATCCTCATTCATTATTGCAGTCCAGTACATAGTCATTCGCTTATTTCTGCTGTGTTCATGAACCTGCCTCATTAAATGACCAAACATGTTCAGTTCATGAACCAAAATCTTAAACACTGCCAAAAATCATTTTCGATACTACTGTAAGTGACAAGAATCTAATGTCACTCTTTCTTACCATTATTGGGATATTTTCTTTTACAAGTATTTTATTACAAAACTTTCAATACATCTTTAAAAGATAAAGTAACAGGCGCACTTATTATTTCAGAATATAAGCAATTAAAGATAATGCAGGATATGTCCCCAATTTGTACCATACAATAACCTTCAAATGGAAAACAATGCACACATAATGAGATATGTTTACCAATTATTTAGTTTTAGCCTTCAATGAGTTTTTTTTTTAATCTAAGTTGACCCTAATTTTAAAAAAAAGGGATATCGTATCAAACTAATTACTTATAAAAATGATCTCAACACCATTTTTAAAGTGATATATCAATTATAGTATTGTATTTTTTAGTTTTTCTTTCACTCGCACTCTATTATATTACTGTCCCCAGTTTTACTTTTTTTTTCTTGTTTAGATGTTTTATGAGATTCAATCTAAATATAATCTTGAAAGTATAAGAAAAATGCTATCATGAAATTATTTAAAATTTGTCCCATCTAAGTACTCAACTAAAACTTTTTAACTAGTTTTTATAATATATTTTATGTGTCAAATGTTAATAATAATAAATATGATAGATAAAACATAAATTCTTTCCTCTCTTTTTTCTAAATGTTAAATCATCAAGAGATACTAGAAATGATATATATTAGAAAAAATGCCTACCATTTAAATAAGAAATAAATTAACAAGTTGGATGTAAATCTCACAAAAATGAACTATTGTGTAAGACACATTAATTATTTTTTTTTTACATTATAACTGGGGCTAAATTTATTTTAATCCAAAGCAACCACTCATTCACTGTATACATATTATATTTCATCAAGTGAACCACTTATAATTTGTTTATCAATGACCCGTTAATGAAAACATTAGGATTTATGAATAATTTGCATTGAAAAAACTTGTTTCTATAAAATAAGTAGGATTTCTATAAAATTTATTTATAGATTAAACAAAATATAACAAAAGAAAAAGATGTAAAAAATAAAATAAAAAGAATGATAACTCTTTTTTTTCAAATTATAACAAAATAAAATAAAATAAATTTGTTCAATAGTTTTGACACTCAAATTAAATAATTTTGGAAGGCCGTGCAAAGCAGTGTACCATACAATGTTTCCAATGCTGACTAAAGTGATGGTTCAATTTGCAAAACCTGATTTCAAAATCGTCATTTTTAACTTCCAACATGATCCAGTTATTGGAGTTAGACACTGTACAGACAAATTTTCTATTTTTCTTTTATAAGGGCATCTTATATTGTTTCTAATGTCTTGCTAGTATTTTCTACAAATCAAATCCAAGATAAGAAATTATTCTAATTTAAAACCTACTTCTTTACTTATCTTCAATGGTAGGGTTTGCAAATTATTTCCTACAATTCACTGTTCATTATTAATAAATACCAGTGAAAACACGTGTTACTTAATAAAAATAAACATGAAAAAAAATGTGTATACTAAAATGATTTTTTTCCCCTATAATATGTATGTTTGAGCTAATAACATGAGAAATAAAGGGTACAGCAAAAAATTACATTTCTAATAAGATCAATTTATTATATTCCTTAATTTCCGTGGATAAAAGAATTATGACACAGAAATAGAAGTTATTTTTTATTGAAAAGTGAAATAATACACTCTTTCATTAATTTTAATGCATCTAGTAATAAAATCAATAATACCTGTTAAAAAATAAAATATCCTAAAAAAAATACATCTTCTTTAACATCTTTTACAAAAAAGGTTAACCGCTATCAATAAACAATTAAATGAATAATTTTTATATGAAATATTATCAATATATTCCTATTGTGATTTTCGATTTAGTCTCACCTTAATTTTACACTATTATATTTCAAATAATTAGCTGTAAGATTTAAAAAAAGTCATTTTGCTTACAATATTAATAATAACGTTGTTTTTTGCTCTTTCACCTTATATAGTTCTTTCACTTTCTATCATTTTATCTTTTTCCTTGAAAAAAAAGGAAAACCATCAAAACATAGCTGGTGGTATTCTAAAAGCTACATCTGGTTTTGTGCAAGTGTCTTTTGTTGTCTGCTCTGTTCTGTTCTGGTCCCTCTTCAGTGCCCACCCCCATGTTGTCGTCAGGCCGAGGGAGAGCTGTTTCATGTATGACATTCATTCAAACCTTCTTCTCCCATCTCTATTTCCTCATCAAACCCATCTTTCCAAAATGGGTTTTCTCTCTTTCTATGATGTATTGTACCTCTTTACATTCCCCCTTGCACTTCATCACAGGCGTTATATGATATGCTTTGAACTCGTTTTATTCTGATTTTGTGGTAAATTTTTCCCTTGTCAAGGTGCTTGGGAATGGAGTTGAGCTGATCAGTTACGCAAATGTATTTTTGTTGCGTAGAAAGGAAGCTGTTTCTTTTACTTTTTCGATATAAAGTCAAGTGACCAAGTGCCGTTTTGGATCCAAGTTAACATTACATCCACCTCATCTTGCTTCATTAGATTCTTAAAATTCATCAAACACTGCATATTCAGATTGGTTTAGAAACATTGGCTGGCACTTGGTTGCTACATAATGCCAATTGTTCAGAAATTATATGATACTTGCAAGGCATCTTTGTCTCCTGAGGGACCCATCTCAGAAGAAGCTCTCGAAAAAGTTCGAGCCCTTTTAGGTACAATGACTATCTACCCTAGATAATGTTCCACTATAATTTTCTGTGAAATGTATAATGCAGCGCCTGATTTTAGATGCTTGTTAAATTGCTATCTGTTTCACAGTGAAGGGTGTGTCCTTGTTTAATCTTTATCGTTAATTTCACTTCCATGCCAGATGACTTGAAGCCTTCTAATGTGGGTCTTGAACAAGAGGCACAACTGGTGCGTGGATGGAAAGGTTCTTTGAATGGTACTAATGGCAAAAAGGGCCGTAACGTTAGTTATCCGTATCCACCTCCTATCAAGTACATCCACTTGCATGAATGTGACAAATTCTCTGTAAGCTTTTTATTTAGATCTTTTGACAGTCTTCTTATTAATCTGTTTGGAGTCTTCCTTTCTGAATTTAGATGTGGAGGTTGGATAAGGGTGTAGTTTTTCTTTTGCAGATGGGAATATTTTGTATGGCTCCAGGTTCTATTATCCCGCTTCATAATCATCCTGGAATGACTGTTTTGAGCAAGCTTCTTTATGGTTCTTTACATGTAAGGTCATATGACTGGCTGGATTTACCTGGGTCAGATGATCCATCTCAAGGTGATGAACACATGCTTCAGACTTTTATAAAGCAATAACAATTATTGGCCTAAGATGTAGTTGCATTAGAAAAGTTTTGCTTAAATATCATCTTTCAATGATTTGGCTGAATAAGTTTTGCCATCTGTTATGTGTTCAACCCAATGCTTTAAATTCTATATAACAGCAGACCCTGAAATAGCTAAAGCTGTGCAATATATATAGCGGGACACCAATTGTCTGTTTTTAATTCTTTTAATATAGTCCTATATAGCAGGGAATCTTCATATAGTCACACATTGGATGAATCAAATGTGTAACAACTTTATTCACAGAATCATACAAATATCACAGCAAGTCAGCAACTCCCTTTAACAGAAACAGAATCATAGATATGAGACTGACAGTCAGCAAAACTCCCTTAACAGAAATAGAATCATACATAATTACAAATATAAAGCAGCAAGTCAGCAACTCTATTTTAGCCAATGTATATCAGCAAAATGTCATAGGTGTCCGTCCATACATGATAGATGCCTTAAATAGAACATAGAAGTAAATATCAACCAAATACAAGTTTCCGAGTCTCCTAGACACTAGACGAGAAATAGAAATTGTCAATCATCTTCTAAATCCAAATCTTCTTCATTAACATCATAACTACTGTGACATCTGTAGATCGTTTCCTCTTTCTCGCTTTGGACAGTTTCATCAACTTACAATGCTTGGCTTGAAAGTGCAGCAGCACCTATCCCTTGTCTTTCTCCCTGCCTACTCTAAACCAAAGACTCATGCACATCAGCTAAATTGGCAATATCTTGACAAGTCCAATTGTTGTCATGTCATCATCAAAAAATCAAAACCTCTTTGGTATCCTTGCCATCTCCTCCCATTTCTCCCACTAGTCATTCATTACTACCATCAATATCATCTGAGAAGATGGTTCAATGACACCATGACTGTCAAAGTGTTGCTTAAGAGGTTGGCTATATTTAAATAAAAACCAAGTCTTGCAACTTTTGATACTCAAACTTCTATTCTTCAAATGAATATATGTTTTGATTCAAAAAATGTTAGTTTTCATTTGAAGTTGATTATAGACCTTTTATCTGTAATCTATTTCCTTATTTCTTTTTCCAGTGTCTACTATGCTTTCAACTTACATCGTTTATAAATTTGGCCTATCCTTTTGGTGAAGTTAATCTCTAAAATGTTGAAGCACACATTAATTGTAGTCTAACTATGATTTCATAATTTTAATAAAAGTATTTATAATTGTAAGCATTAGAAGGTAAATATATGGTGTGTTTTTTTTATGTAGTTTTTCCTATATATATTTATTTGAAATTGTTTGGCAATATTGCATTATAAAATTGTGCATAACCTAAGGATAAATGTTATCTGTAACTGTGTGCATTGTGAATATCCTTGGGCTAAAGAATGAGGTATAACTGTGTGCAATGAAATTTGATTTCACTCTCTGGACCCTTTTCTATATTACAATTCTCAATCACATTACTATTGTTTCTATTTTATAATATTCTCCCCGTTCAGATCTGGTGACATAATAACATGTTTTTTATGATTTATAGTGTGAATCAAAGATACGTAAGAGCGTAGGCGTTGCATTTGAGCCACCATTAGGTTGATCAAGGTTTAGAACATCTTTTTCTGAATTATTATAAAACTGTCTTTGTTAATCTATGGTGAATTTATTTGATTGGAATTTGTTATTCTCTAAGGATGAAAGTTTTTCTTAGTCATAATTTCAGTTGTTTAAGGTGTCCCTACGAGACAAACTGTTGAAGACAGCTGCAAACCTTTCACTTTTTTATGGCAATTGAAGGCTAGTATTGTCATTAATACTGTAGCAGATTATCAACTCTGTAATTTTCCCTGAAATTCCTATATATTAGGAGACATCACGTGGCATGGTTCGAGTGGACTATATAAATGTTATATAAATGTCATGCGCAAACTTTGTTTCTGATATGTGTTTTTCATTTTGCTGCATCTTTTGATGGATTTGATTTTGGCTTTTAGAGTTGAACATCGAGCTTCTAAAATTTTTTTAAATTACAAGTTTTCCTGACTGTATATTTGATGAGATGATCTTGAGACTTCTGAATGAAATTGGATAGCTTCATGCTGATATGCAATAGTGGACACTAGTCATAGACTGAATCAGAACAGGATACCCTAAGAACATTCTGACATTCTTGTTAATCTATAAGAGCAATGACGGGGATAGGAGTGTAAACAGAAAAAAGAGAACATACTTGGAGTTAAACCTTTTTCAGTGCTTATATAGGTAGTCAAACCCCCCAGGAGCTCTAAGAGTGGGTCGGGTGCATACCCATGGGCATGGGTATGTAAGCACCATAGATTGGTTTGGGCTCTTAAGGTTTAGTAGGTGGATGAGAGACCGATGCATGGTGTTTGAATGACCACAAGATAATTTTATCTAGGAAACCTGCTTTCAGAGTTCCATTGGTGGATGTTATTTTGAGGTTTTCAGTAAAAATGCTGTGACTGAGTTATTTGGTTGGCATGTAAAGATGCATGCTACCATAGTGAATTATGAATTTCCATATTGATGCATGCTAATTTAATATAGATGTTTGGTTTACTTTGCTGCTGCTTAGATGGTTTGATGGGTGATGTCTTTAATCCCAAGATACCCATTATGTTAGTTCAAGAAACAATTATTTTTTGCTGGATTCCTGTTCTTAAAGTATTTGCTAAACTAGAAAAGAGATTCAAGATTTCTGTACTTTTGCAGCAAGACCAGCAAAACTAGTGAAAGATTGTCAGATGAGTGCACCCTGTAACACAACAATTCTACATCCAAACAAGGGTGGCAACATTCATTGCTTTAAAGCCTTAACCCCATGTGCTCTCTTTGACATTCTTTCTCCTCCTTATTCATCAGAAGATGGAAGACACTGCTCATATTTCAGGAAGTCACCTAGGAAAGAACTTCCAGGTACTTGTCTTCCTTCTATTATCTTCTTCTTCCCACCCCATGTTTCAATCTTGCAATAATTTCTGAAGCATTGTGTTACTGTTAAAGGTGTTGACCTGGATGAGTGTTGTGGGGTAAAAGCATCTGAAGTGACCTGGTTAGAAGAGATTCAAGCACCTGAAAACCTGGTTGTCAGGAGAGGTCTGTACAGAGGCCCTACTATCAGACGATGAAGGATATAACTAATTAGTATTTATATAACTTTAGTCAGTCAGGCATGACTAGAAACTAAATATGATGGGGATATAAATTGCAGATGGTACATCTTGGAAATAATTAACCATCTCATCTGTATGGTTGATAACTGTACATACTATGATAAACGGTGGCAGTTAATGTTGGCTAAACCTATGTATCCCTGTTATAACTTACTTTTTTTGGATTAGAGGAATAGCACCAACATGAGAATCATTGGTGAAAATACGAACTTGCTTCGACATGCTTTAAGAGATTGAAAACAGTTTCCAACCTTTCTTTAGCCTGTGTGAAGAGATTCTATCAACTAAACCCTCTCACCAACAAGGGATAAATACTTGTCTTAAGAATTAATATACAAGGATAGAACTAATAATCTCGTTATCACCTACTCATATTATGATTTTCATCTTCATTATTGGATAAGACTCTGAAAATGAAGAGGCAAGGACAATGAAATTAAGATCTTAGTAAGTGAAAAATTAAGAGGAGAGTTTGTCTCATTACAAGTTAAAGTTAAACCTTGTTAATAATGAGATTTTTTTTTTAGTGTTTGAGAGATGTTGGATGGGGATGCAGGAACGCATGCGCTACTGGGCCTTACTCTGGATTGATGATATATTTGTTAGACTTTTTCAATTTACACATTTCAATTCATTATATCCTTTTTGTTTTTATTATAAAAATATGTTTTTATATAAATATAATAATATTTTTCCATATAAATATAATAATATTTTTCCGTACTTGCTTGTATATTTTTAAATCTTATTCTATTCCTTGATTACAGTGTTTTAAATTCGATATTGATAATGCATATTCGACAGTCACATGTACCACATTACTTGTTTTTCGTTGCTTAATAATGTGTGCATGACTTTAAAAAAAAATACTAATATGAAAATCCTTTTCTAAAATAGTACATAATTGATAGAATTTCCAAAAACAAGAAGAAATTTTGAGAAATAATTTTTTTTTAAATGTTTGACAAATAGACGAATTGGAAGACAAAAGAATCACATTCATAAAAAAAAATCGTAAACGAAGATAGTGTTTACAGAAGAAAACAAGTTTGAACAAGTATGAACTAACCAGACAAATAAATAAATAAGAAAGAAAGGATAGTTAAAGGAGGTATACTTAATAAATTGAAAAGTATAAATAGCAAAGGCTATTAGTTATTTTTATGTGATTACAGGTCACAGATCCAGATTCTTCTGGTAGTGATAGAAAAAGAATTTCATTCCTTTTGACACCTACATGTTAATCACATTTAAAACATGAAAACGAGTTTAACTATGTTAAACTATTAACGTAATTAATTAATAAGAAATTATTATAATTATAGTAATGATTTTGTTACGATATAATAATACAAGAACATGTTTTACTAATAATTATTATAAAATTAATAATATCATCATCATGTTACATTAAAAATAGAGGTTTGAAGTAACAAAGAAGACGAACTTTGATGTTTTATTTCTTTCCTTGCATTTCTCGTGTATTTTTTATTTTTTTTTAAAATCCATAAACACAGCTATTCTCTTCACTACTTAAAAAATATGTTTTCTTCACCAATCATATTTTACATTTTTATCCCTATCTTATAATGCTTAAATTATGACATTGTTGTGTTCTTTAGATACTTCTAGAATTTGTTATTTCTTTCTTATGTGGTGGATCAAACTGTGATTACCTTTTTTAAGATATAATTGATTGACTACATTCAAAGGACATCAATTCACCATTTATAAGATTTTAAATATTCAAACATGACAACCATAAAAGTCTTCATTTAAGGATTTCCTTAAACTCCTATCCACTTATCTTTTCGTCCACAAAATGTCACAGGAAGATCAGGTAAGTTGGAAACGTCAAATGTATTTCTCTAAAACTCCATCAATATTAATATAAAGTAATATAAGCATACAAAATTATAAAATTTGAATAACTGGTGGGTTGAGTCGAGGGATTTTGTATTAAATATGTAATGTTTAAGTGAGTTATTATATTATGATGACTCTGTATCTTGTTATGATGTTTGAATGTTTGTAGGTTAGTTCACACTTGTTATAATAATTTTATACAAGAGTAGATGATCATAAGATATCGAGAAATATGCATGATACTAAGAATAATAATCAATATTGAAAGACGTTTGAGGTAATATTTTAGTCTTAAAAATTTTCTTTTTAACAAAGTTCATAATTTTAAAATAATATCTTTTTTTATTGAAATTTTCAATAAAATAGGAATTAAATTTTATTTTAAATGATGTAATTTTTATTAATTATAGATTTTAATAAGGAAAATTTGAATGTTAGAATAAGTCCTAAACTAACTTTATATTTACACCGTCCTAACTTGACGTTGAATTTAAATCTTCTCTTACCAATAAAAATAACATCCTTAATATTATGATTCAAATATAACATTTTCAAATTCTTTTATTTTAAACTTATTTTTATTGAATTAAATATTACTAACAATAAAAAAATTCGCTTTAATGATATATTCATTAATTTATTTAAATTTAAAATAGTTACATATGCTTAAAGAAAACTGATATTTTTTATTTATTGTTGACTAGTTATACTTAGCCCCAGTCCTTGAATCTTAAGCATTATTGATGTACAACTGTGACTATAGTTACTTACCAACAACTCTATAATTTGATATATTTAATTGCTAACATTAATAGTACTTTAAAAAAATTAATGATAGTCCTTTTGTATTTTTTTTTATGTTAGCGGAGGGAAATTGTTCAGGTTAAGAACCAGTAAGATGGAATGAACTGTGTGTAAAAATGTAATTCTCATTTGTGAATTTTGAATCATTAGTAATATATTATTTTGTGTGTGAGAAATATGAAACTAAAACTACATAAATATTTGATGATTGTACATGATACTAGATATTAATTATATTTCAATAACAAATAATATAATAACAACAAGTGATAAATTTTATTAAAATTAGTTTTTTAAATTTTAGCATCATCTTAAAAAGTAATTTTAAACATAATTTAATTATATAAAATTAATTTATAAAGTAAAATTTACTCACATTATAAATTCATCGTATTTTTTTAGATAACGTGAAATCTCCAACCATCATAAAAGAAATAAAAAAAATAGAGTGAAAATTCAAAAAATGATTATTTTACATTTAATGGTAAGACGTTGTAAACTTTGTAAAAAACAAAATAAATAGACGAAGAGTAAATGGCTATGTATTTTTGGACAATTGCCATGCGCTAGGAAGGAGTGATAGTATAATATAATGAAGAATGTCAACTCTGTTGCACATGAAAGAGAAAACAAAACTTCTGTTTTTCAGTGCTTTAATAATAGGCCATTATATATTTTCGTCCCTTTTTACTTTATATCTTCCCATATCTGTCATCATTTAAGTCTCATCCTTAGCACAACCATACACTTCACAAGCAAATTTGTGGAGTTTGGTAGTGTTGTTTATGCTGTGCCAAAATCTAAGAGCAGTATACAGGTCCTCTTAGTGATAATGAGTCAAAGGGAAAGAGCCTTGGAAGCTTTTGAGTTGGAGGGAAAAACCATAAAAATATGCCCTATTTCATCACCACATGTTACCAGAGAGAGACAACTTTTCCTTCTTTCTTTATATAATATACATCTTCATTTTGAATTACCCAACTTGTATGCGTAAATGTTTACCTCACTTTGGTAACACTGTGCCTTATAACGTATCTGAATCAAATGATATGCTACATATACTTTGTTGCTGGGCTCAAATATGGACATCACACAATAGGCAAATAAGAACTAGTACTGTTTACTCTCTGTTATTGTGATGGGTGGTGTCCTTTCTGAAGCTTTTAAACATTAATTCTCACCTTTAACAGGGCGTGTATGGAATCTGAGATTGACAGAGACAGTGATAGATTAAACCATACATAGTCGAGGGTGTGTAATAACGATTGAAAGAGCCGAGTGCATTATCAGAAGTCAATAAAGAGGATGAAAATTTCAACTTTCTACCCTTTTTTAGATTGCTTTTGGAACAAAGTTAATTCAATTGTCAAACAATTGTTAACGAATCCTATTTCTCTCCCTTCTATAATTCATTCTTCTTACTACAATAGGTTAAAAAGTGAAGTGATATGACGTGGATAAATCATATAATTGGTTACCAAGTTACGTAAAGAAAGGTATATTTTGACCGATAATGCGTGTATATAGGAATAATTTTCTTCATTATTGGATGAGTTGATATAATAATCTCTCATGTTCCCTCTCCGTGCATGGAAGTCTAAAAGTTGTAGAGTCAAGATTCTAGTCATAGCTCATGCACTGATATTAAATTGTCGAATGTGCATCAATGATATTATATTGCAATCATCAGCTGTGGTTGAAAGTGCTACAAAACACTAAATTTTACACGTCCTTGTTTATGCACATTTCCCATCAAAATTTTCTGTTTTTATAATCCACGCATCCCCAAAGCACTGCATTATTTTGGCTGTTCAATTGCTAATTCCTTGCCAAAAGTCGGACGTCATAGTTACACATACATTGGAAGGGGCCTGTGGAAACATGTGTTATATTTGAAGAAAAATAAAACAGTGGTTCTGAAATAAGGGAAAAGTCTAAGTTTAGGTGAGAAAAAAATTGAAATATGTTGGTGAAGATTGGGCCCCACGATACTTGCACGAATATTGATGTTATAGCTATCATGGTGAATGTTTGACAAAATATTTCACCTAGCTAACAAAGCAAGGTCTTTAACACAGGTCAAACAATTAAGATAATCACGAGCCAGAAGAGAGAAGGGTGGTAGATTGTAACAACTGTCAAGGAAAAGAGTCTGAAGCAGAGAGAGATAGAGAGAAGGTGGTAGTTGTCACATGATTTCCAACAGTTCAAAAGGGACCAGCCGCGTCTGCTTCCATTATGTAGGTTTATTGCAATTTAAAGGGAACAAGTAGTCTGTCTGAATTTTGTTATTCTCAATATTTCCATTTTTCCTTTCCAAACCAATTAGTCTTTCTTTCTACCATCTTCAATTTGTTCAGTCTGAATTAATTATGTTGTGGAATCAATGATTTACCACAAAGACATCCCTAGCAAAAACCAGGCATCAATTTTCATTTCCTATCCCTTTCTTTCACACCCTACACCCATATGATTCAGGACTAATCCACTTCAATCCCTTCATGAATTATTCCTTAGTCTAGCTGGGCGATGGAGCTTTCCGAAGATGACTGATTTCAAGATATGTTTGGATATGCATCATCTTCTTCTTAGACTTGGGAGAGAAAGACATCATCTTCTTAGATGGTTAGTATTACAATTTAGGGGAGAAAATTTGGATAAACACCTAAACATTATGCAGTTTGCTATGCTTTTTGGTTATTTTTGTTTCTTTATCCTGTTAGTAGTGATTTAATCTATAAATTCTTCCCATCTCCCTTTAAGGATATTCTTAGGACCATGGATGTTCCTTAATTTCTTTTTCTTTTCTTGCCATAGCTCTTCTTGTCCTCCACTCGCTGCAGGTTGTTGAAGATTTCATAATCACTTGCCAACTTCTGCCCCAAAGATAATTTTTCGTTTTCTTTTCTTATAGAACTTTTTATCTAATCATGCAACATGCGTTTTGTGTATGATGAGTGCGACTGTACTTTGAAAATCTCTGATTTACTCATCATTTTGTGTGATCATATATCTTGCTGTTATATACAAGGGTTGTGTGTTATGGACACCTTGTTCTTATCCAGACTGTCCATTTCACAAAAAGCACATACATAGTTGACAACTAAGAACTTGCTTTGGTTTATGAACTTGCTATTTTTCAAATCATCTGAACTTGGATGGAACTTGGTGTTATCAGTGGTTAAATGAAAATCATTGAGTTTATTGACTTAAAGTTAAATGATACGTAAACGAATTCGTATTCCCACACAATTTTCATCTGTCTTGTTGTTCGGATTTCTTCTTCAAGCCTTAAATTAATTTCTAACCCCTTTCTACACGAGTCTTGAGTATTCCATAACTTGGTAAATTTTTTATTTTCATATAAAGGGCACTTACAAGATAAAATTCTTTAAATATGTTTATCTAAACCTGGCATTCATTAGATTTTCTTTCTCACCTAAGTTTGGTTGCATTATTTACTAGAGTCTTGATTTTCGAACCACTTCGATTTAATCAACAGTACATACACATGCATGTAATATTTGTCTGTAATGGGGATCCATCCAGTATAATAAATGTTTTTTGCCATAAATTTGTCACTTTAGTTACTTTACCATCAATTCATAGCATTTCCGTGCAGTTACTTGAACAGATTTAAAGCATAGTAATTGTTGTTGAGAAATTACAGCCTGTCCTCACAGGCTCACACATTCTTGTTCACGTTACTTTAATATGCTGCACATTAAAATATTTCCTGTTTGTTTCAGACCTGAAATTCCAACTTTGTAAAGAACGAGAAAAGTCGATTGGTTGGACGAAAAAACCCGTGCAACAACAAGTAAACATGTCAGAAGGACATGAGATTCATAACAATGAGGAAATTTCATCTGGATGTTCCCAGAAGTGCTCTTCATTTGACTTGAATGCAGAAGCTTGCAGTGACGATAACACTAATGGTAATACAGAAGATGGGTATGAGCTCACAACAAACGAGAATAATGTTGAGAAAGTCAACGACGAGGGAACTTCAGGAAATGGAAGTAGCATTTCTAGAGAAGGAAATGCCAGAAGAGGAACTGTGAGACAATATGTTAGATCCAAGATGCCTCGGCTTCGGTGGACTCCTGAACTTCATCATTCATTTGTGCATGTTGTTGAAAGACTTGGTGGTCAAGAGAGTAAGTACTTGTTACTTTCTGTATCTTCCAAAGCATCACTGCGCATATATATATATATATATATATATATATATATATATAATTATCCGACGAGTTCTACGAATTGTTTTGTGAAATGAAGCCTTTCTTATGAAAGAGTTAACACGTTTCATTGAACTCGGCATTTACTTGGTGCAGGAGCAACACCCAAGTTGGTGCTTCAGCTAATGAATGTGCAAGGACTCAGCATTGCTCACGTCAAGAGCCACTTGCAGGTAGCCCAAATTCAAGTTTCAGATAAATGCTCTCTTTAGTTATCTTTTTTCTTAAAGTGCGTTTTTACAAGTAATAAATGCGCAGGCTGATAAACTCGCTCGTCAAAATTTGTTCATTTCAGTTGATTTAGCGAGTATTTGAAAATGTTCTTCAAGCCTATCATATCATGACAGTTCTTTATTGAACTATTTTTCTTTAGTAGGGTTTATTTAGATGAACTAAAAATCATCGTGAGTTAAACTATGGGCTACTTTCGTAAGATTCTTTCAAAACAAAGTTACTAAATTAAATGTTTGTTTATTCAAAAGCATCTGTTGTTGATGCATATATAATCAATATTCAACTTTTTTTCAGATGTATCGAAGCAAGAAACTTGACGAGGCTGGGCAAGGTACTACTATACTATACTAATTTCTTGTAATTTGTAATGGTAATGAGTTCTAACTTGCTATTTAGTTTTGCTAAACTTAAACTGAACAAGGGATATCGACGGAAGGGGTTTTTCCAATAACTAATACTGAATTAACGAAAATGATGTAGCTAGTAAGGATTTAGGGTTAGGGTTTCTTTGTGTTAGTGAAACACATACCTTGAACATTTTACAATTCAGTTATGTTTACTTTGCAGTACTAAGTCAAACGTATAAGTGGAATCAAAACCAAAAGTTACGTAGGTCTGTGATACTGCATGAGTCCATGAATCCTCAACAACATCTAAAGATGGGGAATGGTGGAATCATTCTGGCAACTCAATTCAACAAACATTGTCATTTTCCAAGTCTCGTGGACACACCCTTTCCCTTGTCACCATCCCATACAAATGACACTGATTCAAGGTAACAGAACAAACTTTTAAATAACTTCTTCATTTGCTTCATCGGATTTGTTCAAGACAAAAGGGTTATATTATATATCTACGTTATAAAATATTTTTCGTTTTTTCGTTCGATTATAATTTATGTACAAGCTGTTAGTTTTTATAATTAAATACAATTTAATAACAATGTTGTATTTACCCTTTTCTCACCAATTCTTGTAAATTACATCTTAAAATTAATACTCTTTCCCTATAAATTTTGCTATTTTGAAATTTAATTTTTATTATTATCTTTAGTTTAACTCTTCACTTCTATTAATTAATATTCTCTCTTCATAAACTATTATTAGTTTATATTGTTACGGTTATTTTAGTAAAAAAATATGATAATAGTTAAATATTTATTAATTTATTTGCACTAACTTTAAATTTAAGATGGGGGACCCTTTCAAAAAGTTACTACAAAAAAAAACGTGGTCAGATAATTGCAATTCATGTTCAAGTTCTTGGTCTTGTTGCTTTCACGATTTTACAAAACAGAAAATTTAACAAAATTATTTTATAGTAACCCTTGTCTGCAATTCTCTCTAGGCAGCAGCAATGGTACATCAATCATCAAACTTTTAGAAAATCAATAGCTTCTGGCCATATTCAGGCAAAGGATACAACTACGAGACCAAGCAAATTGCTTGAAGAGAAAAGCTGGCTTCCGTTAGAAATTATAAGCAATCATCAATCCAAGTTCCAGAAGTTACCTGCCACTGTAGCTCCAAAAAATTATGGATCACAAGCAGTTCAGCTAGCTGAATGGAGCTTCGTGAACAAAACAAGCGTCACAGAATATTTATCGAACAAATCCAATGAACCTCGCAACTATTCCAACAGTTTAAAGCTACAATTTGATCCACCATTTCGGATTAAGGTAAATTAATTAACAAGGTTTTAACAAGAATAAGAACATTGTGCACTTTGTTTCTTCAACATAACGCGAAATTATTTGATTTGTTATGCAGAAAGACGAACAAGAATTACCTAATTTGCAACTGGGTTTGAGTTACACAATTGCAAGCGATGGTGACAAGATGGATCATTATAAAGAAACCCAAGAAATCAGCACCAAGCTTTCACTTTCTTAATGTTAATAACCCAGAGCCTAGCTAGCTAATTATATAAATAGAGAGACCATATATTCAAAAAAGAATAGATTCACAAGATCGACCAATGTCTGTACAAGACATGGGGGACATGTTAGTGCTTTTTAATTTGAATCTACATAGGATCTGCTTGTGAAAGGAATTGTTTCAGGATTGACCATGAGTTAGAATTATCCATTTTTGTGTCCAAATGATTGCTTACACTAGTAAAAAATCGGGTTTTTACAGCGCACATTATGCCACGGTTCAACGAAAACCGCAGCATAATGGTGCGCGGTGGCAATTTTGTAAATAAAACGAACATATATGCCGCGGTTCCCAGTAGAACCGCGGCATATACCCCAGTCAAACTTTGCCTTTGACGCCACGTATGAATAAAAAATTAAATAACAGAGTATATGCCGCGGTTCTCTGCACAACCGCGGCATATACCCTGCCAATTTATTGCAGGTGCTGACTGGGTCAGTGAATTTGAAAAGTTACAGGGGGTATATGCCGCGGTTCCCTGGGGAACCGCGGCATATACCCCCTGTAACGTCTTAACTTCTCTGCTAGTCAGAGAATTTCAGAAGTTACAGGGGGTATATGCCGCGGTTCCCCAGAGAACCGCGGCATATACCCCCTGTAACTTCTGAAATTCTCTGAAAGGCAGTTGGGGAGACAGTTGTGCTGAACACGTTTCAGGGGTATATGCCGCGGTTCCCCAGGGAACCGCGGCATATTCGCCTATATGAAATTAATTTAATATTTATTTGAAATATTTCGAGGTATATGCCGCGGTTGCCCGCTGAACCGCGGCATATAGTTTGAAAATAATTTCAAAAATGCCATTTCTGATAATTTTTTAAATTAGTATATGCCGCGGTTGGGGGTTAAACCGCGGCATATAACCCTTTTATACCGCGGTTAAGTAGTGAACCGCGGTAGATTCCCCTGTTCAGAGTTAAAAAACAAAACTTGGAACAGTGCATCGTCTTCCTCGCGCGTTCTCTCTGTTTTCGCGTTTCTTCTTCCTCCGAACCACCCTTCATCTCAGATTTTGCATTTTTAACCGTTTAAACTCAAAATTGTTCGGTCATTATTCGTTTTTGACGATAAAAACGAGTTTTAGCCGATCAAAATCGTGATTTCCTTGCGTTTTTCACCCTCTCCGCCGCCGCCGCCGTTGTGTTGCGTTTTTCACCCTCTCCGCCGCCGTTCCTCTTCCAGGTATTTATGTCCATTTGCATTTTTAACGTGATTTTTTCATTAATTTTTGCATAATGCTATAGTTTTGGTAATGTATGAAGTTTCTATAGTTTTGGTAATGTATTATGGTATAATTTTTGCTTTAATTTTGATAGTGCATGAAATTGTTATAGTTTATTAATTGTTTGATTGTATGATTGAATTGATTGTATGTTGAATATATTGTATAATTGTATGATTGTAATTTTGTAGAATATTTACGTATGGATCGAAATTGGATTAATTTACCACGCATTAGTGTTGAGTACGAGAGAGGGGTAGAGGAATTTATACAATTTGCGCAACGTAATGAGGGGAGAACTGATAATGAAGTGAAATTTAGATGTCCTTGTGTGAACTGTTTGAATGGGAGAAAGTTGAACGCAACTCAAATTAGAGAACATCTTATATGTGATGGTTTTCTAAGATGCTATACAACATGGATCTGGCACGGCGAAGAAATGGATTTTCCCACTGACTCTCAAAGTGTAAATGTTACTGATTCCACCATGGAAGAAGATCGACCGGATGAAGACAAATTGGAGGACATGATCCGCGATGTTGGAGCAGAAAATTTTGCCAAAGCTCATGTGTATGAGACGATGTCGACTGATGCAGAAACACCTTTGTATGTCGGTTCAACTAAGTTCACACGTTTGTCAGCGGTGTTAAGGCTCATGAATTTGAAGGCGAGCAATGGATGGACTGATAAGAGTTTTACAGAACTGTTGACGTTGTTGAATGAAATGTTGCCAGATGGAAATACACTGCCCACTCGTAATTATGATGCAAAGAAAATTCTTTGTCCAATGGGTATGGAGTATAAAAGGATACATGCTTGTCCTAATGACTGCATTTTGTATAGGAAAGAGTTTGAATTTTTGACAAAGTGTCCAAAATGTGGCTTATCACGATACAAGTCAAAAAACAATACTGAAGATAATGGTCAGATAGAAAAAAATGGATCTGCTTTGAAAGTAGTTTGGTACCTTCCAATAGTGCCCAGACTGAAGCGTTTGTTTGCGAATCCCAAAGATGCTAAAAACCTTAGATGGCATGCAGATGAGAGAAAAATTGACGGGCTGCTTGGTCATCCAGCTGATTCAACGCAATGGAAAAATATTGATCGACAATTCCCCGAATTTGGTAAAGAGTGTAGAAATCTTAGGCTTGGTTTAGCCACTGATGGAATGAACCCATTTGGTAATCTGAGTACCAATCACAGTTGTTGGCCAGTTATATTGATAATTTACAACTTATCTCCTGCATTGTGCATGAAGAGGAAGTACATGATGTTGTCTATGATGATATCTGGTCCAAAGCAGCCTGGAAATGACATAGATGTTTATCTAAGCCCACTAGTTGAAGACTTGAAGGTTTTGTGGGTTGACGGGGTTGAAATATTTGATGCATTCGCTTCAGAGACTTTTATGATGCGTGCAATGTTATTTTGCACCATTAATGACTTTCCTGCTTATGGTAATTTGTCAGGATACAGTGTCAAGGGTCATAAAGCGTGTCCTATATGTGAAGAAAACACTGCAGCTCATCAATTGAAACATGGAAGAAAGACGGTGTATCTGCGTCATCGGAGATTTCTAAAACGTAATCATCCATATCGAAGGTTAAAAAAAGCATTCAATGGAGATCAAGAGAGGGACGAAGCACCAAATCCACTTACTGGCCTTGAAGTTCTTCAAAAAGTTAATAAAATACATCATGTATTTGGGAAAACATCGAAGAAGTCATCTGTAACGACCCCTTGGAAGAAGAAATCAATATTCTTTGATCTTCCATATTGGTCAAAGTTAGATGTTCGACATTGCATAGATGTGATGCATGTAGAAAAGAATGTGTGTGATAGCTTGATTGGTACATTACTCAACATTCAGGGAAAGACAAAAGATGGAGTGAATGCTCGTTTGGATTTGGTTGACATGAATATCCGAGAAGAGTTGGCACCGAAGGAGATTGGTAAACGTACTTATTTGCCCCCTGCATGTTACACAATGTCTAGACAAGAGAAGATCAGTTTTTGTGTATGTTTAAAGAGTATCAAAGTACCACAAGGATACTCTTCAAATATCAAGAGTTTAGTGTCAATGCAGGACTTAAAGCTTGTTGGCATGAAGTCTCACGATTGTCACGTCTTAATGCAACAGTTGTTACCGGTGGCTATTCGTGGAATTTTGCCCAAAAATGTTAGGCACACCATAAACAGGTTGTGTTCATTTTTCTCGTCAATATGTAGTAAAGCCATCGATCCTACAAAGTTAGATGAACTTCAAGGCGAGATTGTTATCATCTTGTGTGAACTAGAGATGTTTTTCCCTCCATCTTTTTTTGACATCATGGTACATTTACTTGTTCATTTGGTTAGAGAAATCAAGTTGTGCGGACCGGTATACTTAAGATGGATGTATCCTATTGAGCGTTATATGAAGATTTTGAAAGGGTACGTTAAAAATCCATATCATCCTGAAGGTTCGATGATTGAAAGGTATATTGCTGAAGAAAGTATCGAGTTTTGTTCAGATTACATGACATCAACGAATCCAATAGGAGTTCCTCGCACAGCATGGTTGAATAAATTTTCTACAAGTAAAAGCATCCGAGGTGTCAATGTGGTGACAAAAGATCGCGAAGAATTGTTGCAAGCGCATCTTTATATATTGAACAACACAGATGAGGTGATCCCTTTTTTGGAAGCACACAAAACCATTGTTAAGAATAAAAATCCAAGACAATCAGAGAAATGGCAATTGATGGAGCATAACAAAACATTTATGTCTTGGTTCAAATCTGAAATTGACAAAGAGCCACATTCTTCTGAAACTTTATTGTGGCTTGCAAATGGTTTGAAGTTTGATGTCGTGTGTTGTACAGGTTATGAAGTCAATAATTGCACATTCTATACGAAGACTTTGGATGATAAAAGCACAGTACAAAATAGTGGAGTCAGTTTAGAAGCTGAGTCACTTCAATTTTCCACATCAAAAGATCAATCTCCTGTACTTGGATCAATTAGATATTATGGTATAATAGAAGAGATATGGGAGGTTGATTACACCAAGTTTTCCGTTCCATTGTTCAAGTGTAAGTGGTTTGACAATAAGAGTGGTGTGAAAATAGATGACTCGGGTATGACACTGGTTGATTTTCGCAAGGTGGGTTATCGAGACGAACCGTTTATCATGGTACATCAACCATCTCAAGTTTTTTATGTCAAAGATCCTTCGTCTGACCATTGGTATGTTGCTCTTCAAGGCAAAAAACAAATTGAAGTTAACGAAGACAATCTAATTAATATTGATATTGCTGACAACCATTCATTTCAAACTACAACAAAGTTGGATGACCAATCTGTAGTTGACGATGATGTACATGCAATTCGGTCAGATCATGATGAGGGAATATACATATGATGAATTGTTAGGTGTGAACTTCCTTCCCTGCTCCATCAGATCCTGCTTTTGTATCATGAATCCATATCTTTATGTATGAATTTTCAATTTGGATACTATTACATGTTTTGTTAATTTATATGATATTACATAAGTCTTGAAAGAAAATTTAATGTTGTTATTTATTTTGACAGATATATGGCTGATCATCCACATTCTTCAGGGGATGAGGCTCCCCCACCCAGATCCACTAGAGGACCCACTAGGATGAAACAACTATTAATCAGGAAAAATAGTGGTGAAAGAACTCCGGTGAATGTGAATGTCACCACGGGTGTGGCAACTGGCCCCTATGCAGATGACTTCCGATCATACCTTGGAGTAGTGGCACGTGATAAGATTAGCATTCTCATTCCATCTTTTGATCATGTGTCCGAGGGTGATCGGAACATTATTTGGCAAGATATATTGGTAAGTTAGTTAATAGCATTTGAATTATAATTTGTTTATATTGATAATTTTGTACTAATACAACTTTATTATGTTTTTTTCAGATGACATTTGACATTCCAAATGTCCCAACACTTAGAAATAAGTGTTTGTCAACTGTTGCAGAAAATTTCAGAAACTTTAAAAGCAAGTTGACATCAAGGTACATCTTTGGACACCTTAAACATAAAACTCCATGTAATGCATATAAGTCCATTGATGAGGAGACTTGGCGGGTTTTTAAAGAGAGTCGGATGTCAGAGGAATGGCAGGTTAGTGTAGTTCATATTATTCAATTCCTCATTAACAAATATATATCATATGAACTCATTAATTAATGTGTATGTGACAGGCAATTAGAAGCAAAGCACAAGGAACAAGTGCTAAGAACAAAAACCCCCACCTATTATCTCGTGGTGGGTATAGGAAGCTTGAGGAGAAAATCCTCAAGCAAAAGGCAGATGCTATACCACCATCTCAGAGTGGTAGCCCTCCTCAGCCTCCTTCTCCACCGTCTAGACACGAGAAATGGAAGTTGGCCCGTATGCGACCATCGGGCACCTACTCTTCCGACTCAGCACGAGAGATTTCTGAAAAAATTGTAAGTTATCACTGTTCCTAAAATAATAAATATTGTCATTATACATACTACATTAAACTATTTAACTGATAATGGTGTTTTGTAATGTTACAGGACGCCTTGGTTGAGCAGAGCTCCCAAGGCCAATTCACTCCAGAGGGTCGCCAGGATATTCTTGCTGCTGCAATTGGACGACCTGAGCACCCTGGACGTGTACGTGCTGCAGGTCCTGGAGTAGGAATTACGGATTATTTTGGGAGCTCTTCTCGTCAGCCTTCATATTCGTACAGCGATACACAAAGGATGACAGAAGAGATCACAAAAAAGGTCCGACAAGACCTTATGCAGGAGATCAGGGCCGAGGTGAGGGCTGAATTCCAGATGCTCTACCAGGAGCAGTTTCAGAGCATGCGCCCGATGCAGTCTCCTATAGAGGAACATGTGGTCCCTCCCCCTCCCACAGGTAAACTTAATAAACATTTATGTGCAATTATTTCTATCTCTTGTATAATCTAACATTTACTCTGACAGGGAGAAGCGGCAAAGGAAGTTGTTCCGCATCAGCCATCCCAGAGGATGACATGGACGATGGTAGTCCATGTCTGCTATACATTTTAGAAGAAGATCAGATGGTGCTGGTAGCTCGTGGAACAGAGTTTAGGTCAGCGACTGTATGTCATGGTATGCAACTATTAGAGGATGAGGTGAAGGTCTCAGTGGATGAAATGATCATGCCAGATGCCTCGGTTCCACTGTCCACGGAAGAGATTTTCACTGTGGAACAAGCATATAAGTCGTTTATCACTTGGCCTAAATTTTTGGTTAAACCAGTTTCTGACCCCTCGGTATGAAATTCTTCTTTACACTTCTCAATTTTAAAGGTTTTTGATTTCAAAACTTATCTTATCTTTTCATGTAACAACAGACGCAGGAACAACAGAAGATTCCTCTATCTGAGGATGACCCTCTTTCTTCATTGCATCTACTTGCTGACATCCTTGATGATAAGCCTTTGGAGGTTCAGTATGATGCTAATGTATTTGGGCATGGCTCTGAGGTCCCAATATACCTTAATAGCCAAGATGTCCGTGAGCTTGCGTCGGGAACACAAGAGTTGAATATTTCAATTATTCAACTATGGACGATGTAAGTCTATGACCAATTATTTATATATAAAATTGATTTATATATCAAGTATCCTTATATCAAAGTTAATTTTTGATTTCAGGTATATGTTTGGGGTCGCTAATAAGTTGGGGCGTTCTGATGATTATGGATTCATTGATCCCCAAGAAATTCATGAATCAAATGATTTTGACCATATCAACATGAGTCTGATAAGAAGTTTTGGAAGGGGCAAGAAAATATACTTTTTGCCTTATATATCCGGGTAAGTGAACTTTGTTAACATAATAATGTTCCATATGTGATTTTAATATTTAATAGTTACGTTATTATGAATTTCAGGCGCCATTGGCAACTTCTTGTTATGTCTGTGCAAGACAACTATGCTTTGTGGTTCTGCTCATTGCACAGGCCTCCTCCCACACAACTCAGACAAGCAATTGATTGGTAAGAACCTCAATGTTTGGACTTTCTTTGTTATATAACTGAATGCTAAAACATTTTTTTATATACAGTTCTATTCCAGCAAGTATGATGATGGACGGGAGATCAATTGCTAAGAGTAGAAAGATTGCTTGGATTTCTCTCAAGGTTTGACATATGCTAAAGTCATACTTTGTTATAATTGTTTTATAACAAATGTTATTCACTAACTATTATCAACTGTGATGATATATTGTAGTGTAACAGACAAAATGGGTCATATGAGTGTGGATACTATGTAATGTATTGGATGACCCATATTGTTCGTTCTCACATCACAAGAAGCTGGGAAACGGTAATATTTAACTTTAACAAATTTTGATTTTTTAACAAATGTTGAATTCATATACACTAATTAAAATGAATTGTCTTTTGCAGAGATTCAAGACTACTACACCAGTTCCTGAGAAGTCCCTACTATTCATTAGGAACGCTGCTGCGAAGTATATAGTTAGATTATACAATAGCTCTTAGATTTAGATTTAAACAATGCATTTGATTAGCTTTTGATTTCTTAGACTCTCTACTTTATTTGATGTTGAAATACATTTGAACATGTGTTTGTTATGTTGAAATTGCATTTCTGTAAATGTTTTTATATGCAGGTCTGTTTTTGTGGTAGTGGATATCACAAAAACAGACCTGCAATTTTAAAAAACTGCAGGGGAATATGCCGCGGTTCTAACCACAACCGCGGCATATTCCCCCTATATGCCGCGGTTCTAACCACAACCGCGGCATATAGTGCTTCGTTTTTTTTTTAAAAACGAGACATATGGCCGCGGTTTTGACACTAACCGCGGCATATTTGTCGGCCTATATGCCGCGGTTCAACCGCGAACCGCGGCATATAGTGCATTTTTTAATTATTTTTTTTGAATTTTTTTTTAAAAAAAATGAATTTAGGCAGCGGTTCCCTAGACAACCGCGGCATATTGCGCAGACTATATACCGCGGTTATGACCGCGGCATAAAGTGTCTGACTTACTACCGCGGCTGAATATGCCGCGGTTCAAGAACCGCGACGTATAGTGAAAATCAACCGCGGTAAAAGCCCCTCGCTGCACTAGTGTTAGAGTGTGAAGCTGCATCAAAAAAGGATGGAACAAACAGTAAGAATATGATGCTTTAACTTTTTATCTTTAAAAATAAATTATTTAAATCTTTTATGTTTTTATAATGCTTTAAAATGTTAATTTCACTATAATTTAATTCCATTAACAAATTAACCCTCTCCATTTTATTTCTTATCTTTTTCCAAATTGACTTTATGAAACTAATATTCTATTTCCTTGTATTTGGGATTGTTGAGAATTTAAATCTAAGTTTTAAGGTGTACACAGGTAAAAAAAAGTTGAATAATTAATATATATATATATATATATATATATATATATATATATAAACAAAAACTGATGCATTTCTTATTTTAAGATTTTGAATTAAAAATAATATTTATTTTTTTATATTTTATTCAATTTTTTTATTGTTGTTAAATTTTCCTTAAATCTCCTCATAAGGAGCCATTAAATTTCAAACTACAACTTTTAAAGGTGGCTCTTTTGGATAAGCAGGTGGAGAACAGCATGAGGCCGGAATGTCTTGGGCTGGCAGAAATAGTAAACCTCATCATCTTCACTACCATACCCATTATCTCTCATGTCTACATCTTAAGTTCTCAACCATATCACATTTCACATTAATTACCTGGCGCAGAATTACTCAATTTTAATTTTTGTTCTCTTACCAGAATCACTCATATCACATTTCACATTACCACATGTGGACTCAATTCTTTCTTCTTCTTTTTTAATCAATTCTTATCATCCTGTTTTTTGGACCAACCACGTGTGACTAATGTAGGGTAGATGTTTCACTCATATTCATTACTATTATTAATATGTAGCATTCCAAGATGTCTGTCCCCAATTCAAATTCAAATCCAACCTCAACAACCTATTCTTCACGGCTTCATTATTCTCAAAAATCATTGAGCTATCTGGAAGAACTTCTCAAGTTCATTTGCAGAGAAGGAGCTGGAGCTTGAAATTTTGAATAGAGGTCAAATTTTAATGAGGAAATATCAGAACTTTTTTCCCCTGTTTGGAAAAAGTTAGACTCCACTGCAATTGATCAAAGGTTTTACTTTCTTACTTTCATGATAGATTTGGTGACAGTGAATTACACTTTAACTGCTAAGGGCATGATTAAATTGTTATATTCAAAGTTGGATTTAGGGCACATCCACAAAAATGTTTAAATGAGATTACAATTAGATTAAATTAAATCTTGAAATTTGATTGACCATATAAACGACACTATAACACCATATATACTAACGTGGCGGAAATTCTTACTTTGCCATATGTATGCAACAGTAACAACACAAGCATCTGTGACTACTTGCAATGGAAAGTGACCCAGTCCTATTGAACCAATAGGATTGATTAGACGTATGCCAAAACCTTTGTTCAATGTTAAAATACGGTTGGTGTAATTGTTCAAGAATAATTGGATATCAGGGGTAGCTTTTTTAGATTCTTTAATAAAATAAAATAAAATAAAAAGTATTTAAAAAATTTAACAGAAACCACTCTTGCGTGTTCGTACATCATTTTACAAGATACCTTGTTTTTACTCTGTCCCTTCTCATGTAATTTCGGAATGTCCGTGTATGTCAGGTTACTACTGAATATCAAGCCAAAACTGTAAGGACAAACATTAGGATAGTGATAGATAAAAAAGACACTGACTCATCCATCTTTCGAATGATTATGCTTCCGAAGTAACTCTAATCAATAAATATATGTGGCAGTGAAAACCTGAACTATGTTAAACGGTTCAAATTTCATAGTATCTATATAGTTCACAATTTACATAAATACATCAATGTTGCAATTGATTAAAATATCTTTGTCCTGTTGCCGTGCCAGATTGGCAAACAGCATTACATAAGAAATAATCCAAACAAAAAGGAAAGTCTGAAATTTATCTCAATCCAGAATTCTTCTGATGTACATACTTGTCCTCAAAGTACTGAGGAATGCGAAACTAAAATATTTGAAGGATTCTTTTCTATGAGTATTAAGAAGGAAAAGATCACTAGATCATGGATAATAGTAATCACTTGTGCCAGTTAACATAAAAAATAAATGCTGATACCATGAGGATCATTTCCTCGGATCCAGCGGAAAAAAGTTGCAAAGACTAAACCAACATGAAGAAAGACAGACACACAGTAGTAGCCGATATACACTTCTGTTGGGCAGGTTAGGAAATCTTGATTCCACCGAAAGCGCCACTAATGCAGAAGAGGCTTTACTTTTATTGATCACAAAAAATGACTTTGATTTCTCTCTAATCAATACAGTATCACCAAAATCAACAGGGTGCAGGACTTCAAGCCAACAGCTGGAAATAAAATTCAATAGAAAGGAAAAAAATTAACAATAAAGACAGGATAACTTATAGAAAGTAAAAAAGAGAACTGATGTTTGGGTCTTCGGCATTGTGTTTACATTGTTTCTAGTCCTGTAAATGAAACCTACACCAGTTCTTGACTTTAGTAATTTATATTTGGTTCAACCAAGAACTAAACATAATCTTTCAAAAATTGATGCGAATAATGTACTCTTTTTGAGGGATTGATGTAAATATAAAGAGTGAAATTAAAAGCTTGACGTGATCAATTAACCTAAAGAAGTTCGAAGGTCTAAGCTGAAGTAAATCCACCCTTTTGGGATGAAAACATTGACCTAGGTGAAAATCTAAAACACCCCAAATGTTTAACTAACGCTGTAATGCCATACATAAGGTGAGAACATCATACCACAAGCATAGCTGAAAAATCAGGGCGCCTAGAGCTTGAACTATAACATGATAATGAGTTTCATGTCAAAGTTTAGTTCTTAGATTTATGCGTCGGAAGTTCCTGCAGAGAAAGTTAAATGTGAACTTTTCATCTTTGCGCTGCCAGAGTTGAGGTAAACAAATTTGGTCAAAATGATTTACAAAGTTACCTGAGAATAGCGTACATGATCGTGATGCAAATTTGAAGTTTTCACTATTGTTTCCCACTTGAGATTACCAGATGTTGCATTAGAATCATCCCTCTTAGCTTGGGATTGAGTACCTTGACTCGAGTGCAGGAAAGAATTCTTCACAGAAACTAAAGGCAGGGCACGCCAAAGCCAGGACTCGGAAGGTGATTTTGGTAATGGTGGGGGAAGAGGAGACACGACAGAATCAGAACTATGCTTTCCTGAATCATTAACTAAAACAATTTGCTGGCCATTGATCTTTGAATCTTCAACTAATGTCCCTTGCCAAAGTGGCAAGGACTCGGGTTCTTGGTTAATATTTTCATCAGTTGTCAATCCTTCAGTTTTTCCTTCTTTGGGTGTAAGATTCAAAATTCTATACAAACTCGGTGGAATGGAATCTAAAGAGTTTAACACTTCGGTATCAAACGTGACCTTTTCTTCCACAGCATATTGTACTTGTTTTATATCTCCAGAAGATCCTATGGAGGAATTACTTTCTTTCCCCCTTCTTCTCTCTAAGTCTGCAACCACGGTATCTACCCTCCGTTTGTTATCCAAAGAACTTACATTTGAAGATGGTAAATTCGCTGTGCTGACTGTATCTATGTACAATGTCTTTTCAAGTGTGAGACTACCTGAATAGGAAGTTTTTTTGTTTCCTAGGGACTGCACATCTTGAACATTTCCAAGCACACCGCTGTGGAATTTAACCTTGCCAAACTTGTAATTTTCAGCTTCTCTAGAATCACCAAGCAACTTGACGCCACGAAAGGGAGATTGAGGTCTTCGAGAGGGAGATATACCAGTAGCAGCTGCTCTTGAGCGACGGAAGGGAGAGAGTCTACCTGGAAGTAATTCACCAGAATAGGTAAATCTATTTGATTCACTAGCCAATTTCTTTTTACCCTCTTGCTTGTCAGGTGACGGTGCCCTGGAGCTTGATTTGTTCCTGTGAATTGCATCCCAAGCCTGCAGAAAATATTCATGATTGTAAGTAAATATGTCAAAAAAAAACACTTGAGCTTGCTGATTCAGGGTTGAAGGGTGAAAAATTGGTCCATTTTTCTCACCTTCTTTACAGCTGGAATTGGGCTAAAAGATCTAATATGAGAAGTTTTGTTAGGTTTCACAACCTCACTGGCTGGAGGCAAGGAAACCTGATTTTTCATTTTCATCGCAGCCACAGGATTCATTAAGCACAATGAATTCCTGATATGTAATTGAGGTAACAACCCACAGCCTTTAGCTGCAATATTAGAAGAGTTGTCATATTCGTTACCATCACCTTCGTCTTCACTTTCTTCCTCTTGATCTTGGCCAGTGTATGGTATAATAGCAGTGCTGTGCTTATTAGACAATTGCTTCTTTTCCTCGCGAATCAATTTGCTAATATCTCTAGGTTGTTGTTCTACTAGTACAGATTGCTTTTTTGAAGAATATTGAGAAGGCTGTAGAGTCATAGCCTTTGCAGCAGGCAAGAATCGGCTCATCATGAAGTCTATAGTTTGTTGATCTGTGGAAAAGGTTCCAGACTTGTTTGCGCCCATACTCTCTAACCCGCTTACACCACTCACACTACAGTTCATAGAGAATGATTCTGTATGCGACAGTGTTTCAAGAGCATCTGAAAAGGCATCATTGTCATCATCCTCATCATACTTCACATTGGACCTTCTGTTCTCAACTATTTTCTCTGTCTTCTCTGTTTTTCTCTCTTTCTCAGTGTCTACTTTTGCCACACTGACGTTGAACGACTTGGACTTATTTGAGGACTTGAATTTATTCGCAGCTTTATTTTCCCTTTCCGATGGTTGTTTGGTAGCATTGTTTGAATTTCCTGGAGGAAGCCTTGGGCTTGGAGTGATTGAAGTGGCCTTGGGAGGATGAGGCTCAGATCCACCATTGCCCTTGCGTCTTCCAGGGATATGCTCCCAATTGAAAGGAACTGCAACTGGTTTTGTTACCTGATCCAAGGTCGTGTCTGATTTGTGGTATGGAAGACTGTGACGTTTCTCTAGAATCTTTTTCCTTGCTTCCGTCAAGGACGGTGATGTGGCAGAAGCACGTCTCACAGACATGAGAGGGGCATTAATATTCAATTTCCTTTCAGCCATTTTGTTCCAAAATTGAACAACAGTTCAGACCCTCTCGATCACAAGTTCACGATTCAGGACGAATATCATACACTAATCTTCAACACAGACCAAAACGATTAGATAATAAACCTCCTGGCAATCATGAAAACCTGAAAACAAGTCACAGATACCGATTGCGATCAGTTTAGAATAAGTATACACACTTCAACTCAACAGGACTTAAAATGAGAAAAGAGAACCGTCACACACACACACACACACGATTACAGGAAAATTCAGATGGAAGACAAGAGATCACGAAAAGGCCCATTTTGTCTCCTCTATGATCCAAACAGTTAATAATTGCAGAAACAATAGTATCATAATGAATGAATTTAACGGCGCAAGAACAGCGGGAAGTTCCTTTATCCGTCAAATTTAATGACCCTAATAATAGTACTGAAAAGAGAAAATAATTAAGTTAAAGTGACAACAAACTAAAGAAGAAACCTCTTCAACAAGATAGTGGATATGGTGACAGAAGCAACCAAAAAAAGGAAGTAGTGGTTTCCCTTCAGCACTACTCGGCAAGTAGGATAAGGTTTTGTGAAGATGGCGATGCAGAAAGTGAGAAAATAGTGAAAGGGGGAAGGAGTGAGAATGAGGAGGTGAGAAAGATGAAAGGCAATAATAGTGGTTGGTTGCAAAATTGTGGAAATGGTGAAATGAGTAGGACGTAAGAGAAATCAGAGAAGATTGAAGGTGATAGATAGAGACACGAGCTTTTAGTATTTCTTCTATTGCTTTTGTTTCATAGTATTTCATCAGTTAACGGTGTGTCTGTGTCTGACCCGTGAAACATTAGCGAAAATAGTGGATAGTTATTGACTCAACTCCCAAATGACTTGTTAATACCCATCGATTGCTTCAATATCTGTAGAATCCTCGTATCTGTATATGGCTTTTTTACTTTAATCGAAGTGACTAATTTCACAGTGCACATTTTGCCATGGCAATGGGAAAGTTTAAATGAAAAGTGATGGGTCACGGATGCATGGCGAAGAACAGTTAGCAGTAAGAAGAAAGAGTGGTAACTCTAATAAAGTAGGTTGTGGACCGACCATATTTAAAGTAGACAACTCCTCCCTGTGAGTGTCTGAGTCCACGTTCCTTTTAATCATTATATCAGTTTCAATCATTTCGTTTTTCGCCCTAACAACATCTTCCTCTTCCCCATCACAACCCAAGCACCGATCAAATCAGTACTGTAACTAAGTTCTTTCCCTATTAAAACTCAAAAACATAAAGCGACAGCCTAGTTTTATCTTATTCATTTTTTAACTTTCTCTGTGCTAGTAACTGAATGTAAAATATTTTCATGAATTGCAGGTGTCAGACTTTGATATCAATTTGAGGCTGAAACAGTGAATGGTTGTAGTGTAAGAAAAATTTAATGCAATGAAATGTTGAAGTAAATTGATGCGTAATTATGTGAACACATTTATCAATTATCATAATGCTGAGAAATCTTAAATTAACCAAAGTAATATATTGTTCTCTGTTCAGTGGAAACGCATGGGTTGGGGTTGATCTTACAATCACATGACGGCCATTGAAAGGTTAGGCGATTTTCTGTTTTCTTAAAGGGTAGGATAGTAAATATACAATTAAAATCAATGGTTTTTTTCATTGCAATCAAATTGTTTCTCTAAAAAAATGTAAAAAAAAATATATAATGCATTCTTTGGTCTTTGATGGTTTTTCCCGTGTTGATTTTGTTTTTCAATATACCCCGGTTTTAGTACGATATGAAAGAATTGATAAGTTAATCTCATGAAAATCCTGCATAAACTACCAGCAGAATTCTTGATTGAATCTGTGGTTTTAGTACAAGATGAAAGAATGAGTTGCGGGGTATAGTATGAGAAGGTAACACGTTGACTTATAGTAACGTAAAGTCGATGGAATATTTACACCCCGAAATTCCAGAATGGGGTGTAAGTAGCAGAGTGTGTGAAATTAAATCCCTCACCATTGACTATAGTAGAGGCATTTATTATAAAGAAAAAGAAAAGAGTGGTGAGAGTCCTTAGATCACGGGACACAGATTGGGTTGTAACATGAATATGTTAGAAAAAGGGTTCTTGCGTCCCACGAAGATGGGGTCATTTTAGGGTTTCTGTCTGCCATTCTTGACTTAGCACGTGCCTCACGCCTCTCTTTCTTCTTTAATCCAACCACTTTCCCCTTTTTAATCAAAATAAGGCAGTCAAGAAAACGATTGACTCATCCATGTGCAGTCCACCACACATGCCAAACATTTTAAATTCTACAATGCACACATTCTGGAATTTAAATCCAATTATGTCCCTAATTACCGCTTAATTACCTTCTTATTCTACATTTCCTTCAATTCCACTATTTCAAATACTGTTCACTGCAATATGTCTCTGTCAATTTTACACCTCACGTTTAAAGCACGTATATTAATCTCCAATTCTTAATTAAATTTACTTATTTTTTTTATATTGAAGTTATTTTAAAAATGGTATTAAATAATAAAATGTGGTTTAAATTTCTGTTGAAGTAAGAGTTCGCATTTATATTGATTGTCCATAGATATATTACTTCTCATGAACAGAATTTCGTAAGAAAAAAAAGTTGAATTTTGTCAAATATATTAATGACAACTTTAATTCTGTTAAGTATATTTATGACACTGTTTAAACATGTCAAATTTCCGTTGGGCGAGTTGCAAAATACATTAACTACAATATCTAACCATTCAATTTTTGTTGGCTGTCTTTCATTAATAAGTTGACAATTAGTACAATCGTAACTTACGGCTAAGACTTTTAATAAGATGCGAAATTTTGAGTTTAATTTTTCGTTATTCTAAACTTATGTAGCAAGATGCCGATAATGCCCTGACAATTACAGACTAATTTAGCAACCATAGAGAGAATTATCCATTCAGAAGAAATAAGAAATTAAGCTCCCTCAAATATCAAATCAATGTTGGCTGAAAATTATTAAATATTTTTATATATTTTATTAATAATTTTATTTTGCTTTATTATACGATGGTAAGCCAACCACCACGTGAGATGTAAAAGGGGCAGTTTTTTTTGGGTTAATTTGATTATTATTTTTGTTTCAGGTTTTGAACAAAAATAATTAGAATTTATTCATTTACTATATTTATTTTAAAAAATAAATTAATTAATTTAAGATCTTCTTTCATTTTAAGATTTGTTTGTGTAAATCACTTGTTAGGTATAATTTAATTAAACTTTGTGTGTTTTACACCTTTAATAATCAAGATTAAGATTTTCTTTTGCACCTTTAATAATCAAGATTAAGATTTTCTTTTACTTATATTCCTTTGTTTATTTTCAATCTTCCTTTTTTTATTATGAAAATTATTTTTGAATTTATGATGAATAATTTATATTGTGATCTCATATTTTTTTTAATGTTTTAGCATTTTAAAATTTAATTTAGGCATAAATGCTAAAAGGACAAGTTTAAAGAAATAACTAGTAAACAAAAATAAGGATTCAGATAAAATAAAAACAATAATGGCATGAGATGATTGAATTTCTTTTTATTAATTGTGCAATCAAATTAAGTTTAAAATTAAAAGTAAGACATATAATTGAAAGGATTAACTATTAAAAAAAATTCAATATATAATTTAATGAATGTGATTCAAAGTGGATGACTCTTAAAACTATTGTTTCAACAAAAATATTTTGTAGAAAATACTCTGAATCACAAATAGCTATTAAAACATATTTTCACCAAAGGCTGGAAAGTTAAATTTATATCATTCGGATAGGTTTGGTATCCTATATATTAAGAAAATAATAAGGAGGCATACAATTAAGGAGGATAGTTTTTTAAAGTCTAAACATTAACAAATAAATAACAGTCAGTAAAAAATAAAAATATTTTTCACTTTATATTAATATGAAATTAAAATCTACAAAACACAGACAATAAATAGATATATAAACTTGAAAATAGTTAAAACATTTTTTCAGCCAAATGGCTCCATGAGCACCTCCATAAAATAAGTTTAACTCTTTCCAACTACACAAAAAAATGGAAGCATGTAAAAGTAAAATCATATTCTAGCAGAAGAAAAAAACACGCGTTAGGCCTCACTGAACTTTGAAGAAATTTCCTTCCGTCCTTCTGAAAGTGTTTCTAGCATTATAGAGAAACCTATGAATGAGTGTTGGATATAAAAATACGAAATCAAAATATTTTATACACTATTTGAGCATAAATTTAGGAAATCTTGCTCTTTAGTCAAAAAGCTAAAGTGTGTGATTTTCTCCATATTTAATATGTGCAGGTCTAATGTTGACAAGCTTGGGAGAATCCTTAGCTAATGTTCTTTCTTTGCAACAATTAACAAATACAAATTCAATAACTTAATCAAAAACAAGTTTTAAGATTGTGGATAGTGGGAAAGAGTCATAATTTTTTTCGGTTCTGATTTAGGAAGATTGAAATATTGCAGAAGCAACAGTTAACATGAAAAATTGGTGCAATTTGTAGAGACTAACAGAGAATGCATTGTACAACATGGTGGGTCGTGTTTCGTTTATTGATTGAGAAACAACTGTCTGGGAAGAATAAAAGAGAAATTGTGAAAAAAACTATGAGAAAAAGTATTTTGACATCACCTTTTCTAAATAACATTTACTACATAACTATTTTTTCTAATAAAATATTATATTATAATAAAATATTAATGTACAGGGATATAGAGGAATGGAAAAAGGAAGATACAGTAATCAGTGCCATATAGTATGTATCCTTACTATTTACTTTTTATATGTAAAAAAAAAAACTAAAAGAGAATATAAGACTTGGTGAGAAAACCAAATGGGCTGGCCCATAATTCCAATAATCAATATAACTTTTGTTTGAGGTTCACTCCCTACATCACCCACTTTGTTTCCTGCACCACCACATTTTTTAAATTCCAAAACTATTCTTTATATTTAAAAATATTTTACACTTCACCTCTTTTCTTCAACGGATGTTAACATCCGTTGAAAAAAAAAAATTTCAACGGATGTGGCACATTCGTTGAACTTTTTTTTTTTAAATTTAGTTTTTTAATTTATTGTATTTTAAATTAATATATAAATATTATTTAATTTTTTAAAAATTATTACTTAATTATTTATAAATTAATTTTATTTTATTTAATAAAATAATTATTATTAATTTAATTTATGTATTATTATTTAAATAATAATTAAAATATTTTTTATAAATATATTAAAACGGATGTGCCACATCTGTTAACGGATGTGGCGGCATCCGTTGAATTTTTTTTTTTTAGATTTTAGTTTTTAATTTTTTGTATTTTAAATTAATATATAAATATTATTTAATTATTTTAAAATTTTTACTTAATTATTTATAAATTAATTTTATTTTATTTAATAAAATAATTATTATTAATTTTAATTTATGTATTATTATTTAAATAATAATTAAAATTTTTGTTATAAATTTACTAAACGGATGTGTCACATCCGTTAACGGAGGTTGCGACATCCGTTGAATTAAATTTTTTTTTAGTTTTTTAATTTTTTATATTTTAAATTAAAATATAAATATTATTTAATTTTTTTAAAATTATTATTTAATTATTTATAAATTAATTTTATTTTATTTAATAAAATAATTATTATTAATTAAATTTATATATTATTATTTAAATAATAAATAAAATACTTTTTAAAAATCTATTAAACGGATGTGGCCACATCCGTTGAAGTTTTTTTTTTAATAAAAACAATAAACTAAAATATAAAATATGTAAACGGATGTCAACATCCGTTCATGGATGTCCACATCCGTTGAAGGTGAAACGGATGTTGATATCTGTTTTATAGAAGGACAAATTAGGTATGGGGTGGTGCAACGAGCGGTTGGTGTGGAGGGAGCAACTCTCCTTTTGTTTTTCTTTAATTTAAAATGTTTGTTTTTAATAACATAAAAACAAATTTCTTTTTAAAAGAGCTTTTAATTCATTTTTAGATAATTAGGAAAAAAAATATTAATTATAGCAAACAAACTTAAATAAAATAAAAGGAAATATAGCATTTCAAATTAGAGTTAAATATATACTTTTATCTGAAACTATTATAAAAAAATGTGTTCCATTTTTAAACTAAATTATAAAATATTAATATTATAATTTATAAAAGTCAATGTAAAACATTATTTTTAATAGAAGATACGTAGAGTGTATTTTAGAGATAAACGGAGTTTTACATTGAATTAAAATATAATCTCTACGCGTTATTGGTTGAAAATGATATTTAATAATTTCTCATGATAATTTGGGAAAAAACATATTTTTCTCTTTAAATTAATATTAGTATAGAAAAAAAGGAAAAAAGTATTTAAAAGTATTAATTTAAACTATTCATATTATATATGTAAATTAAAGATAAAAATGATAAAATTGAGTGTTCATTGTTATGTGTGTGTTCAAGAGTCTATTCTTTTTAGTTTTTAAAACTTTTTAGTTTTTTTAAAAATTATTGTCACCTTAAATTCAAATTTTTATTACACTGTTTCATGAGTTATATAATATAACGTGAGCACAATACTTTTAGTACGATGTTATCAAAGTTCTCATATCTATAGTTACTTTTTTAATTTTATTGGGGAGAAATGGTGAAAATAATGGTGAAAATAGTTGCCTATCTTATGAATCAACTCCCTTCTTGAGTGCTAAACCTTGAGACTTATCTATACAAATATAAAATTCTTATTGTTGATTCTTTATCTTTCAAATCTTGAAACACGAATCTTCAAGTTGTATTGATTATGTCCGAATTCCTAAAAATTAGCTAAATAAAAATGATCTATGTATAAAAACAAGGTATCTTTTGTTGGCTACGTCGATTTTACAAAAACAATTAGGTTTTGTGATCTTATAACTCAACATTACATGTAACTCTTGATGCATCTTTCTATGAATCTGAACCTTAATGGTATTCAACGGAAATTCTCTTCATGGAGAAAGTCATAATGAAAATGATATGTGAAAGGAAAAGGACAAAGAAATTGAAATAATTGAATAAATTTTTTGATCAAAGAACTGAAAGAGGTTATGAGAATTTTAACAAAGTTAAGGTCATTTTTTGGCATCTCTAGAAAATGTGTCAAGTGCAAATATTAATCATAGCCTATGCCCTTGAAGTTGCCCAACCAATGTCACCAATCGTGGAATCAACAACAAATGACCTTCTATAGCTAATCTCCAATTCTATTTTGGGACAATTATCATCAAACACACATTCATATAGCACAGAGATCAAATTAGAAAATTTTCAAAGATTAAATTGTTTTTCCTAGTAATCATTTTTGTCATATGCACTTATAGTTAATTAATAGTTTATCCATTGTATCTATATCCTAGTAGTTTGCAAGATGCATTGACTTATCTAAAGTTAAAAAAATGGCATGTATGAATAATTGGAGACCCTACAATAAAATGCCATTTGGGAACTTTTCCTGTTGCCTAAAGAAAAATATAGTTGGATGTAGATAAGTATTCATAGTAAAACTCAACTAACTTACGATAATACTTATCCATATAACAAATGAAAGCATTTGAAGCATATTTTGTTGTTGATTTGAGACGATGATTTGAGACGAACGACACGTGGGAACTTAATATATGTGCTTCAAATATAATATTTTATTAAGTAAAGTAATTATATAATGGACATATTTAATGAATGGCGGTGTTAACATATTATTTTTCTTGAGCAAATCCAAACACAAAAAGAGGGAAAGAAGTAAATTCAAAGCATTGCGGCGAAAACATTCCTCATCCGAAGGGGTTGAAATGTGTTTTCTGTTTGTTCTAATTTAGTCCATGGTAACTTGTGACTTCCAAACTTCTTCTTCTTTGCAGCAACTCCGATCAAATCTCCGTGGTGCTACATAACACAAATTTACGAGTATATTCAGAAATTTGAAAACTCTTGATTGCATTCAGAAAGAGTGCTAGAACATAGATATGATATCTCATACCTTGAGACAGAGTCCGTGTTCAGTAACACATATGGGGAAATCACTGGGACAGCAATACTCGGTTCCACGGCAACACACACCATTCTCATATTCACAGCAACCATAAACGAAGCAGAAATCAAAAAGCCTATGAAGGCAACAACATGTCTCATGAGCTGAACAATATGAGAAATCTCCACATCTGACCGGTGGAGGTGGTGGAGGTGGTGGTGGTGGTGGAGGTGGCGGCGGAGGTGGCGGCGGAGGTGGTAGTGGTTGCGGTGGCGATGGTGAAGTCGGTGATGGAGGGCTACTTGGGGATGGAGCAGTAGGGTCTTTGGTAGGGTAAGAGGCCATGTAATTGATTGCACACACTCCGTATTTTAAGTGAGTATTCCTTCTGATATAAATGTACCCTTCCATTCCCCATGAGGTTCCCCATGAATTCTTTACAATCCAGTAATCTTCATCATCCTCTGAGCCATAACCGACAATTAAAACGGCATGATTAATATCATCTGGATCACTTGAGCAATGTCCATCATAGATACCCTGTTCAAGAAAAGTGAAAATGACTAGTTTACGAATGCAAATTCCATTTTCTGGATTTTTCTTCTGCAATAGTGAAAGGTCAAATAACACTTACACCAGTGTATAGTTGGAAATCCCGTGAAGAACCATCTATAGCAACACTGATAGGTTGCTTCACTGTAGCACACAACAGGGAATTATCCGATTGTCCCACATCGGAGTAGCCATCAATGCTAACAACCTTTGTTTTCTCCTGAACAAAAAAAAAAACTGTAAATTAGATATTTAGAACAGCATGAGAAGGAAAATGCAGGGTTTAGGAAGAAGACCTTGGTGGCATTGCATCTACCCTCTACACCAGTGTATGGATATTCAGTTTCTGAGTCGATTCCACCATTGTGCATAACCCACTCAAAAGCATAGTCCATGTAGCCTCCATAACATCCATCATTAGTACTATCACAGTCCACAAGTTCCTGTTCTGAAAGGCTAACAAGGTCCCCTGTCGCAATTGCATTTATTCCTTCCATGGCTCCAGTAGAAGAGAATGCCCAACAACTACCTAAAATACAGTGAGAATTACTTTTACTATGTGCAAAAACGATGAGCAAAAAAAGAAGGGTTTTTACAGCAGTGAGTTTTGACAGCAGCAGGGTTTTTACATAATCACAACCATGATAGAACAATATATATAGATAATCATCAATGTTTCGAAATAAATCTATAGGTGTGTATAGACTGTATAGAAGCTTACCACAGTGTCCCTGGTCCTTGACACCAGTCACAACACCCTTCTTCCTCCAATCCAAAGTGTAAGGTGCATCTTCGCATGAATCATCCTTATTAGACAAGCCGTGTCTTTTGCCAAATGGCTTCTTTACCTTTGAAATAAACCTATGCTTGAACTCTTCATTGCTCATGTCAGCAAACCTGTTCAATCCTAGACTGTGCCCGTAAGGATAATTTCGCTTTGCATTCTTCTCTACGATGTATTTCAAGTTCCTCTTGAAATTCTCCAACCTTAACTTCGCTTCTTCAGGGTGTTCATAAAACTTTCGGTGCTCCTCCTTCCATCGTTGAAAGAGCTCCACCACCCCTTCCTCTGAAGGAAACTTATCAAGGTCGAGGGCCAATATGGAGTACTCACTAGGGAGACCATAGCACAGAAACGCCCATGAACCCCAGACAAGGAAGAGAAAAACCAGTTGAGTTTTGAGTTGGCAGCCCATTTTCTTCCTTGTTTATTTGATGATTTGATTCACCATCATCTTTGTATTCCATATATATACAACATTACCAATCTGCCAGTCAGCTTCTTGGTCCTTTGCACTTTTACTTCTTTGGCTTAGATAGAAAATCAGAAAGGTAAAAAAGAAAAGAAAAGAAGATCAAATAGCAGTGTAAAGTAAAGGGGTGATTTGGTAGTAATGTATGAATTAATTCCAGCACTGTCAACTTCACGTTTGTAATTGGTAATGAGTGTGAAATATTTGTTTTAGTAGTTGGATTTTTTTCTACCTAAAAAACTAGTGAAAATTTTTGGGATTGTACTAAGAAAAAAGGGTTGGGTAATCTAACATTCAAACGTGTACGTGTTGTGACTAGGCTATTAGACTGGTTGCTGAGGCATGGCACAAGCACATGGCATGGACGAGAGAGTCAAGCCGAGTGAACAGTGACTATCTTGCTTATACTACTACTTCCCCATACCCATGCCTTTTGTTCATATTAATTTACTATCAAATCTAGTGCATCTTTGTATTTACCTTAAATGTAACTGAAGAACTTTTTTCAAAAGTAAAATTAATATTTTTTTGTAAAGAAACGTTGCTTCTTCTTTTTTTTTAAAAAAAATTGAGTAAGATTTATCGGAACTGAAATATAAACATGTGCTCAATGATTTGCTTTTTTTTTCAATATCATATTATCTTATTTCTTCTTCTTTTTTTACTGTCAAAGTGATTATTTGAAACCACTCTAGAATTGATTTTAGAAAAATGATATTTTGACACGTTCAAAATTTCTTCAATTTATTTGAGAGCGCCTTCTTTATTTTTTATTCTTTTTTTTCTTTCTTAAAACTATAAATTTTTACTTTTTTTTATGATAATTTTATTTTTACTTTTTAATGACCATTTTATTTTTATAGTAGGTGTCAAAAATGAATATAAATGTGTATTACCTTATCCTTATTCTTGATTTTAATATTTTATAATGGAAACTTTTAGACAATAAAAGAAATTTAAAATATATTAAATAATGTAGAAACTTATATAAATATTTGGCAAAGGTATGAGGTAAGAGTTTATGAATTCGTGTTTTAGAATCAATGGTGTATTTTGAATGAGAAAATTCAATTATTTTAATAATAAAAATTTAAAGTATAAATAGAGTTTTTATAAATAAGTTTAATGATACTATATTACATCATCTTTCAAAAAAAATCCTTTTCTCTAGAGTTATTCCATCTTCCTAAATTTACTAATATTTCCTTTGTCTGTCAAAGACCGTTAGAGTAATCTTTTTGGCAAGATCTTCAATTTTGTCTGATTAATTTCTACAATAGAGTAAGTTAGTTTTTGTCTTTTTTTTTTCCTTAGTTTGTGCGTTTTTTGTGCATGTATATCATTCTAGTTTGCATTACTTGAGTCATCTTTAAAAGTATTTGCTTAGTAGTGGTCCTAATGGTGTTTCGTGATTGTGTTTATGTTGTTTATAAGGCATATAAGACTTCTTGTGTGGCTAAAGATGTTTTGATGATTTTATAATTGTTTGATTATCTGTCAGGTAAGAAAAACAAATTATGTTAATTTTAACTAATAGATAACTTGTAATTACTGGTTGTAGGCTTGTATGATAATTAGTTTGTGAAATTGAGTTGTTTGATCAATTATAACTTGTTGAATTGAAGTAGGAATTTTGAATCATCTTTAGTGATCCTAGGTTGAAATGTTGATATATTGTATGGTTGAGATTGTATTTGAGGTAAATTAAGTCATTAAATTATGTATTATCTAATGATTGGTTGATTTGACATTTATGGTTAGAGTTAAATTGATTTTTCAGGACTGGAATGACATAAATATGTATAATTATGTTATGAAGACTTGTTGGGCGAGTATGTACTCGTTGGGGGAAGTCAAAATCAAATAGCTACTGACTTTGTAGTCACTAAGCGAGACCAAATTCAAAGAGTCCACTGACTTGATAGTCATTGGGTGAGAATATACTCGTTGCTAACTTTTGGAAGAATTTAAATCTGTAATTTCTATTGGTATTCTCATTGAGCGAGCTATTTGGTCGTTGGGCGAGTGTGCTGTTAGACACTACTCACTGAGCGAGCAGATCTGGTGGTTAAGCGAGTATATTGTGAGACAGTATTCGTTGAACGAGCATATTTAGTGGTTGAGTGAACATATAATGATTTTAACTAAATTTGTGTATATATCTTATGATGTGTTTAATGTGTGTGATTATCTGAATGTTAAAACAATTATTGGTTTATAATATGATATGTAAGTGATTGGTACTGATCCAAGGAGGATTGGTGGTGGTTAAAGTAATGTGTGTATTAATATGTGAATTTTGTATTTGGTGTTATCTTACATATTAACATTCAATGTCAAGTAGATAAGGGTGAAATATGTGGTGAGAGGAGCAATAAATCTTAGTTTAGAGGTTTTACCGTGGTCAAGGATATTAAGGAACTGACTTTGTGTGTGATAGGATAAAATTCACTCATAATGAGTATATAGAGCAATAAAATTAATATCTTTGTCTATGTTTCTTCTTGTTTGCAATTATCATTTTTATAGTATAAACAAATTAATATTCTCCAATAGATTTAGTGTAGAACAAGAGTGGTACTGAAGTATAAACTTGGAATATTTATTTCATGTTATTTTTTAGAAACACTATTATATTTTTTAAATTAATGTAATATTACTCTTAGTCGTAATTTTTTTTATTTGAAATAACTATAATAACATTATCTATATATTTATTTGAGTTATCTATTTTTCCATATTAAACATATGATGTTTTCTTTAATAGTTGGATACATCAAAAATAAAATATTGTATATAATATATGTATAAATATAAGTCATTTTAATTTATATATATATATATATATATATATATATATATATATATATATATATATATATATATATATATATATATATATATGGTAAAACTACTCTATTAATCCTAATGGAATATAACAGAAAAACAACACGCACTGAAAAAGGAATCCTTACTTTAATATTTAACATTTAATAATCATTGCAAAAAGAATGTATGTAAAAAAACCAGTACTTCATGTACTATAAAAAAAACAAAACATTGCAATAAGAATGTACGTATGACCAGGCTGTAAAACAAGGTTCAAATTGAAACCTAATTTTCCTTCAACTTAAAGTTTTCCATAGTGATGGATATGGTAGTTGAGAATTAATATTTGTATTAAAGTAATTCCTAGCCAGTACTCTCCAAAGGTGGTATAGCAATACTGCATAAAGAATGCTCCCACTCTTCAGTTTTTTTTCACCAAGTTGCAGTTTTGTCTAACAAAATTCATGTTTTTGTAAGGGCTCAGACCAAAGTTGGGCTTCATTTTCTTCATGTACTTCTCATTTATTTTCTTGCACCTCGCGTTTTAAACTTTTTGACACCTTTCAAAATGTTATACAGGTTATATTAAAACACTTTGGTAATTACATTCCGGATAATCAATAAGAAGGTGAGAGATATTCCAGAATATATAGTATAAAATAATGTCAAAGATTATACATTTTATAGCATTGAATATCTTTCATATTAACTATTTTGACATATTGGAAAATTAAACTTTTCAAAAAAATCACCACTACTACAATTTCTGATAAAAACATTTCAAAATTAAATATATTCTGGACTGATATTTTTGCCATGTCAAAAAAGTTAAGGAAAAAATTGGAACTTTGAAAAATAGAGTGCAGGAAGGAAAAGGCCCTGGTAGATATAACTGAATTGGGCCGGTCTTGGCCCAACAGGCTATGTCGGTTCCACTTATGTTGTATCTGAATGTGTTTCTTCAACCTTCACTCACTAATCAACCCGCATAGGGTTTCTTTCACCTTCAATTCCTATCCATTTCGCGAATCTAAATCCATCCATCTTCAACCCTATCTTCTCTCGCTCTCTATCTCCCTCCTCTGTTAGGGTTAGGGTTTTAGGAGTTCCAAGCATAACCATGGCTTCCGTGGACCCCGAGATCGCGAAAACGCAGGAAGAACGCAAGCGAATGGAACAGCAGCTGGCGTCGCTCAACTCTGTCACCTTCGATACCGATCTCTACGGCGGAAGCGATAAGGACTCATACCTCACTTCCATCCCTGCGAACGAGGATGACGAGAATCTCGACGCCATGGACAACGAGGTTGCGCGCAAGCTCGCTTCCTACACCGCCCCTAAGTCTCTCCTTAAGGACATGCCCTCCGCCCCCGAATCTGACGCCGATATCGGGTTCCGAAAGCCTCAGCGAATTATCGACCGTGAAGACGATTACCGCCGCCGTCGCCTCAACCAGATCATTTCCCCTGAGCGCCACGACCCCTTCGCCGCCGGGGAGAAGACCCCCGACCCCTCGGTGAGGACCTACGGTGATATCATGCGCGAGGAGGCCCTCAAGAGGGAGAAGGAGGAAACTCTGAAGGCCATCTCCAAGAAGAAGAAGGAAGAGGAGGAGGCTGCTAAGGCTGCTCCGCCGCAGCAGCAGCAGCAGCAGAAGAGGAGGAACCGGTGGGACCAGTCTCAGGATGGTGCTGGTGCTGGTGCTGCCCCTGTGAAGAAAGCGAAAACTTCTGATTGGGACATGCCGGACACAACCCCGGGGCGGTGGGATGCTACCCCGACGCCAGGAAGGGTTTCAGATGCGACCCCTGGGAGGAGGAACCGATGGGATGAGACTCCTACCCCTGGTAGAGTTGGGGATTCTGATGCAACACCTGCAGGTTGGTTTACAACCCTCTTAAGTTCTCTTTTATTACGTGTTAAATTTTTGACCCATAATTTTTTTCTGGTTTCGTCCCTTTGCAGGCGGTGTTACACCTGGTGCTACACCTGCTGGTATGACTTGGGATGCTACTCCTAAGCTTTCTGGGATGGCTACCCCAACTCCTAAGAGGCAAAGATCAAGATGGGATGAAACCCCTGCTACTATGGGAAGCGCTACTCCATTGCCTGGTGCTACTCCTGCTGTTGCTTATACTCCTGGTGTTACCCCTGTTGGTGGTATTGAACTTGCTACTCCAACCCCTGGGGCTTTACAAGGCTCCATCACGCCGGAGCAGTACAATTTGTTGAGGTGGGAGAGGGATATTGAGGAGAGGAATCGTCCCTTGACGGATGAGGAGCTTGACGCTATGTTTCCCCAAGAGGGGTATAAGATTTTGGAGCCCCCTGCTTCGTATGTGCCCATTAGGACGCCTGCTAGGAAGCTTCTTGCCACTCCTACTCCGTTGGGGACCCCTCTCTATCAAATTCCTGAAGAGAATCGTGGGCAACAGTTTGATGTTCCAAAGGAGGTGCCTGGTGGATTGCCCTTTATGAAGCCTGAAGATTATCAGTACTTTGGAGCACTGTTGAATGAAGAGAACGAGGAGGAGTTGTCCCCAGATGAGCAGAAGGAAAGGAAGATTATGAAGCTTCTGCTTAAAGTAAAGAATGGGACACCACCGCAGAGGAAGACAGCATTAAGGCAGCTTACTGATAAGGCTCGTGAGTTTGGTGCCGGACCTTTGTTTAACCGGATCCTGCCGTTGCTGATGCAGCCTACACTTGAGGATCAGGAGAGACATCTTTTGGTTAAGGTGATAGACAGGGTTTTGTATAAATTAGATGAATTGGTTCGGCCTTTTGTGCATAAGATTCTTGTTGTTATTGAACCCTTGTTGATTGATGAGGACTACTATGCCCGTGTTGAGGGGAGAGAAATAATATCTAATCTCAGTAAAGCTGCTGGGCTGGCTACAATGATTGCTGCCATGCGGCCTGATATAGATAACATTGATGAATATGTTAGGAACACTACTGCTAGGGCTTTTAGTGTTGTTGCATCTGCTCTGGGTATACCTGCACTGTTGCCATTCTTGAAGGCAGTTTGTCAGAGTAAGAAATCATGGCAAGCTAGGCACACAGGGATTAAAATTGTGCAGCAGATTGCCATTTTAATTGGTTGCGCTGTGTTGCCGCATCTTAGATCTCTGGTGGAAATTATTGAACATGGTCTGAATGATGAGAATCAGAAGGTGAGAACAATCACTGCATTGTCTCTTGCCGCCCTTGCTGAGGCAGCGGCTCCTTATGGTATTGAAAGTTTTGACTCTGTCTTGAAACCGCTGTGGAAAGGTATTAGGCAACACCGTGGGAAGGTGTTGGCTGCGTTTTTGAAAGCAATTGGATTTATTATTCCATTGATGGAAGCTCTGTATGCCAGTTACTATACTAAGGAAGTCATGCTCATTCTGATTCGTGAATTCCAGTCACCCGATGAAGAAATGAAGAAAATTGTTTTGAAAGTGGTGAAGCAATGTGTGAGTACTGAGGGTGTGGAAGCTGAATATATTAGAAATGATATCCTCCCTGAATTTTTCAGGAATTTCTGGGTTAGGAGGATGGCTTTGGATAGAAGAAACTATAAGCAACTGGTGGAGACTACTGTAGAGATAGCAAACAAGGTCGGCGTTGCCGATATTGTTGGTAGAATTGTTGAGGATCTTAAAGATGAGAGTGAACCATATAGGCGAATGGTTATGGAAACTATTGAGAAGGTGGTAACTAACTTAGGGGCTTCAGATATCGATGCACGGCTGGAAGAGCTTCTGATTGATGGTATTCTTTATGCCTTCCAAGAGCAGACCAGTGATGATGCCAATGTGATGCTCAATGGGTTTGGTGCAGTTGTAAACTCACTTGGGCAGAGAGTGAAGTCATATCTTCCACAGATTTGTGGTACCATCAAGTGGAGATTGAACAACAAGAGTGCAAAGGTGAGGCAGCAAGCAGCAGATCTCATTTCAAGGATTGCTGTTGTCATGAAGCAGTGCCACGAGGAAAATTTGATGGGTCATCTTGGTGTTGTCTTATATGAGTATTTGGGAGAAGAGTATCCCGAGGTTTTGGGATCAATTCTGGGAGCTCTCAAGTCTATTGTCAATGTTATCGGTATGACAAAGATGACTCCACCTATTAAGGATTTACTTCCAAGGTTGACCCCGATTTTGAAGAATAGACATGAGAAAGTCCAGGAGAATTGTATTGACCTTGTGGGAAGAATTGCTGATCGTGGTGCTGAGTTTGTACCTGCAAGAGAATGGATGAGAATTTGTTTTGAGCTGCTTGAGATGCTTAAAGCACACAAGAAGGGAATCCGTAGAGCTACAGTGAACACTTTTGGTTATATAGCAAAGGCCATTGGTCCACAAGATGTCCTAGCAACTCTGTTAAATAACCTCAAGGTTCAGGAGAGGCAGAACCGTGTCTGCACTACTGTAGCTATTGCAATTGTTGCAGAAACATGTTCACCCTTCACAGTTTTACCGGCTTTGATGAATGAGTATCGTGTCCCAGAACTTAATGTGCAAAACGGTGTGCTGAAGTCCCTGTCTTTCCTATTTGAGTACATTGGTGAAATGGGAAAAGACTACATCTATGCTGTTACTCCGTTGCTTGAGGATGCTCTTATGGACAGGGATTTGGTTCACAGGCAGACTGCTGCATCTGCTGTGAAGCACATGGCATTGGGAGTGGCTGGTTTGGGTTGTGAGGATGCACTGGTGCATTTGCTGAATTATGTGTGGCCAAACATTTTTGAAACATCTCCGCATGTGATTAATGCCGTGATGGAAGCAATTGAAGGAATGAGAGTAGCCTTGGGAGCGGCCGTAGTTCTGAATTATTGTCTGCAAGGGCTGTTCCATCCTGCCCGGAAAGTTAGGGAGGTATATTGGAAGATTTACAACTCTTTATATATTGGAGCTCAAGATGCTCTTGTAGCATCATACCCTGCCTTGGAGGATGAGCACAACAATGTATACTGTAGGCCAGAGTTGATGATGTTCATCTAGTTGGATTTTGATTGTTTAGTTCAATAATTTCTATCCCCAATGTATTTGGTAGGTTTCCATACTTCCTCGAAGCCATGTAAAGCGTTGTTGTCCGAACATTATTTTGTTTGAGATATTGCGTCTCACCAGATGATCCGTTATAGTAGCTAACTGAGGTTAAATGAAATCCTTTGATATGTAGTCATTACTTTATATTTTCAAATAGGGTTTATTGGTTAGATATGTTTTCTTGGGTTTCGATGGTTAGCTTTTTGTCAGTCTTAGATAATGAAATCCATGTCTGCATTCTGCTAAAATTATGGTGAGTTGGATGGGTCAATTTAAAGGCTGTCGAATTACCTATCGTGTTAGGCATGTATTTGCGGAATACTCAATATTTTGCATTCAAATCCAAGATTGGTCTTTAACATTTATTGGTCTGTGATGAGGTAGATAAACCATTGAATGGGCCTCTGGTGTTGTAACTTATAGACATGGTCTCTAAAAGGAAGGCTGTGAATCCCAACCGTGAATTGTCTTTCAGAATCTTATAAATTCTTCTTACGTGCATGCATTTGTGGCTAAGTGTTGCATCGGTGTTAGATACTAAGCCTATGTGCAATTGTGCATGTCAAACATAGTGTAGCGTGAATGACTGAAATTCCCAGTTTATCAGGCTTATCTGGTTTATTGGGCATATGATGGGGTTTTCGTTTACATTTTTGCATGCATTATGGTGACATGACGGATACAATCTTACCTATGAAACATAATTTTTTAGCAAAAATATGGCTTGCCTGCTTGTTCTTTTAAATTTCTTTTCGTGTTTTTATTTACCCTCAAATATGTTTATTTAATTATAGTTAACAAATGTGGTTCTCATTGGTTTTACGTGTTTAATTAGGTTTTTATTTTGATAAATTTTATTTAATTTAATCCTTTTTCATGACAGCTTTTAAATTATTAATGAAAAACTGTACATTGTGATACTGTTTGCATGAGGTGTGTTGTTTTTGCTTACATGATTTGTTAGTAGAGAAGCTTGGCTGAAAAGCTCGGCCAGCAGGTTAGTGTTTGTCAATTCTGTAACTTTGTTACCTAATTAGAACTGTTGATCACTCATCGCGGATTGCCACCACTTGGCTGAAAAGCTCGGCCAGCTGACACTTTATAATGTTTTCTCTTTCTTCCTTCTCTTTTACGAAAGTTCAATCTTCTAAATCTATAGTTGCAATAGTGAAGCCCATAGCAAACGAAATGATCTTGTGAGTTTTGGCAAAAATAGAGTTGAAGGAGATTGAGGTAGACGGTGATAGGCGATACTGACGAAGCTTTGGTGGTTGACGTTGCTGGTGGCGCGGGAGATGCAGTCATTAGTACATGGTAAAAGGAAGAGCTTCTCCTATGCAGACTGAGCTGTTTAGTCGAGCTTCTCCTTTGCTGATTAAACTTTCAAACTTCATAATCAAACTTCTCTTATATTAGCCAAGCTTCTCAATCGATCAAGCAAATAGTTTTACGCTATTCTGTTAACAATTTAAATCATTCTGTTAATAATTTAAATGATATCATAATAAATGAAGAAAATTTATCAAAAAACAAAAATTAGGACCAAAATGGTATTTAAGTGTTATTTTATTGAGTAGTGTTAGTAATATTTTTATTATTAATATTTATTGAAAAAATTCTTAACATTTTATTAAATAAGAAATGAGATGAACAAGAATATTTTTTAATTGAAAATAGAGTGCGTATTTGAAACTAAAGAGAGTATGTATAGGATAAGGTAATGGTATTTAGAGAGGAGTTATTGTATAGTGTACTAGTCATTGGAAAACAATTTAAAAAGCTCTTGGAACGTGCTGGGCTACTACTATGATCGGCTTGATTGAGAGAAAGCGTGGACCGAAAGTAACATTGACCGGAAAAAAAAAAGTGCAGGGTTGATTTCACAAATGTTCAGTTTGCATCAGTAATACCACTTCATAATTATTATTTTTTTCAACTAAAAATTAAATCAAGCTGTTTGAATTCAAAATTCATAATTATTTCTTTGATATGGAATCGAAGATATAAATATTTACCTAGTTAGTATTTTAAAGTAATTCTGAATGATTCAACATGAATTAAAAATACATTGTAACAGACAAAATGAATTACAATTTATAATCCGAAACAAAATCAAATGTTTATTTCATTTGTGTTAACATATATATACAATTAAGCATCTATTAGTAACCTTAGCCTACATTAAGAACTGATAAATCCATAAATAGACTAACATCATTAACAACAACACTCAACATAACAACACAACAAATAAAGGTAATAATCTGAAGAGAAACTAAGGGAGGTAGCTACGGACTTAGTTTACTTAGCCTTTCGAACCATTTGTTCTGTGATCTTAGCCAAGGATCTAAGATTGCAAGCTATGATGGTATTGGCAAAGCAGCAGGTGTCTTCATCACTACTTCCTGCCGGAACATCCACCACGTACGACTCAATCGCCACCGTCTTCCCCCCATATTTCTCTTCTTCGTGCAAACTAATCGTGGAACTGTAATTCACAAGCCTGTGATCACCGCCAATGATGCTAAACTTTAACACATGTTTGTCATCATCAAGCTTGTCTAACCTCTCCACACTGACACCAGCCGGTAACCCGGATGTGACCATCACCTCACGTACACTTCCAATGCCACCATCTCCGGCAACCATGGTGCACTTCTTCACAAAAAGTTTGTATCCTTGTGGGTTCTCAAAGCGCCTGATAAGGGACCATACCAGAGGTAAAGGTGCGTCAATTGTTTGCACAAGGCTAGAACCACACTGGTTCGAACAGAGTTTGGAGGTATGGTAAGTGTCAAGCATAGCTTTTATCGTCGGAGTCTCTAAATCTGGCTTGCAAAGCATCTACATCCACGGTTCTCACTGCAAAAGAAGTAGCTTTTGATTTTCTTTGGGGTTTTCTGAAAGACCCTTTGCGTGTGCGCATTTATATATCTGTTTGCAGATTGTGACGTCACTAAATGACGAAACTTTAGGTTTTTAGCTGAGTAAGGAGGAGTTTTAACTCTTTATTCTTGAGTAAGTTGAAGGTTCTAAGATCGAGGCTTGGATTGTTCTGCGGTGTGGTCGGTTGGGTGCTTTTACTGATAAGTGCTTTGGAGTAGATATTTTGGTGATAGTTATCCTTTGTTCTGCCTGTCGGTTAGGAATAGAATACTGTCATTTATCTTCATTTATCATCATTAAATTTAAATCACTCTTCCTTTCAATTGCCCCTTGGATAATGTCTTTAAAGTTATTTAAGAATCTATAAACAAAGCCTATTACTGCAACACCTATTGTAGATAAGGAAAATCCACAACTTCATTATTTCTCGTTTCTATAATAAAGCCTGACTACTTCATCCTGAAATGTATAGTTTCTGTGAAAAAAATGAGATAGGAACTAACAGAAAGGTTTGTGCTTAGAATTGCAGACAGAAGATGGCATTATTCAGGTGATGTAAGGTGTGATGAGATAAGCTTAAGGTGGTTGGTTTTATCTTTATTCGGATGATTTGATTTTGTGATTAAAAAAGGAGCAGCATTAAAGTTCTGTACTGGGTTTGGAGGTCATTCCAAGAGAGCCCATAGTTTAGACTCAAACAATGTGCTTAAAAATACTTGTCAACACAATCATTTACTTTCACCAATAGATTAAACATCTCAATTCCATAATCCACATCATACATGTTGGAGAAAACACATTTTCGTGGTCGTAGTTTTCAAAATTTTAAAAATATTACATCTTGTAATTAAAAATCGTTTTTTATTTGTACAATGGTATTAAAATAAAAGTTAAATGAAACGATACATGGGAAATTAGCCGTGTTTTATATATGTAAAGAAATAATTATATTTAAAATTAATTTTGAAGAAAACTGTATACGTCATATGAGAAATTGGCAATGTATATTGAATATGAGAAGATAAACAATATCCAAGAAATATTTAATGTTAAACCATTTTTTTCTTGCATCGATCAGTCACGCAAGGTCACTCTCTCACGTCGTGAAGAAGATGAACCCCAACGCAAGCATTCTGATATTAGAAACTACGTGCGAGTATTATTTTTATTGAATAACATTAAGAAAGTTGGATAAAATATATATATAAAAAAACGCACAAATTATCATTTTAAAATTTTATATTAACGGGGGTACTGTGTTAGATTTTTCCTAAATATCCTTCTAAAAACCTAACATGTCTTCGACAAGATGAGTTTTGTCTGCGACAACCTTTCCTTCTCCCCATGGTTGCCATAACAAGATCTTCGTTGAAGTACATTGATTTCATTATTACTATTACGGCCACTAATTTTGGTGAAATATCTATAAGTGACTAACATTGATGGCTTCTAGGTTATACATGTTTGGAACCATTGATGGTTGTACATGTTCACTATCTTTGGTTTTTGATACTGTGATTTTATATGTTCCAATATAAAGAACTCAACTCATGATCTTTGGAACAGTGTTTCTGCATTTTTAAATTTAGGTGAGTTACTTTATTTAGTCAAGTCGTTTAGGTCCCATCAGAGTAGATTATTTTCTGTTTTTTATTAAGTGGGTTAGGTCAACCCATTTGACAGTGCCAGCTGTGGTACGTTTGTTTAAACCCTAATATCTCAAGGAGTGAATGTTCATTGAATTCCTCCCCAAAGATTTTTTTCAGAGCTATTATTTGTTGTATACGCTGCAAATAATAAAAAAATTCACAATGTTTTCCAATATTTACTAAATATGCTTACTTGTCCCCAACTTTTAATTACAGTGACACATAAATTCACAATCTTTTACCAAAAGATTTCAAAGTGAGAATAAAAGCAGCACAACCATAAGTTTATGGGAATTACTCTGGCAAGAATTTCTCTTTTTTCATAACTGAACTGAAAGAAAGTGCTGTTTGTCAATACACTTGCTGGTACATTAACCTTGTGGGTACTAATACTATACCAACTCCTATATTCGTTCGTACTTTGAATTTTGACAACTACGCAAAATAGCAACAAAACACTTGCTTAATAGCTTTGTCACTGGGTTGATGGTTGAAGTATTTGTTTCCAAGAAAAAATAATAATGATGGATAGCATCTCAATCCAACAAGCTATGCATGCTACGGGTAATCGCTCATTCTCTTGTAAGCTGCAAATCTATGCAGTGACAAGGAAAACCCATTTTATGTAGAAGACATCAAAATCAATAAATTACTTGCTGGGATTCTGAAGTTAACTCTTTGGATTTAATGAACTGTCAAAAACCAAGTTTTGTATTGAGAGGATTAGGGAAAAAAATAAACTATTTTATCATTATCCTTTTCGAAATCTCGAAATGATTTCCGTTCGTTGGTGGCCGTATTCTCGTCAGAAGTAACTTTTCAGTTCTGAAATTGTCTATCTCACCTTAACTCCAACAGAAGAACTAATCAAGGACCCTAAATCTCTTCCAAAAACTAATCATATGACAAAATTTTGCCATAAATGAGATTTTCAAAACAAGGCAGTACACTATTACATCAATAGTGAAGGTAACAAAAGTTTCCATAAACAATTAGCACGTCAACTATCACAACCATAATTTATTCTTCTATAATAGATGAAAGCATGACAACAAGCATAAACGCCACAAGGAAAGTCTTGTGTGAATTTGGAAAATATCTACTCATCAACATTTTCATTTTTCTCAGTAAAGAAGTTTTCACCATAGACACAATAGAAAAATATAGAAGTTCAAGGAAGTAGTACTGGATCGGACAGTTCAAGTTCCACACAACTTAGTTTGGACTTGCACTGTGTGAACATTACTTAGTGCACGCACAATGCTAAGGAGTCCATAATTGACAAATGCACTATGTGCTAACTTCATCATTAATATAGATTACATAATTAATAGATTGTTGCAACTACAATCTTAAATCACATAAGGTAACTTCAATTCTTAAGTTTCTCTTAAAAAAGAGAAATAAAGAAATTACCAGAATTTATTTCCCATAAAATTAATAATAGAATATGCTTATTTATCAATTTTCACAAATGTGTTTATTTCTCTTATATACGGGTACACGTTGCTTTCTTCAGTGAAAGACTTACAACAGCTTGGACATGTAAGCAAAATTAACTAAACTTTGTCGTTAATCTTTATGTTATTATTTAACATTTATTTTATTTTTTAAAAATATGACTATAGCAAATTTGTGTTATTTCTTTACCACTAGTATAAGAGCTTAGGTCATTTACGTTAACTATAATAATTAAGTCAGATTTGAATAGGAATAATGACTATAAATGAAAATGTGAAAATTTAGAAAAGTTTTTGGAATATTGAAATAGAAGATTTCATTATTTGCGAACAAAAATGTATCCGCCTCTAACAGGAAAGAAACTACAGGACATGCCGATGAAGATTGGACTTTTCTTATTAAACAAGAAATCATTTGACATTGCACAGTTGCTTCCAATATTGGGAGAGAAACTACTACGACAGGTCTTATCGAAACTCTATAAAGTATGTACGAAAAGTTGTCAATCTCAAACAAAGTTTATCTAATGATATAAAGTATGTATGAAAAGTTGTCAATCTCAAACAAAGTTTATCTGATGAGACAGCTGTTTCAAGGTGCATCAACATCGCAACATCTAAATCAATAAAGTCATGATCTAGTTCTTAACGAAGTAATAACGAAGTAATAAAATCACTAATTGAGTTCAGTAGTGAGTAACTTGTTGGGAAGTAATAACGATGTCATTGATCTAGTTCTTAACGAAGAAATACAACAGCGAGAGTCATGTGAATTGGCAACGTCTATAATTTTGCATACAAAACCAAGAGGAATTCAACCAGAGGATAAAGACATGGCAAATCAAAAGATACAAGGTCTAACTCCAACAATCATCTCGAAGACTATTGAGTCTTGGAATTATTGAAAGACTGGACATTGCAAAAATTAATGCAAGATTACATCAAAGAATCAAGAGGTGAAGGCACAGAAAAATGTTGCCCCCACCTTAAGTGTACTTCAGGATTAATATGTTCTTTAGAGAGTGGAACATTCTTGATTATGTAACTGAAATGAAATCACAAAATATTTTTGTCAAATGGTCTCTTTAGTCTGTAACTTAGATTGCCTTTATTACCCAGGGTTGTGTAAGCAAGCCAAAGTATCATAAGGAGAACCAAAGTTCAAACTGGAGAAGCAATTGATAGGAGGGTCTTCTAGTCACAATTGTGACAAATAACTAATACATGAGGGTAAACTGTTTGTTAACCTTGGGTGGCTAGTTTAGCCAATTTAGGCTTCTAACCACAAAGTCTTCACTGAGGAGTGAGGAATCAATGAGAATGGCGAAACAATAATCAAGCAAAGTTTAGTAGTAACAAAAAGCAGATAAACTATCAGTAAGTAATAGAAGCCGAAAGTCGAGGGCTAAATTTGTTTATTTCCCAATATATGGAGAATCGATTATTTTCACCACCAATAGTCTTTTTTTTTTTTTCTGGGGCCACTATTACACTACACAATATTAAAATATTCCTAATCTCTTAAACATAAATATTTCTTTATTAAATGTCTTGTTTTCAACTTTTAACTTCCAATTATGCAGAATCACAATCTCTTATGTAATATTTGAGATTTGAAAATTCAAAAGCCAACCAATCGTAAGTTTATGGAGGTTAGTATAGTACCCATCTCTCCTTTATCAAGGGTTCCAGTAGCCAAAGTGAGTTGCCATTTACCAAACCTCTATAGCATGCTGATCATGTTTGACAACTCAATAGTACCCATCTCTCCTTTATCAAGGGTTCCAGTAGCCAAAGTGAGTTGCCATTTACCAATCCTCTATAGCATGCTGATCATGTTTGACAACTCACATAAGTATATTACCCTTGTGGGTAATATAGCAACTATAACAAAGAGAATATTCGTATTTTGAATTTTGATAACTAATTACCTGAAATTTGGACAGCTCATGATTAAAAGCTTCTGCATGGTCCTTTTTCCTTCTCTTATTGTAATAAAGCAGATATCTTTCATCATTGAGCTGATACTTGAAGCATTTGTTTCTAAGCAAAAAAGACTGATGATAGATTTTTTAAAGCATACTTTACTTAATAACATCATTTAGGAAGAAAAGTTCCTATTTTTCAAAAGCTCTCTCAGAAAGATTTTGATCATAGACAAATCATTAAACACTTGTTAATACACCTTTTTTTTTAACACATTCTCAACTATTGATTAAAATTTATTAAAACCTACAAATTTTGATAACTCTTACTTCTCTTTTAGGGTCTTAATCCGGGTTTGGTATTTTGCATTAAACTTTCACCGATGATGGAGTACATGTTAAAAAGAATATATTACAGACCTACAACAGTTCTCTATATTATAAATTATTTTTGAGAGAAAATATGCTAACCCGAGTATGCACCCCAGAGAAAACTTAATTGCCTGGTAAATACATTCTCCTTTATGAGAAATAACTTTTCAATTAAATATACATTTGAAATCTTCTCATCAACTCTAATAAGAAGACCTAATCAAGAATCCTAAATCCCTTATATACAATTACCTATTTGATAATTTTATTACAATTTTCCTCCTATACTGATATTTCTAAAATAAGATAATACTATTATCAATGTGCTCAGATAAATTGTCATCCTCAATGGTTGAACGTATTACATGTTTCCACAAACTATTGGCAAGCCAGCATGTTAGTCTATATAAAGTCAGATGAAAAATCTCTTAGCTTTATGTTTTTTTTTCTTTAAAGATTCGCCTTATATTTCAATCGTATACCAACATTTTCATAACAATACCCATTATTTAGAAATCTTGGTTGTTTGATGTTTCAGATAGGAGGCTTGACATGGATATGTGGAGTTTACATTTTTCTTTCAAATATGATACGAAACAGAATTTTATCAAAGATTTTAAAAAGAATATAGATAGTAACAAAGTTGCATATCCACCTGTTGGCATCCGTAATTCACCACTGGACCAGACTATTCCACCTTTCAGAGCACCTCAATGTGGTGAATCGTGCGTACTCTGTGACTTGTAGCTCGTTTGAATGTGCAAAAGATCTATCCAACACTCTATTCATTTCCCACTCTGTAAAACAAAGGGGTGGAGGACTTTAACTAAGATATAATACAAAAATAACGAAATTACTAAAAAGGACAAATATAAAATTCCAGCCTACACACTATGGACCATGGTAAAAACAGTAAGACAATTCAAGTCAAATGAAAGTTGAAATCAAAGAATAACATCAGAAAATCAAAGTTTTTAAAACTAACTGTGAAATATGCTGCTCCTGATAGAAGAAGAAAAGTACCTATAGTGTTAAGGTGCTCTAGGGTCAGTGCCATGCGGCCACACATAAACAAGCTCATCCCAGCCAGTGCTAGCCAAGAGCCCCTCCACTAGCACACTCATGTCCACCCCAACCGCAAATTCCGTATGGTGATCATACCTACTCACAAGCGCATCCTCCACCATGAAGTCCCAAACGCACACCGTCATATCATACGAGCAAGACACCAACAAATTCCGCACGTGCGGTGAGAACTTCACCTTCCTCACGGCATACCCGTGCCCATTAAGCACACTCACCGGAACCCTATAGTTCCTGACATCCCAGACCTTCAGGCTCTTGTCCACGGATGCGGTGGCGATGACACACTCGTCGTACTTGTTCCAGTCGCAGGCGAGGACCTCGTAGTCGTGGGCGGGGAGGATCATGGTGGACCCTGGCTCGCGGACGTCCCAGATGCGGACGGTACAGTCGCCAGAGGCAGAAGCAAAGACGTCAGCGTGACGGGGGTTCCAGACGGCGGAGTAGACGCAGTAGGCGTGCTCCTTGAAGGTGCGGACGCTGGTGGGTCGGTCGAGGGTCCAGAGCTTGATGGTGTCATCCCAGGAGGAGGAAAGGAAAGAGTCGCGGCGGACGGGGTTGTAGTCGGCAGAGTGGACCTCACGGGTGTGTTCCTGGAAGGAACGGATAGGGTTGGAAGTGGGGGGCAGGGCCAGGTCGTAGAGCTTCACGGAGCCATCGGCCACGGCAGCGATGACGATGGAATCGTGTGACTCCGACCAGGCTACGTCGTAGACACCATCGGCGGTGTCGTAGGAGGCAAGTTCCGCGATGGGAAGGGAGGGGTCCGGGGAGAGGACGAGGACGTGGAGGCGGCCGTTGCCGAGGATACCAAAGTTCTGGGCGGTGGCGACGGCGAGGCGATTCTCGTAGAAGGGGCTGAACTTGACGGAGTAGCCGTTGAAGGGGGTTTTGAAAACCGGCATGGTTCAAGTGAGAATGAACTGATCAAGTAAGAGTGTGATTTGGGAAATTGGATTTGTGAGATTTTGCACTTGTTCGATGAATTGACTAATTTGTGATTTGTAAAGAAGTGAAATGCAAGATCGAAGAGCCACTTCTGGTTTTGGCTAGGTTCATCCCTTCAGACTCCTTCTTCCTCTTTTTGCAGATTTTTTCTAATTTGTTTTCAAGAAAAAGATATAATCAATCCTTCTTGTCAATTTAACTTACATTTTTGGGAGGAGGGGATTTCTTCCCGCACCTACATAATTTCTCTCTGCACTCCCATTTTTTTCTAAAATCCATAAATACTCTCTGACTTACTTTCTCTCATTTTTCTTTCAAATTTTTCTAAAATCCATAAATAGTGACTGACTTACTTCCTCTCAACAAATAGAATTTCAAAATCCAATGGACTAAAAACGAAAAATAATTATGAAATTCGGTAAATTCTTGAAAAAAAAAACTCAAGAAGAAATAATATAAATGAATAAGAATGAAGTAAATACTTATTTCTTTAATTCAACCAAAACGAACAAAGATGAAATATGTTGAAAACGAAATCTGTTGAAGGAAGAAGAAGAATGCAAAAAACGCAGTTGAAGAGTCTGTTTCGTAAAAATGCCTTGAGATGTTTGGGGAAGTAAAAATAATACGGCTGGGTAAGTAGTAATTATCACTTAATTAATTTAGTAATTTATATGTGTAATATGTAGAGTTATAATGGATATCACAATGAAATTTGAGTTGCAAGAAGAAAATCGTGGAGTGCTGGAAGAAGCCATCAAAAGACGAAGAAGATGTAAGCCCAAGTCCTGTATTTGTAAACGAAGACTTGTAATTCTTTTGGGCCATCGCTTTTTCTTTCAGTTTAGGGTTTTGAACTGAAGAAGTCTTGTTTAGCAAATGAATTCAAGAAAGTTTCTATTAGCGCCCCAAGCGAGTAAAACTATCACCCCCACCTTCAATCCGTCTCTCTCCCTCTACCCCAAGCTTCCCTTTCTAACACCAGCTTCCAACTGTCATGCAAAATTTTATTTAAATACTACTATTTAAATCTTTCAATCCAAATAATCATTCTCAACAAAAATAAATCAAAATTACTTAGGAATAATTTTTTATTATTAAATACTAAATTAACTTAGTTACCAAGTAATTTAACTCATAATTATAAAATATTATTTAAAAATGTCACTGATTTTGTTCCTTTTTATAAGATTTTTTATAATTTGTTATTTGTCTTACGGTGATGTTTAATGTTTCAAAAATTTAATATCTACAACATTCCAAACAAATTAGTAATTATGAATGAAAGTAAAATTATTATATTAGTAATAACTTTTTATAACAATTGGACATCATTTATAAAAAATAAAAAAATAAAAAACAATAAAATCATCCACCTTGCTCACCATGGAAGGTCTCATCTGTGCCATGATTTGACTTAGGTTGAGTAAACTGAAATAATAATTTAAGATTGATAAATACGTCCAATTTTCTGCTTAAGAATTGCGTAAAATAAAGGAAGAGGAAGTAGCCAAGTAGGGTAGGTTTTTCATATCTTGGATGGAAAGAGTCGGATAACTTTTTCATCTTAATAATGATAAGGTGGCTTACGCGTCAAAATATGGGAAATCATTTGAATGTGATTCACATTAGTTAGAAATGATTAAGTGAAGACAATTATATAAGCGGAAGATTCACCCGATAATAAAGGTCACAATGATAGATTAAAAGCAAATCAAATAACATATAATTAATTAAGACAGCCAACTTTAAAGTTTTAAATGGATTTTTAAATAAAAATTACTCTTTCATAGGGTTCAGTTACCTTCTAAAAACTTGTCCTGTATCATAATTATGCTAAGTGAAAAGACGTATGGGTATCTCTCTTCTCTTTTTAAGTTCCTTTGAATACCAGCATACGCATCAAGCCTTCAATTTTCGTGACCAAGTATGTTCCTTCCGATGGTGCTTGCAACTTGGTTTTCTTAATTGAAAGAACAATAATGGAAGAAGAATTTATAATAACAAAGGTTAAAATAATATCAGAATGAATGCTTAAAATGATGTCCAACTAATTTAAGGACCACTCTGAATTAATATTGGATTAAAACCAAACTACTTGGAGAACAAAAGGTATATAATTTCTCCCTTTCTCTTCTTTCCATGTAATTTTCATTATCCGCCAATTTGTACTAAAAGGAATAATAATAATAACAACAACGGTCAACATTTAAGAGCATTGGGCCAAACTGACATGACCCTCATCCCATTGTTTCTGGCGTGGGGTCTCAACAATTCCAAAATCTCAATATGACAATATCATGAATTAATTGAAGAATTTAATCAGCAAGTGCAGATTGGTTTAATGGAGAACAATGCACCAGAAAGAAAAAACTGGTTTTTGATATACACTCTTGTGTCACTGTTAACTTCAATTATATTGCATTTTTGTCCATTTTTCTGACTATTTTTCTCTTGGGAGTTTTGTTGTTCATCGAAAGCAAAGAACGTATGTATAATTTGATGAGCACGAAATAAAAAGTGGTTAATTTGACAGGAGCTGCTTGTGGGGCTGTCACTAAGCACAATCCCATGATTTCTGAAACACTTTGATTGATTTAGTTGGCTGGATTTGGAGTGTTTCTAATTAGACTCATTAATAATGCTCCACATTCCAAATTGCTAAACACTAAAACATGTCCTTTCACACAATTCAAACAGTCTATCTATGCAACTTATCCACTCACTCTTCCACAATTTTCGAACCATATTTGAAAACAACTGTGATTACCCAATATCAATAATTCATGCACTGCCTTTTCATTTCTTCACACGCACTATTATTTGATCGTTTTGTTTTTCTTTTTTGGGGGCTCACTCGTTTGTTCATAAAAGATAAAGACTAAAGTTCGCTATTACATAATTAGTTTACTCACTCTATTGTTATTATTACACCTTAATTTATTTTAATGGACCCTCAATCATATAACCTTTCTTGCCTAGTATTATTTTATCACATCGTTTAATTAGTCAGTATAACTGCCTATTTGATGATTTTTTGTGTATAAATGTTTTATACTTAAATAGAGTGGAACTAACTTGTATTTTTTTTTATATGAAAACAGTCTCTATTTCAATAATAATCGCGCTATTTGCTCTTGACCGAGATATAATGTACCAAAAATAATAATTTGTACATGATTATATTATGTAATATGCATTGATTTGAAGAGAAAGTTTTGTGAGTTCCACATTTTTTAACATCGCGTTTGTGATAATGAGAAATAAGAGAAAGCTTAGGTTGATTTGTAACATATAAGTGAAGATGTGATATGATGGATTGTATTGTTTAGATAATAGGTGTTTTTGAAGGGCTATGTGTTATTTATAATGAATTTTCGATATTTTTTGTTTTTTCTATTATATTAATAATAAATAAATTTTTCTTGTTTTTTATTTATGTATATTCGTTCTTGGGTAATTTAAAGAATCTCATTTTTCATTTTAATTTTATTTATTTTTTACTTCCTTATTTTCTTTCATATCATCCAAACGAAGGATAACTATAAAAAGCTTTTATGTTTGCGCAAATTAATTTTTTCTAAAATTATATTTTATTCTTCATTTATTCTACAAATTATAATATCAAAGTTATAAATTATTTGTAGTTTCCTTCTCTTTCATAGTCCAAATTAAATAAGGTGTCATTTTCTCTCCTTTATTTTAATAAAACTAAGCAAAGATATTATTTTCTCTACTCCCATTTCCTCTCATCTTTTATTTTTAAATCAAAGAATTATTTATATATATTGTAAGCATAATATGCTCTCATTTTCACACCATTCCTATATCGCTTCAAGAATAAAATCGTGAAGAAAAACGTAGTGATAAAATTTTCTCAAACCAGAAGGACAAATAGTGAAAATAGCCAAGAATAATGGAGGGAATAAAACATTTTCATGAGAAAAAACATACAAAAGGAGCTGAAAATCGTACAAAAAATAATCCAAATGGATGGAGAAATAATTAAAAGAAAAATATGGGATAAAATGGATGGAAAACGTCATTTAAAATTTAAAAAGTCAAGCAAATGAATAGAAAAAATGGACAAAAAAAAAAACAGTTATGAAATAATTCTTCAGGAACGAAGATAGATCATACAGTGTATAATAATTCTTGATGAAAACACTTTATTTGATCATTTTTTGAACACATTAAATTCTTTAATCCAACTATTTAATATTTTTTATTACTTGGACAATGTACTGAAAATTTAAAATAAATTGAACATTTTGCAGTCGTTTAATTTGATAGCTTATAATTTTACTGATTACTATTGAATTGATTAATGAAGGGTATACAGGTTTATCTTTTTAAGTAACCTGATCGCTCAGCAAGAAATTATTAATCTTTGATTTGATAAAATGTAATCTACAAAACTTTATTGAAGAGGATAATTTAAAAAGAAAAGTCGATATCTCCCTTCAATTCAAAATACATATATAAGTCATAAATAAATTGTCCATAATATTTTCTGCATAAATAATAATACAATTATTCTTGAAACTTTTATTTCAAAGGCATAAACAAAAAGCAGTTCAACAGCATTCTCATACCTTCCAGGAAATCTACAATCTCATTTCCTTCCTTCATTCATAAAGGCTTGTAAAATGGTTAGAGTTGTTAAAATAGAAAAGAATCGGCAGAAAGCAAAGATACAGTTTGACTATATTAAGTTATGTATACAAATATACAAATATATATAATCTACCAAACATGTCTATAAACACATTGGAAAGTGAGATTTGAGGTCATGCGCAATCTTAGTTGACTTTTCTGGTTAATAAAAAATCTCTATTAATTTTTCATTTTATAACCAAATGAATCACTTTTCATCACATGTAAGAAGAATATTGTCAAGACATTTTTTTGGCACATTTTATTATTGTGTAGACTTCATGTAAAATAACCCTGAATCGAATTCAGTTTTAATGAGATCATCATGCAAAATTCACTTAATAATAAACATATGTCAAATCAACGTATACATCATCTAAATTTCAGAGTCTTAATCAAGTTCTTATAGTTTAAATAATTTAATTCAACTCACATACTATCTCATCAGATCAATAATCTTTAAATTATATAGACAGTAGATAAAAGTTAGATTAGATATTCAAAAGTTTTTACAGTGCCATCTAATTATGAATCGTTGTTGTATAACCTATACAGATACTAAATGAATTACATATACATATATTCTGCTTTAAAATAAAATAAAATTATAATATTGGCAATTGGTGGTGTGAAAGGAAAGACGAGCTAGTAAGGAGAAGGAGAATATTTGTTGGAGGATATAGAAGCGATGCAGAACAACGGGGTTGGAGTAATTAATTGACTTTCCTTTATAATATACTATAGATTATGTGGCAGGTAGAAATAATAAACATAATAATATATTAACCAAGGGAAAAAATATATATATATATATATATATATATTTAGGAAATATGTGAAAGGGATTTGGGTAGTAGAAGCACTTCACTCACTAATCTAAAAGGGTTTCATTTACCCTTTTACCCTGTTAACTCATTTGATTTCCCATTCTCTCCTTGACCCCACACTCACCTAAACTTAGTGTAAATATTCATTATTGGCCGACAAGTGTCAACCTTTGATTGATACACGCACATCCACCCACGGCCCCATCAAAAGCTTCTAAGCTTTTGCTTCCTAAGCAGTCCCATCATTCACTGTGCCATGTGTCCACTCATATCACTATACCAACCTTCCATTCCTAACCTAATACTATTCATTTCACAACACCACACAAAACCAAGGACTTTCGTCTCCTAACACCACACTCTTCTGCAATTATTCACACCATCAATTTCATCCCGCACCTTGCTACCATGGATAAAAATAAATATTCAGATCAAATTAAAAAATAACTTCAATAAGCACACTTTTGAAGTGATGGTTAACATTTGTCAAATATTTTTCATTAAAAAAAATATTTCAGATAATAACGAAAATAAAAGGCATCATCGTCTCCTACAAAATTCTTTTATGTGACTTATTCCCACTGCATTGCTAAAACATAAAACCACACAATCTCAAAATAAACTTTTCTCTCTCTTCACTCTCTGCTCCCTCTCTTCCTCCACCACCCTCTTACTCTCGAGTCTTTCCGCCTCTTGTTCTTCTCTGCTTTCTATGATAGTAGCGTTACCAACGCAAATAGAGAGAGCAGAACAGGAAATAATGAGAAACACCATACGGTGTTGCATCTCTTGCATTCTTCCATGCGGAGCACTGGACGTAATCCGCATAGTGCACTCCAACGGCCGCGTCGAGGAAATCAGCGGCTCCGTCAAGGCCAGCGAGATCATGAAGGCGCACCCCAAACACGTGCTCAAGAAACCATCCTCGCCCTCCACCCAAGACGGCGTCGTTCCCAAAATCGTCGTGGTCCCTCCCGACGCTGACCTCCAGCGCGGCAAGATTTACTTCCTCATGCCCCTCCCCTCTCCCCCCTCCGACAAGAACCACCGCCAGAGACCCTCCTCCGGGAAGAAGAAAAGGAAGGACCACCACGCCGAGAGAATCCACCACAACCACAATCTCAACAACAACAACAGTGACGCCATTTCCGTGGCCAACTTGCTCGTCTCGAACGATCGCTACTTGACTGAAATACTCTCCGAGAAGCTTTCTACGCAGAGAGACAGAAGACGAGGTCGTGTCGCCGTTTGGAGGCCTCACTTGGAGAGCATTTCCGAGTCACCGCCTGATATATAACTACTGTAAACGCTTCTTCATCCTTAATTGTTCAATATCTTAAGCCTCTCCCTATATTATATTATACTATACCAACATATATATTTCCATCTTCCAAACTTCAAAAACCCGTTTTTTCTAAATTCAGCTAAACAATTTCGTTTCATTTTTCTTAATCGTATAGGGTTAAAAATATAGGAATACGTGTCTGTTGAAAGAGGTCAGTTTGTATCTGAGTAGCTGACGATATTGGTATATGAAGTAATGAGATGATAATACGTTGTGATTTTGAGAAGTGAGATCGTTTTGAATAAAAGTCGGGGATCACAAGTGCTCAACTTTACTGATTGCCATTTTTTTAAGCTTTCGTTATCAGCTTATCATGATTTTGAAAGGGGGTGTTGTTGGTGTTTAGTTGGTAGGGTGCATGAGCGATGGAGGTGTGCTATAATTTTGTAATTTTCAGGAAGGGATGATAAGAAGGAATTCTGTGAGTTTGTTTTAGCTTTTGATGAATTGTTGACGATGAAGGGTTGGAGTTGGAATTGAAGTACTGCACATGGAAAAGTAGACACAGCAAGTGTATGATTGAAACACGGGAGAAAAGGATCGCACTCCTGTTGTGTCTGGTTTTCGGGGCATTCGTCGTTCTGTATTAGATCATAATGGAAGGTGATTGAGACGTATGGTAGAATTTATGCCATTGCTAACAACGGAGTAATCCATTCACGTTTATTCCCCTCGTTCAATTTTGTAGTGTTCGACGGTGTCAGTCATTCTCCAACGCTAGCGAGAGGGTGACGTAATGCTTGCATCACCCTCTAAACATAAATATATAACGTATAATAATGCGAATGAATAAATTCAAGGAGAAAGCTTTTCATTTAATTTATGTTTGATGAGAGAGAAAAAAAAAATCTTTGGGGTCCCTCAGATTCATGGATGTGTAAGCAAGCAGGTAGAAAGCCACGGTGTACTTGGGCAGAAACTAAGGGTAAAAGAAATGAAAAAGAAAAGGGTGGGTTGGATCATGAAAAGACCAAAGCATGCTGGGAAATCACTTTGAGAGTGTGCTTTCCACCAAAATTGTAATATCTAATAATGTTGCGTTGGTAAAGTAATTAGTGGATATATGTATTGTATTGTGTGTCTTTAAGCATTTTGTTTTTGAGTATGAGTTAGCAATAAGGTTAGTGGGTGTGGCATCCTGTAAAGGTGATTGATTACACAGTGGAGTTCTGGGGTGGTGGATTGACTGGACGGCAGATCATTGAGCCTTGAGGGAAGCTTGTGTTGTGTTCCGCGTTCTGTTTTCTGTTTGGTTCTGATTCTGATTTATTTCAGATTCTTTTTTCTGATTCGAACGCATATATGCGGTTTTTACTCTGAAGCCCCACCATATGTCTGGGGCCAAAAAAAAAGTTGGCACAGAGTAAGCGACTCAATGAGGGTCTGCTCCATGTAACAATAAAACAATGGATGAATCATTGAAATGTGATGGTCTCATGGGATGTCAGTGTTGCGAGTGGATCAGGTGAACTCACTAACCTCCTTGTCTGAATCTTCTCTGTACTTCCTCTCTCTGTCTCTTCTTTACTACTTTACTTCATTTCTATGCACCTTCCACCATGTCAAAAAGACACCATAAATCACATAAAATATAGTGATCTTTATTTTCATAAATTTTAGGAACACCAACGTGAATAGTTGATTTTGAAAATCTACCCCCGCTCTGCGTATCTATGTACCTTCTCCATGGGGGATCCATAGACGGGACATCTCCTATTGGCCACATTCTAAAACTTCATCAAAGATGATATTTAGTGTGATAAGGACAGAAATGAACTGTTAATGATTGTGATCATATTAGTGATCACTTACTCACCATATCAGTAACTATTCATGAGCTCCCATGTCTAAGTTTAACACGCTTAATTACCGTAAAAAGCTGTTCTTTAACTAAATTGATTTTACGATTAGAAAGCTCTGGTATGTGGGTTACCCCATTGGTGCCAAAGTCATTTACATTTATGAAAAAATATATAGTTTTCCTTCCCTCTTCCTTTTGTTGGTGGATGATGATATATAAGAATGGGAAATACGAAAATGTGAAATCATGTATAATCATATGTGCTAGCGGCGCCTCACACTTGCGCATAATTAAGCTGAGAGTTACAAAGATCTCTCTGTCTCCACCTTTCGCTTGAATTCATTTCAATATTATATACTATTATAAAGCAATGGTACAATAGTACCATACTATTATTTTAGAACTTCATGAAAATTTTCATGTCTCCCTGTTGGAAATGTATAATATAGAATAATATAATTAATGAGATAGTTATGCAAATATAAAACATACTTTATAATATTGTTGGAGATTGGTAAGCGTAATGCAGACCATAGCCCACACTTGTCTCGCACTAGTGCCTTACAGTTCAAACGTGTTACTTTGTCGCAATTTCAATTGTATGCCACACATATTATGAATTTATTCCCACCAAAAATAATTAACACAAATATATGTTGGGAATATATGTGTGGGTACACATCATTCATTCTCAGTGTAAACAGTGAAATCGAGTTTATTTTTAACAAAAGTTCTTATGTTAATAACCAATTTCTCATGTTAATTACTTGGCTTCTAGTTTGACTTTATCTTGGATACTTAAGTAACTGACGCACGATATGTAACTGGTCTTAGTTCTTCCTTAAAATTTGCTTTTAAATATAATGCTTGATGATTCTTGTATGTTTCTGAGCATGGTAGCAAAGGAAATATTTGTGCTTTGTTTAGTAGAAGAGAATGAACTTAAAAGGAAAGAAGAAAAGTGAATAGATAAGAAATTTTATATATATATATATATATATATATATATATATATATATATATATATATATATATATATATATATATATATATATAACTTTAGAAAGGAGATTTTGTTTAGCTCCAAAAACATTAGGGTGACAATGTGACGTGGGTCGGAGTGAAAAGCGTAGGGAGGGTTGGAGTTTTAAGCTGGTTGACCCGTACAAGTTAATTCGCATAACCTTTTTTTTTCTCTTTTTCACATTTTTTTAACCATCAATAATGTAATGGATTCACATTCTCTACCAAACACATTAAGATAATAGGTGTTTTTGATCTAAAACTTAGACGTACATTTAAATTTCCAACCTTATTATCTTAAAAACAAAATAAGTTAAAAAATATTTGATTTTTTTTATTATAACATGTAAAGTTTAAAAGTAATCACGTAATTAACTATATATATGACAAAAAAAAACATTTAAAGAATACAGGTTCACATAATCAATTAAAGAAATATATGTCAATTATTTATATTTTCTAGTTTAAAACTAAAAAATTATCAGTAAATTTATCCATTAAGTTTTTTTGATTACTAAAGAGAAAAGGTTTTCATGGGTGCCATAGTTTTTTATTAATATTTGTAATATAATAGCTTGAAATTTTGAATGAAATCATTTTATTTTATTTTTAAAAAGTACTTATTATTATTATTATTTTAAATTATTTTTAATTTTAAATTAGAAATTAATTTATACACTATTTTTTGTAGTTAAAATTTTAACAATTAATATTAGAAATCAATTTAAACTCTAACTCATATACCAGTTATAATTTTTTATTTATAATAAAAATTATTTTAAATATTAATAACTTTTAGTTTATAAATTAATATCTAAATTAATTATATTTTGTCTTTAAAATTTATTACTATTTAATGATTTTCTAAATTTTAGGTTAATATTTATGTAAAAGTAATTTAAATTTATTATATATTTATTAAACTTTACAAAATGAAAGCCACGTGTAAAACTTGTGTTTTTAGTATTTCAAGATATAAAATAGCAGTTAGATAATGGATAGGTGGGTGCAATTATTAGATTAAATTCACAGGTTGCTATTAAAATGTTCCTTGCTGTTACTAAACTATATTTAAATTATTTTAATGCACGTAAAAATGTATTTCATTGCAAAAAATGTAACTATGCAAAGTTTTTATGATTTTTAATATATAAAATCCTTTAAATTCTTGCAATACATTTAATCATTTATATTTTATAAATCTTTTAAAATTCAAGTGACAAAAAGCTTAATAATAGAAGTCTATTAAAAGTTCTATAAAAAATATTTCATTCTTGTAAAAATACAATATTTTAAAAAAAGAATATCTTTTAAATCCAATTCAATAACCTAATATAACAAGATACAAAATAAGCAAAGTAATTTTTTTTCTCTACACTTTTACCGAGCACCAACATAATTTTATTCAGTATATATAAGTTGAGTTTGGAATTTCACATGATGTCAAAGTTAATTGTTCAATTTTTCTCTTATGAAAGTTTTGAACATACACCAGTACTTGTTTATTATTAAAATTTAAATCATCATTGATTACATTAAACCTATAGCCGTTTGATTTAGTTTTAGTTTTTTTTCAAAATAAAATTATATAAAAGTGAGACAACTAAATTTTAGTACAAAAGTTATCCATGTTATTACTTGTCATGGTAACATATTCACGTTATAAAAAACTTGTTACTTTGTTAGAGACAGGTTTTACAGTACGTATCTAATTTCAAGTAATGTAAGTTGGTTATGCATCTATATATATGAACTACAAAGAGATTGACAACTAAGATAGGATATTGAATTATTAATTTAGAATTTAGATCCTATTTAATAAAGAAACTGCATATTAAGAAGCAATGACATTAACTGAAATTGTAGATATACTCACTTTTTCATGGAACTTCTTTAATCTTTTTATAATTTTGCATGCATTAAATGTAAATAGAAAGATTAAAATGAAGAAGTTGATTAGTACTGTTCAAGCAAATGTAAATGGAATACTCGGCGAAGATACAAAGTGTGGGAGAGAGAATATGATTCCTTCTAATGATGCAGCTTTTATACTTAAAAAGAAAAAAAAAAAGAGATTTGGTGGAGAAAATCCTAATTAGTACATTTCTTTAAACAAGAAAATTTTACATGATTTACCCATCTTTCACTCATTTGTGAAGGCACAACATCAAACTCATCCTCTATTATATATATTTAATTAACTTTTAAATAATTAAAATAATAAATTAGTTGTGAAATAATTTATATTATTTTTAATTTAATTAAAAAGTTGAGGTCTAATCTAACTTATTAAATTGGGTTAATTAATTCAATTTAATTTGAGTTGCATCAACTCAATATGTTTGATGTGGGTTTGAATTCAGTAAATTATATTTTAATTTGAACGTGAAATAATCTAAACTTAATTCTACAATAATTTAATGTGAATCTAAATTAATTTTATTAAATATTACTTTAATTTAATTCGGATTAGTATGAACTTAATCCACTGTAAATTTAGCTCTTCTTGAAGATAAATTTAACTTCACTCAACACGACATGAATTTAGCTGTAAATCTTAATAATTCAATTTAAAGTATATTGATTCATATTCATTTCAAATATCTTTACTTGAATACGATGAAACTTATCCACGAATTAATCATAATTATTAATTTATAGAACTTTTGTTACCATTTTAATTAGGTAGACTTTTTTTTATTAATTTTTTTATTAATTTTTTTATCATACAGGCCTTTTTGTCATAGATTCATATTGATGAGGATTTAACCCTGAAATTGACAAGTTGAGGGAAGAAAGTGCGAGGTATTGCCATTGTTTCCAAAAATGTCTCTCCTTCAACTGTTTTGGGTGCTTACTATGGGCAATATCTCCAACTTAAAAATGAGAAGTCACTCATAGCACATGATTGTACTTGATGTTTATCTCATGCCCAATAGTCTATTTCTTTTATGAAAACTCCTTTGGATCTGGAATTCACATTTTTTCTTTTGCGCAACTGAGTTGAAAACTCAAGAAATTTGAGACCTTTAGAGTGGTGAGTATAGTAAACAATGACATGACATATAGCTATTAATAGGCTTGTTTTACTTGTTATGTTAAATTTAGGTTTAATTGCTTCCTTAGTCCTCAGTTTGGTTGAATTGTGTCAAATTCATCCTCATTTTTTAAAAAGTTTCATTTTCGTCCTCACGTGGTGTAAAAGTGTCAATTGAATCTAAACATAGGAAAAATTTGTGTCAATGTAGTCATCTCCGTTAAATACAGACTAACTGTGTTAAGTGGTTGATTATTTGGCACTAGAGAATTAAAACGTGGCAAATGAGTGACAGTAGTGGTAATGACGTGTCAATGAAATTAAAATTAGGCTACATGGAAATAGGTTATTGAATTGGGGAAATTAAAATCAGAATTCATTTAGGGTATTTGTGAACGAAAACTAATTAGGGCATTTGAGATATTTGAGATAGAGTGTTTCTGAGTTGAGGAAGGGTGAAAAATCGCAATTGGGGCTTTTGAAAGCAAAACGCGTTTGGTGATTTGGAAGCGTTTTTCGCATTGTTCGTGGGGTATTTGGAAGTGCGAAGTGGGTTCCATTCGAAGAACAGCCATTTCTCAACAACCAAGCTTTCTCACCCAACCCCAATCCACACAGTACCAACACTTCTTCAACCAACTCCAAACCGAAGAACAGCCATTTCTCAACAAACACCCAAAGAGGGAGGAAGAAGTAGAGGGAGGAAGAACAATAAACTCACCAAGCTACTGCCAACACAAAACAGCAAACCCTAACGAAGAAGAAGACAGCCAACACCATCAACTCCCACCACGCATCTGTCACTTATAACCTCATTGAGGTACTTCCCACTTAGGGCATCCACGTAAACCTCTCTTTTGCCACGTTTTAATTCTCTAGTGCTAAATAATCAGCCACTTAACACCGTTAGTGTGTATTTAACAGAGATGACTACATTGACACAAATTTTTTCTATGTTTGGATTCAATTGACACTTTTACACCACGTGAGGACGACAATGAAACTTTTTTAAAAATGAGGATGAATTTGACACAATTCAACCAAACTAGAGACAAAGGAAGCAATTAAACCTTAAATTTAATAAATTACTCTTAACAACTTTAAATGGTTGGAATTAATTAAAATAATTTCTATCTGCTTTTAAAACAAAGTTAAATGTTTGTAAATAAAATTTTATTTTTACAATTTTTTAAAACAAATTAAGTAAATAATTGTAAGTATATATAGGCTTGATTATATAATTTTACGTAATATTTTTTATAACTATATAAAATTAAGTAATTAAATAAAATACTTTTATTTATCAATATTTTAAATATTAATTAAAATAATACTTTTAATATTATAGTAAAATGTCTTTGTTATCATTAATATCTTTTATAATTATTGTGTTGTTAAATAGTTAAAATAACTAATTATTTCATTTTTTAGACAAAAATTCACTTTAAAAATTAAAATAATTTTTTATTAAAAAAATGTATAAAAAATAAGAGTATGACCTAATAACCTTGAATTCCTTAAGCTGAAATTGTAAAGTAATAAAACAAAAATGAGTTACATGGGTTTTGTCTTAACTTTCTACTTGGTGGACAAGTATAACTTTATTTAAAAAGAAATTCTAATTATACATATGGTCATTCATAACTAAATTTAACATTTTGCACTACTATACAGATATTATTCTAATTTAATATTTGACTAATAAAAATGAATTACTTAATTAATTCATGTATTTTTTAAGAAAAATATATAAAATTAAATAATACTTACTAATTTTATTTGATAAAAAATTATTAATTAAAAGTAAATAATTGCTTACTGTGGAATCGGAGTGGTCACCGATCGCGGCATGTTTATTTATAAGAAAAGAAAACAGAAAAAGAGAGTGTAGAGGCAACGCAAGGTATATATTGCACCCACTGAATCTTAATCTTCAATCTTCACCAATCCACTGGCAGCTTAAGGCCTTGATCTTAATCCTAATTATCTTCTTAATCTCAAACTCTATCTCTCTCCTTAATTATAATTATTTATCCAAAATTATTATTAAAATAAAAATAAAATCCAAAAAAGAAGAAAAATGCCAAACGGAATTTGAAGCCATCACACACCGCAAGTCAAGTCGGCAACAACGCGCGTTGGCCTCCCTCTCCAACCTTCACCTTCTAAAAATTCAAAACACATTGAAAAATTAGAATAATATGTATTTGCCCACACATTTATAAATTATAATCTATAATAATATAAACAAGTGGCATTGCAATGGAAATGGCATGATAAGATTATATGAATTGATTGATTAATTAATAAATTTGAAATTTAAAAAACAGAAAAATAATTGGGTGTTTCCGATAGTAGTTGTAGCGGTCAAGCCGAGCCGATCCGATGACGCGAGCCACTCACACACTGGGGGTTCCCCCAACAACACGCGCCCCTCCCCGGCGACCGTACCGTATTATCCCCCACCCTTCCCACTCTTTCGCCTTGCCGTTTCGCTTTCTCTCTCTTCTTTCTCTTTCCGCATTCCCTCTCTCTTTCTCTCTCTTCTTCCCCGAACCCTAATTTCTGTTTTCCGATGCCCGACTTCAACGACTCCATCGCGCCGCCGTCGCGCCCCGTCCCTGTTCGCGAGGACTGCTGGTCCGAGGAGGCCTCTTCCACGCTTGTTGACGCCTGGGGCCGACGCTACCTCGAGCTCAACCGCGGCAACCTCCGCCAGAAGGATTGGCAGGATGTCGCCGATGCTGTCAACGCGCTCCACGGACACACCAAGAAGACGCACCGCACAGACGTCCAGTGCAAGAACCGCATCGATACCATAAAGAAGAAGTACAAGATCGAGAAGGCTAGGGTTTCGTCCTCCAATGGTACTCTCTCTTCCTCCTGGCCTTTCTACGAACGATTGGATGCTCTTATTGGCCCTAATTTCAACGCCAAGAAACCTCCTTCCTCCTCGCCGTCTCCTTCGCCGCCTGTGGCTCTTCCGCTGCTTCCGCATCGGAAGAACCCTTCCTCCTCACCTGCGATTGCGGTGACACCGACGGCCGTCGCGCTGCCTCAGAAGCGTTCCGCCGCTGCGGCGGCGATGGACGAGGGTTATTTCAGAAGAAATTACTCCGCTGTTGCCGCGGCTGCGGCGGCTGCGGAGGCTGACGAAGACGAGGAGGAAGAGGAAGAGGAGGAGGCGGACGATGTGGAGGAGGAGGAGGACGAAGATGAAGGGAGGGGGAGCGAGGTGGAGGAAGGGGAGAAGGAGAGGGAAGGGATGAGGAGATTGGCGAAGGCGATAGAGAGGTTTGGTGAAGTGTATGAGAGAGTGGAGGGTCAGAAGCTGAGGCAGATGGTGGATTTGGAGAAACAGAGGATGCAGTTTGCTAAAGATCTTGAAGTCCAGAGGATGCAGATGTTTATGGACACACAGGTTCAGCTCGAGAGAATTAAGCGGGGTAAACGATCTGGCTCTAACGGTGAGATACAATTTCTTTCTACCTTTTTCTCCTTTTGGCTTGATTTGATCCGCGTTGTACTTTTTAGTGTTTGGTTTTTCAACGAACGAATTATGTTTTGAACTTGAGGGTTGTGGGTCGCCAGGGGATTCTTCGGTGAATTACATTTTTTTTGGGAAAAGAAAAATAGGTTTTGTATGTTGGTTTTAGACTCTAGGCGTTCACTGAATGCTCTGAATTGGTTGTTTCTTGTAGTTCTGCAATTAAATATACTAGCAAGTGGTTCACTTTAGTACTTCGTTTTGGCAGGTTATCATAGTTTATGTTGAGATATTTTTTTATGAACTGTTTTTCTATATAAATGGTTGAGGCATTGAGTTGAGGTAGTCTTCATGGCTATACATTTTTATCTGTGTTCTGATGTTGGTTTAGTATTATAATCACTTTTTTAAGCTTATGGTGACATTGACATTAATGTGGGTGGTCTAGTAAAGCTTTTGATTGAAGGGTCCAACGTTATTCTTTTTGTATGGCTTCTCTTAATCTGTAAGTTAGCTTGAATTTTTTATAAACTCAAGGATTCATTAGTGTTTTGGTGGACTAAAATGGTGTTCAAACCTTACAAATCACATGTATTGCTCATTAACTTCTGTATACAGATGTGTTTAGGTCTGCAAACATTTTTTTTTTATCTTTCTTTGTGGTAGTAGTGTGGAAGATTCTCACATTCAAAGCTTTGTTTCTTAGTTCTGCATTCAGTGGCTGTTGTTAATGATATATTTCCCTTTCCTTTTGTATCTGAGTGAAATAGAGCCAATCTTGGTAAATTGATGCTGTGTTTCTGCTTTTATAAATGCAGTGCTGAACCATGTGTGGTACATGTGTGCTATATATTTCAACTTTCATAAATGTGATGCGGTTTTGGGTAGTTGTGTACTAATATGTAAGGTAAATCGGGGGAAACATGTTGATGATTGAACTCCTGGATATTTTGTGGCACACTGATGTTGATTTAGGGGATAGGAAACCGCTACCATGCAGTAGCTTTAGTAGATGGATATTAGGAATATGATGGCAGTTATATGTTGACTAAAAATAACACAATTGGTAACACATGATTTCTCTGCCAAATTGAGAAATATTGTCTATGCCATACCTTCAATACCAAGAAAGGCTTTATGAATGTTATTTACTAATCTTGTTTAGTATTATTAAAAATGGATTCCTGTTTTGTCTCCATTTTTACAAAACGACTTTAATGCGTTAACTTTATAAATTTAAGGTCCCTTATGGATTCTTGAACCTGTTGTATATGGTTATTTGAACTCGTGGTTTTGCAAAGTTGAGGCACAAATGTCATAATGAATTTAACTTTCTCCTGTATATTTTTTAGCAACTGAGGAGTAATTGTCTGCTATTACTGACAATGAACGCTGAACTTGTACAAATTGCTCTCTGGTTTGCCTGGTCATCTATTGACAATGGCTTAAGAATGTGTCCAAACTAGTACCTATACCCGTACAATGCATGGATATAGGTACTAGTTTGAATTCGGAAATGTAGCCTGTGTTGACTAAAAAAACGATGTGGCGGTAGTGGGAGAAGCAACATGTTGGTTAGTGAATGTGCCACTTGTTCGATCTTGAAGCAGGCACAACCCTTTCCTTATTTAGCTTAATTTATTTCGTTTTTATTTTTTTTGTAGCTTAATAGAGTCACTTATTTTAATTTAAAAATTAGCCATTTTAAATGTTGTATTTGGGTACATCTTACGAAACTGAGGAACGTGATATGAACTCTGAATATTTCTTATGTGCCCACCACAAACCTATTTCAGTCCAGTTCCATTCCAACTCAGTTAAGAGTTACGATTGATGTCATACAGCTCCCAAGCTGTCCATGTGGTTTGAATTCTCAAAGGAAAACCTTCAGTGTCCTCTCTAGTTATTTGTACTTGTCATCTGTTCTCAACACAGGTAGGTAATGGTGGAGTCTGGCAGGAAGCGGCATCTATTATCTGCTCTGTTCAAATCTTCCAGAAAGGTGCAACTACAAGCACTGTAACATGTCCCAGGTTTTCTATCTGTGTGAAGTGAGCCGGATTTTTTAAAGAATGGGCTTGAGACACAGATAAAAGGCTCGGGAGGTTGATTTACCAAATGTCCTTTATTAAAACTAATCCCATTTACTCAGTTCGATAGATACCAGTATGGTTCAAGTTGATAGATTTCATTTAAATATGGATCGATGATGAGTTAATGATTCCAGTTGCCACATGATCCCTATTGGTACGGATGTGCAAAGCTAGGTTAGGATCAAGGTATCCAATCTGTAGCTTAGTTGTTTTGTTTCTTATTTCTGCATGGTGCAGCTCTTTTCTTTGTCCTCTGATTATTGCTTGCCAATCTGCATACTAGAAAAGTTAGGATACTATTTTAGAGAAGTTTCTAATATCGATGAATTAAAACTCAGCAAGATTCCATTTGTCCTGTACTGAAGTAATGATGACCTAGATCCTCAGTAAGGTCCTATGCTGAGAACATTAAGTGTGTAGATGAAAATTTGATGGTAGCTCTGGCTTGCTGGTGGCTTTGAACCCCCTCAGTTGGATTGGCTTCTGGTCAATTGTTTTTCCCCAATTTTATCCTTTTTACCACTCCAGTTTTCTTATATTAAATATATAATTTGGACATATCTTCCTGTCAAACAATGAATAGGTACGACACATTATGTGCTTGAAGAAAGGAGGAGAACGGTGAGTTATTGGTTTGGAAGGTATGGGGTTTTGAGCAAGTTTGATTTTGTTGTAGGAGAAAAAGAAGAGAACTGGAAACCAGTAATACTTTTCTTTTGATGTTGTTTTCAGTCGTAATATTCATAAAAATCAAGACAGTGAGGAAAATGGTAAAGATTCCTTTGATTATCGAGGTTTTCTTATTTCTACCTGTTTCTTATTGTATGTGTTAGGATTATAACTTATATCACTTATATGACGATGTAAGGACTATTTTTTTTTTTTTGCTTGAGAAACGGTAATTTTACTATCTTTTTAAATTCACTTGATTCGTTTTCAGGCCAGTGCTACTAAATGTCAGCTTTCTAGGAGTTATGGGTTTAAGAAAAGTGCCAATAAGATGTTACGTTTTTAATGTTTGCATAATTTGTAGTAATGCGATCTCAACAAATACGGAGTTACAGATGATCTTTGGGGTTTTAGTTCCATGGTTTCGGTGGGATGCGTACCAGTGTGTTTTTTATTTTCATTTCTAAGCATGTAAATGGAAAAGCAAGAACTAGTTGCATATTGGTAAAATGTGCGTTAGGTTCCTTTCCAACTGTAGAAAACCAAACACTTGTAACCTTGCTTCACTTCATATTTATATTGCTGAGCTCAGCGAGACAACTGCTTCAGATTACTAATCAATCCAAGTTTGTTTGGTTTTATTCATTCAGGAATAAGTGTCATTTCATAGAGATATCTTTAGGTACAAAAATCTGGAATTCTTATCCAATCTCATTTTATACACTTTGATTATTACCTGTGGATAAGTATTACCACTTAAAGGCATTCGTGTTTTTTACTTTCAATTGATTGCATGCACATATACTATCGAGGTGCTCTAGATAAGGTGTCACTTTAGAAATAATATTTTTTTTGCTGTTTCAATACAATTATGTAAATGTGTCCGTTTCTTTTGACTTGAAACATACAGGAATTATTTTGTGGTTGTTGGAATCTTGGTGATCTACGATCTGATCTAACTAGTGAAATAATACCATAAGAGTAGTTATGAATTATTCTTTTATTCTAAACCTTTTGTATTTAAAGAAGTATTGATAATTTCAGATTGAACATATCTTAATATACACTTCTCACAGCTCTGCTGAACTATTTTGACAAAATTGTTCATTGCTGCAGATATGTATAGCTAGCCTGGTGAAGTGGGCGATGGTTGGATAATGGTGCTTGAAAAACTGTCTTGGTTTGGGTCTAGTCGTGGGAAAAGTACATATCTTCAGCTGATATACTGTCATGAGGGAAATATCTCCTATAGAAATTTATCCTGGAGTAATTTTGGATTCTTTTAGCTAGCCTTTTATTTGTTGTTATTAGTCCTTCCTTATAAATTAAATCAGCGACTGTGCTAGGCCTAATTTGGCTCCGATATAGAATTTGCTCCAATGTATAACACTCTTATGCCAAATGCCCTCCCTTTTCCCTTTTCACTACCTGGTTTGTTTTTTCAAAGCGCTGTGATAAGTTAGACAGGTAATTAACAAAACAACATAGTGTCCATTGTCGTCCAGTTTCTCACATTAAAAACGCCTAGGGATTTATAAGTGAAAATAAACAACAAGTATAAAAAGTTTCTTGCTTATTTATTTTAAACATAGCTAATATTAGTAAAAACAAACTCGGTCCGTGAAAAAATGTGTGTATCGAACTCGACCAAAAATTTCTCATTTGTTCTGCTGTGTTTGATATATAAGCCCTTATTTCAAAAACTTACTCCGACATAGGCAATGTATATTCATTGTTGAATAACCATTTGTTGCCTTAGTCCAAGTCAAAATTGGTGTTTCTCAAAGTTCATCTACTATTCCACTTATTCTTGGCCTACATGGGTGGTTTGGATTTTGAAAAAACTCGTTCGTCATCGTTACAAAAAACTCGAGTTGGGAATGGTAGATAATGAAACGAAATTTGTGTTTAGTTACTACTTTTTTTTAGTAGTTTACATATTTTAAAAACTAAATAGTTTTTAAAAGCTTAAGACTTAAATAATTATGCAAACAAGCCATAAACACCTTGGTGCATGCTTGCATTTCCGATCTCGTGTACTCAAAAGTACGACATCTCCTTACATGCATATGACTATCATATACTAAGCAAGGACTTTTTTCTGTGTGCATATTAGTATAAAGGATTATAGTCTTTTTTAATCCTTTCGGGAGACATGCAAGCTAAAAGAGTAGAAAATTCTTTAATTAGAATATTTAGTTTCAATTTTTTTGTGGGTTTGAAATCCTCTTATTTATAATTAGTTAAGTTTCTTAGGATATGAGTTGTGTTTCATTGAAGGTGATTCTTGATAATCCTAAACTTTCGTCTTCATTTATTAATTGATTGATCTTTCTATCCCATGGATAAAGATTTGCATAAGTTAAAAGTTGAACTTATGTGAAAGTCAAATAACTAAAATCATACTTTTAATTTAAAAATTAATATGTTTAATAAAGTTTTAAATCTTACTGAAATTTTGGTGACAATGAAATACACATGCTTTTTAATAACATCTATGTCATTGCGTACAAGTAACAGTGGGTCTTTCCTATCGCTGCTATTGTGTAGATAAGGACGATGATTCTTCAATTACATAATTTCATATTTTTAAAAATATAGAGACAAGTACGACGATGAAATAATTAAGATAATAACAACCTCAACAATTAAACTAAAATTCAAACTTGAAACTTAATAAACCCTGTTATTATTTAATCATCTTATAAGATTCGAAAGGGAATTAAGTGATTTTAACATATATGAATGAGGAACGGTTTAATACACTTTGTTCGTAGGCAAATTGAATGGCCAAAATGAACGGTGGAGGGAGGGAATGGTTGAAAACTTCAGTGCCTATAACTTTCCTTAATCTTGTAATTATAATTCTTCCAATGGAATGCCTCAAATGCAGCAACATATGAGAGATCTCATTTTTGACTGCTGCTTCAGAATTATATAAGGGACGGACAAGTGCATGTTTTGTAATGAGATTGTGATGAAGATTTTAATTATTGAATATTTGGACAGAAGCTTTCAGATGTGTATGGATATGTGTGAGAAAGGATATATATAAGATCGTATAAAATAGTAAACATCTGTAAATCTATCCATTCGATCCTCAACGTTTCTATTTTGGGGAAGAGGTCTAATATGTGATAACAACTTACAAGATAGAACATATATATATGCATATATATTTAAGACCTACTCAGACCAAACTTGCTCCAAAAGGATTATTATGTTCAGAACTACGTACTAATTAAGTAATGGGATTTCAATATTTTTCTGTCATAATTTTTAGTCGAAGCAGCAGAATGATGATACTTTTAGGACATGCTCTTTCACTTTCGCGTATTAAATCCCCAGTTCGAGTAAGTCTTCGTCAGGCCCCTGCATGCAACACTGCTTAGCAAAGTCACTTGTTACAATAACATACAATACGCAATCACACCCTTTTTATATTATAGTTCTCTACCCACATAATCTCACTGAGAAGTCACTATAAAAATTTGATTGCAATACATAGAACCATTTTCGAAAAAACTATATCTTTGTTTCTGCAAATATGCACACCAAACATGCAAAAGTAATTTACGTTTAGGTGAAGTCAGACATTATGGTGCATGTCGTCCAACTTGTTTGGTGCCAATGCAGTTGTTTTCAGAATACTTTTTACTCTAATTTCTTATACTTTTACATTTTAATAAAAATGAAAAAATAAAACACTACGTAAAAGTAAAATATTCATTAATTCATTATCTCAAGATTTTAGACAGAGAGTGATATCAATCTTTTGAGGTTGATTTCAAATCTTATCGGTGTTTACGTATCTTAGACAGTTTCTTTTTATCATTCAACCAAAAATCTTGACATTTTGTTTTTATCATTCAACCAAAAATAAATAAACTCTAAGCATATTTATAGATGCTAGTTAATGGTATGATGCATTCGTAAATAGTTTATATGTGTAGGAATTTTTTTATGTATACATAACATATTATATTGTAGTACAATACAATTTAGGCCAAATTCGACTGCTTTATAAATTTCTGTACATATATAACGAATCCGGTCTCTCAGTTTTTTAAGATTAAACAATTATAGCCAACTGTTAACATGTAATCTTCTAATAATAAAAAGCATACTCTATATTAGCACTGACGATTGCTTAGTACTAAGATATATTTAAAATAAAATTAAATAAAAGATTTGTTCATGAAGTTATATATATTAACGTTTTTAATTCATAATAATTAAATGATATATATAGACTAAGATTGTTTATATATTTAAAAATAGATTAAAGCCTGCAATTTATTACAAGTATATGATAGTAATAGTTAAACCAACAGTTAACATCTATTAATAAGGGCTAACCAAAATGAAAAACTGTTAATAAATATAATTTATTTTTAGAATATGTTTAGTGTCCAACAAAGAATGTATCTACTTAGAATATCTCACACAAACTGTTCATTAAAGGCACTAATTATAACAACAATCAATAGTAATAATATAATTTCCAAACACAACATATTTAACGTTTGAAAGTGAAAAAATAATTTATGGGAAGGGATAATGGTCATGTGGATAATGGGAATTTAGTGTTTTATTATTATTTTAATTTCTCATAGTCATAAATGATAAAAACCAATATTTATTTCAATTTATAAGTTTTCAAATATCTGTATTGGCATAGTAAAAAATAACCTTTTTGTTATTTTGAGTACATCTTCGGTCCAAATTTTAAGACAAAATGAAGAAAAAAAATGTGATAGTTTTGTAATGATTTTTTTTTTTTAAAAATTGAAATACAACACACACACACAAGATTTTTACAGAGAAATTTTCCCTAAAAAAATGTCGAGAAAAATTTTCCCCTAAAAAAATTTCTTATTAATATAAATTTTAAACATTATAAAATTTTAACTTAGATAGAAATCTTAAAATCTTCCAAATTCATTACAATAGCAGAAGGATTATGATGGGTCAAGTAAGAAAAAAATAAGACTAAAACATTAGTTTCTAGAATATTGTTAAACTGAAATGTATATATTGTAAAATGTGTAAAGATTTAAACTTTAATGTTGATATATTATTATAACATTTTTTTTTACTATCATCTAAAGGTAAAAAGAACATTTTTATGATATTAAAAATATTAATGTTTTTTAATAATCATATAACAATTTAAGATTGTTTGACTTGTTAAATTTAAACTTTGCAGTAATATTTTAATCAATTATGTTTCCATTAATATTTATCCCACTATTTTGAGATGGGTTGTGGTATAATGACAAATAAATTTATATTTATAGATATTGTTTCAATATATTTTTATGCTAACAAAAAATGTTTAGATTGAAGTGACACAGTTTAAATATAAGTATATTTCAAACTTTTAGATTATATATATATATATATATATATATATATATATATATATACTCATTCTTATATCTATTTTAGATTTAACTTACTACATTTTTTAATTTATTTACTATTTTATTTTAAAATTTACATAATATAATTCTTTATTAGTAATTAACATGTATTTAATTAAATATTTTTATTTTTATTTGAATGTTTTATAAAAGAGTATTTAATAAATATTTAAACAGATACAGATACAAATATAAGTATGGACACAAGTTCACACATATATTTATTTCCCGACTAAGAAAAATATAATTTTACCTATCAAGTATAAAAAGTATAAATAAGAACTATTACTTCATAAACAAACATATATCTCATCAACATAGTCTCCCATTATGTCTTGAATAGATTGACTTGATAAACTCATTAAATTGATTTGTCTTTTTAATCACTTCAAATGGGAACCATAATTATCATAAACTATTTTTCAAAATCAAGCCAATTCAATCAACCTGATATTTTTTTTGACTCTTTGATTAATATACGTTAGACTTTAAAACTTTTTTTTTACTATACTTTTATCCTATCCTTCTTTTTCAGTCATTTTATTATAGTCTTATCTAGTTTTAATTATAAGTATTTTTATATTTTAGGTGAATAAATTAATGACACACATATATAATACATACATACATAGACACGTACGAATTATAAAAAGATAAGTATCAAATAAAACAAACAACAAATGATTAAATATTAATATTTTACCTCATTAATATAAAATTAAATATTTATAACTATGGTTTTAATTTTTTTTATTTCTTTCAAATCGACTATTTTCTTGTAATTCCAAACAAAATAAGTTAAAGTATAAGTTCAGATTCGGTTTTACATGCATTCAGACCAATTCATACAAATAACAAAAAGTAGAAACAGAAATGACAAAAGAGTGAGGTAGAAGAAAATAAGGAATACGAGAAAAAATGAGGTAGAAGATAGGAAAATGAGTGTATGTGTATGTTGTCCCTTCCTAGGCTCAAAATCAAGCCATGATGGAATATCATTCAATCATCATCTATCTTGGTATGCTTTGCCATGAACACAATTTTCTACCAACCACGAGACAGTGTTTATGGGAACCCAACATTCAACTACGTGATGGGACAACAACGATGAATATAGTGGGGGTCATTTCAAGCAAATATTTGTTTCTTTATACTCTATTACTTCTCTGACTCTATGTCATAATTATAGTAAGATTAAAATTGAAGAAAAAGTTCCTCTATGTTCTTGTTAGAAATTGAAATTAACGGTAATTAAGAAAAAATGTTTTTCAAGATGTTCGAAGAGAAGTTCCAATACATGAGAATGGTAGCATATATAAAAAGAGGCAGAGAAGGAGAGACACTATACCAACCAATTGTCCCAATGAAATTTTAAGTCAGTATATGTGCTAATAGTTTTAAAACTCTCAGAAGCAGACACATTAATGCACACTTACATAGTAATGACAAACAGGGAGATATCTTTCCGGCAGAACAATCTTTTAAGTTGAGTTTATGATTAATCTATTTCTCTTTATATACATTATGTACTTTTACTATATTATTTGTAAGTCAAAGATTCAAATTTTAACTTTCCTTTCTACTTTTTAGAGAATATTTGTGAATATACTTGTGAAGAGACAATATGTATATACGGTAGAGAGACAGACAAAAAGAAACGTCCTAGGTCATTTTCGTATAATCTCTCTTCACATTCACAACTACATTAATTAGTACACATTATAATAAGCACACACATGTCCATCACTGAACAAACCAACTTATGTATGTGTGGATGCTGAGAGAGACAAACAGATAAAAATGAACTTTTGTCTACCTTGTTTTGTAATGTGACACAATATTTTTATGGACCACACTACCGTACAGATGGTCTTAGAGAAGGATTCGGTTTTATTAATTAAAAAGCACGTATTCGATTAAAATAAAAAATCGAAATTGAAGTACGTTTCAGGTTCTACGTTGGTTTGTATGAATAACATGCAACGTATATGTGAAGCTGGCATGGCCATGGGGAGCAAAAACATCAAGCATAATCAGAAATAGGGCCAAAATCAGCATAAAGTGCCTACCTGAGAATTATTTAATTAGGAAACTGCAATAACAGTGTTTTGAATGATAGGAGAGAGAAAGAGAGAGTGAAAAGGATACAATGGAGAGAGAGAGAGGGTATCCTTTCTAGACTAATTATTATTCTTTTCCGTCTTTAGCTGCTATATTACTCTACTCAAACAATTTCTCAATCCACCATGGGAATTTAGGGTTTGTTTGTGTCATGCTTCTAGGGTTTGTGTTATGTATAGTTGTATACTTCATAGTATTTCCATGGCTAACATAGTTTTTTATTAAAAACTTGAATTTTTGCAATTATTGTAGTGTGAGTCTATCTTGTATATATATATGCATAGTGATGAGGTTTGTTAATCAACCTACCGACCCACAGGTAATGAGTGTTTGTCCTATCTACAGAGAGAAGGGATTTGTGGCATATAAATTGAAAACATACCAAAAATCAAGAAAGAGATGAATGATTGATATTAGAAATTACCATCGATATCGATCTCAAGTGGCCAATTGCTTGAGGGACTTGGGAGGGTGATGAGGGCCCTTGAGTTGGTTCTTCTTCTTCTTTTTCTTGGTGTAAGGGATGCCTCTTGCCTTTGCTTGACACTCCTTCACCTCACGAAGGTACACGCGAATAGCTCCGCTGCCAAAGGGGTTGGTCTCCGGCGACCCTCCGTGCTCCTCGTAGGCGGCCCGAAGCCGTCCGATGAGCGCATCCAGACTCCCCCATGCCTGTCTCAGAGGACAGGTGCATGGCGCCGGCGGATCGGGCTGCCCAAAGAAGATGCAACCGTGGAGGTGGACCTTGGTTTTTCCGAACTGGTCCAGGTAGCGAAGGAACTCGAGCACGTGGTTGAAGTTACACTGGGAAAGCGAAACTGGCGGTGTCTGGTTCTTGAGGTACTGTCCAAAGGTGTTCCAGTCTCGGCGCTTCTGCGATTCGTAGCGGCTGAGAGGGGCGGGGACCTGCTGCTGATGGCGCTGATCAGAGGCGACGGCGGCGACAGCCCTTGACGATGAGGGTGCTTGGTTGTGCATTTGGGTGGACATGGTGAGAATTGGAATAGGTATGAGTGGAAGGAGAAATATGAGACAGGAGAGGTTGAAGAAGAAGAGGTGAAAGAAAAGAATGTGTTAGTGCAGTGGAGAAAGATGAAAATCACATCTTGGGGTCTTTTGAGAGGACATGTTATGGGCCCTATTTCAAGGTGCTTTTGTTCCCCTTTTCCTACCCCTTCCCTCTCTCATATTTCCATTTCCACTTTTTACCTATTTGCACTAACTTTTATATATGTATCTTCATTTTTTAACCATAAACCAATATATATGCCATCGATCATAATATTTTTTTTATTGATGATAATTTTGTAGCATGCATAATGAGGTGTTCTATGCTATAAATAATTAAAAGGCTATATACTTATTTTATTGTTTTTTGTGTAATTGAAAGAAGACAATTAGAATTAGTGTGTTACCGCGTAGTCGGTGTGGTTTGGTGCTTGTAGTCCAAGTGTGTCTGATTTGATTTAGTCCACTACTAATCAACTTGGTTATCCATAATCATCAGTGCTTTGTGAGCTAATAAGATTACATCTATTATTTTTTTATCAGATTCTGGTCTGCTCTTTTTATTTGTGCTCGTATGCAAAGGTTACTATGACTCATATATGAACGTGTATGTAGGGGAAGGGATTTAACTACATAGATGGTTGAAGTCTTCAAATATTAATTGGTTTCCAATTTCTTTCCCTTACACAGTAATTGCAACTTTGCTTTCATTCCAATTATTAAGTTTTTTTCCTGCAATCAAAAGAATTGTGAGATCTTTTTATCATAAAAAATAAATAAATATATATGACTGGAACAAATATGATGTTTTAGTAAAAAAAATATATACAAAAAATAACGGAAATTAATAAGCACTACTATCCCAATCCATAAATATATAAACAAATTCAATTAAATATCAGATCACGATCTTACATTATATGTCTCTGCGATTCATATAAATACAAATGTAAATCTATTTAGCAAACAACTTGTGATAAAATTAGTAGCCTATTATGGTTTGCTCCAAAATAGCACCTAATAAATTTGTGACTATGGTCATCATATGTCATTAAATGGATACATTTTATTAGTCTTTTGTTGGGTGAATAATGGACCATTTAGTCTTTAAAAGGTAAAACAATTTTTTTAAACGTCATATAAAAAAACTAAAAATAAAATATATCTTTTAAAATTTGAGTTATAATAATAAATTAGTTTTAATTTTAAATATATAAATTACAATACATAGATATGTTTTAATAACATATTTTATAATTTATTCAAAAGTAATTATTATTTTCTAAAATAATGTTGTCTGAAATTGTATGGACGAATTGGATATCTATGATTATTTAGATTAAATAGACTAAGTAAAAAATGACTTGATTTATATTCAAAAAAATTTAATCTAACCTGATAAACTTTATAGATTTTTTCACTTTTTAAGTCAAGTTCATATTCACATGGTCATTATCTAGAGAAAATAAAACCCAATTTTTAATAGACAAATCGCATAACTAATTTTAGTGAAATTTTACCTTTAGTGAAACCAAAATTTTCATATTAGTTAATTGTTTTTGAAAAAGTTACTTAAACATTGTAGTTTTTTTAATTTACTTTACGTACCTGTATTTCTAACATGTTTCAATTGAAAATTCATATCTAATTCATCTTAACCAATTTAGTAATTGAAAAATTAATTAAAAATAAACATTTTGACTATAGCAATCCTAATAGTATTTTGAGTCACATATTATAAGTAATGTTTTGAGTGTTTCGAGAAATATTTACAAGTAATATATTTAGTATATATGTAATAATGTTGGACATAGTTAATTGCTAAAGTTGTTAAATGAGCATTATGCTATTTTCTATTTGAATTAGTTAGGAGTTGGATATGTTTATTAGTTATCTTTTTTTAACTTCTATATTAAGATGTCTGTCTAACTAGTTAGACAAGACGTTTCTTAGATTGTTTGTTTTAACTTTTTAATTGAACATTTCATTAAGTATTTTGTTGATTAAGTTCATACAATTGTCTACAAAAGAAACAATTTTTATTATCACATACAGTCTTTATAATTGATTCTTCATTTCTTAAATCTTGAGCCATAAGATTTTTAGTTGCTCTATTTGGGTCCACATCCCTACAAATTAAGGAAGTGAACTTATTACATGTGCATAGCAATGTACTTTTGTTGACTACTCTTATTTTTAAAATGAATATATGTACTATAAACTTACAAGTCAAAAGTTACTTATAACTTTATGTATGTTTCATGTGAATGTATACCTTATTGTTTAAAGGAAATTTTTGAACCTTCTCTTTAAAAGGAAGAGTCTTAATGAGAAGAATATGTTAAAGAAAAAAAGAGATAAATGAACTCCCAAAATTAAAAGAATTTAATGAATTTCTTTATCAAAAGCTAAGAAAAGGTTGTGATGATATCGCTCATGATAAAAAAAAAAAGAGACTATATTTTTCATTTTATGTGTATATAGGTAAATATTTTTATTAATGCATTTACATTATATAGAATATTAAATATTCTATTTCGAGAGAAAATAAATATTTCTATTTGCCAACTAATCGAACTAGCTTCAATGTCATTTAATAGTCACAAAACATATATCTTAATATAAATATAGTATATGCGACTCATATTAGCACGGTTGAAACAAAATATATTGAGGCACGAAAATTAGTATCTGACAATTTACCAGAAAGGTCTCAGAACTGATTTAGGTTATTTTATACTATAGACTTAATGTAACTAGTTTAATTAGATCAAACATAGTGATGCGTATAGACATTAATTAAGAAAAATACTCAAATCAAACTAAATATATTGAATTTTAGAACCTTCTTCGTACTTTAAATGTTCTCAATGACTAAAGTCATCCAATGAATATTAAATTCTTTTTCAATCAGTTAGTTAGATATTAATTATTTTTATTAATTATGTTTTTAGTATATTATATTATATTATATGATGTTATATTTATTATATCATGTCACATTATATTATATTATATTAAGATGCTTGTTTAAGTCTACATAGAGAAATATATAATTTTTAAAGCTTATATTAATTTAAAATTTTGTTGTAATTTTATAACAGAACCGTTCTATATTTTGTTGATCAAGATTTTTTTTTAAATAAAATGGTAATTTAATTTTTTATGTGCTTTAGCATTTTCGATAAAATATTAATTGCTTGTGGTTCGTGCTTCTGATAGTGGGAACCTCAGTCAGCACTTCTTTCAATATTTTCAAATTTAAAAATAAAAAACATGCATATCAAATGAAGAAATTGAAAAGCTACTTTATTGTTATATTTGTATTTGGACGAGTAATGTTTATGCATATGAACTGAGAGAGTAATTTATGTTTGTATTTATTCATATGCGAGAAGGTGACAATGGGAAATTGCGATAAAGAGATTTATGCTATAAAGTGAAAGCCACGTTGAGAAATTTAAGATCAAATTGTCTTGAGATAATATTTTTTCGATAAAAAAATAAATTTACCGATAAAATAAATTTTATAGTCAAAATAATTTTTGTTGATAATATAAATTTTTATCGATAAATTTTATCAATAAAATAGACATTTTTGTAGACTTTGACTATATCGTGATAAAAAAATTTATGATTTTGTTAATAATTGTTTTTTTAAAAAAAAAAAAAAAATATGACAATCACGAAGGTAATGATAATGTTTATGGTGATAATATCAACGGAAGAGGATGAAGAAAAAAATTTAATTATTAATTTGATCCTTATATTTAGGACTTTGATTTTTTTTTTCTTACATTTATTTTCAACTCAATTTAGTTTATATTTTTGTAAAAAAACTTAATATAATTTCTTCTGCTATCTTGACATTAATATTTGAAAATGTCACATGTCAAAATTTAGATCTTTACGTATCAAAATTTGTATTATTTTTTATCTTCTTCTAATTTTGACACGTGACACTTCTTAATAAAAATTAATTTAAATTTTTATTACAAATCTAGAACTTGACACTTTCAAACAAACAATGTTAATGTCAAATTAACAAAATAAACTACACAAATAGCAACTCAAATAAGGTTTTTTTATTTAAAAAAATAGTGATCAATTAAGTTAAAAAATTATAAAGACCAAAATGAAACAAAAGCTTAAATATATGGATTAAATTACTACTTAAACAAAGAAAAATGAAAAAAAAAGAAAAGGGAAAAAAGTTAGAAAAAGAAAAGATATTTTATATTTATTGACAAAAGATTTTCTTTATTATTGATGGATAAATACGAATAAATTTTTAATTATTAGTAATTACCAATTAATGTTACTATTGGTTAATAAAATTTATCAATAAATTTTTTGTAGATGAATTATTATTAATTTTATTTTACGGATAGATTTATCAAAAAATTGGAAAGCTAAAGGAAAAGATTTCATGAATTACAAAATAAATTTTTCCTTGCTACTCTACAAGAAAACCATTTCTATTAGATCTCAGCTGTATGAAATCTATAGCAAATCAAAACATAGTTTTTCTTTTCACATAAACTAAACAAACACAAAGTTACAACATATTTGCATCATGAAATTAACCTCAACGACAGTGAATTGCCGCTGCAGCTGAAAGGACACATGGCCAAAACTAGAAGAAAGTGAAATTCTCAATGAAAAATTAAGCTCGGTAGGTAATTTGACAACCGTAGCTTAACTTTTTTTTAAAAGGGAAAAACTCTTAAAAAGGTCCCACAAGAAAAATCTACACCTGCAGACACTTGCAGGAAGGAGTGCTATAAAATTTAACACTTACAATTATATAAAACTTTGTTTAAAATATAAATTTACAAAACTCTTTTTGTTGTTACAAACCAAAGATTTTACATTTTTTTTTACAATTTATGATTTTATAGCGCACTTTTATAAATGTAAATAAATATTAAATAACAATATAATGGACATTGATCCCTTAAGATTTATTTTGATAAATCTTTAACATGTAATTTTAAGAATGGTCATTTTATTATTATATCTTGATAATAATAAATCTTTAACATGTAATTTTAAGAATGGTCATTTTATTATTATATCTTGATAAAAGATATAAGTCTTCCTAGGGTAGATATGATCAATAGTTCTTGAAACAAATAGAACATCTTATTCTTTAAATTATTCATACTCCTATATTTTTAAGACAAAAACGTAACATGAATAAAAAAAATAAAGACGTGCATGCTACATATAAATTGATTATAATGAAGAAATGTAGAAAAACATTCCAAATATATTAGAAATAAAATATGGTAATAATTTTATATTTTATATTTTATAATCTAATAAATAATTTGTTATAAACTAAATATTATATTAATGTTAATTTATTTTTTTAATCATGACATCTTAACTCTCAAACTTGTTTTTTTATCTTGATATGTCATACATTTTCGTAATTATTGAATTTTTTTATACAATAGTGCTACTTTTTTTTTTTATCAGTAAAGACAAATATATTAAATAATTAAGGAAATCTATATGCACAGTAATATGTAAAAAAGTAAAAATAAATAAAAGCAACATTATAATTAATCCTACTATACAAATGTCATTGTCATAACATCAAACATGGATCTCATCGTAGACCACCTTTCATTACAATACATGTTCTAACAAACTTAATCAAAAGTGTATCTTTTGGTATGTATATTGAAATAGAACAAGGATTTATATTTTCTTCCATCTCGATAATTATATTTTGCATTATCATTTTGTGACCTTTGTTTATTCTAAATATAACTTACATCAATAAAATAAACAAATATATTAAATGGATTCTAGAATATATATTACATCAATAAAATACACACATTCTAAAATAAATATATTAGATCGATTCTTGAGTATATAAATCTAATATATACTGGTGTAATGTATCAAAAGAAATATTAGATTAATTATATAACTGATTTAATATATGAAAGATATATTTGGATCAGATTTAATTTTTTTTTCACTTATTTTATAGTAATAAAGTTGTCTCTCCACAATTTTAATAGTAATAATTTAAAAAGTTACACCAAAGCACCATAACTCCATCACTCTAACTTAAATCTGATGACTTTAATAATTTAGTTAATTCAATTTAAAGTTTTAGAAGGTGGAATCATGAGATGAGAATAATGAAATAATAATAAAAGTAATCCCAATAGTTTATTTCATATTCAAACAAAGAACATACTTTTCTGCTAAATTGACACAACAAACAATAGAACTCATAGCTTAGGAAAAATTAAATAAGACATATCTTTCATTTTCTGAATGTGTCTCTCGATTTTCATTGAACAAGCTTTGCAAACTTTTGAACTTTTAAAACTGTCACAATCTGTAACTGTATAACCTGGAGTGGTGTGCAACACAGCGCAACGGAGGAGTTTTCGTGTACTACTCAATCGACAGTAGAATCCAATAAAATAAAATGAAAACTTCAACAACGAACTTCTTACAATAAAAGAGTTTAGCATTAGATTTAGAAAAAAAAAATACATATTAAATCGGTTGCATACAATAGCCGATCTAATATGTTATCTAACTTTTTTTTTAATTTAAAATTGATATATTAAATCGGGTTTTCTGATAACCGAATCTAATATTTATTTTTCTTTACACATATGATTTAATATATTTTTTATTATTTTACATCAATTCCATTACAAATTATTTAATATCATCTTCTAGTAAGTCTATTTTGTACTAATAATCCAACAATCTCACAATAAAAAAAATCCTCTAGAATATATCTGGTAATCTATGTGGTGCCTAATCATTCCACCTAAAAACGATATGATTAGTTTGTTGAATGTCAATAATTTATTTTAAATGCTAATATATATATATATATATATATATATATATATATATATATCACAAGAAAATTATTAAATAAATTAATTAAATTAAGTATTAATTTATAAACTAAAATTTATATTATCTAAAATAATTTCTGTAATAAATAAAAAATGATAATTTATTTTTGAATTAAAATCTAAATTAGTCTCTTATTTTCATTGATTCTAAACTAGTCAATATGATAATTAATTAATGTTTTTCTTATATATATTATCAATATAAGAGTGACGTCTTCATTTATGCTAATTATTTCTATTATTATTTTAAAAGCACATTATTATCTCGTAAAGTTATGTGATATGTGAGACTTTAATAAAAATAGTAGCGCGTTTTTCTTATCTAATTACTGTCTTTCGTTAAGTTTTACATTATTATAATTAAAAACTGGTTATGTATCTACTTTCATTATAAGATTTTAAAACTAATTAACGCATACTGTTTGAAGTTAAAAAAAATTGCTGTGGAAAGAAATAAATGACATTTTTATAAATAAAAATTTATTTATTATATGAATTATTAGATTTATTATTGTAGTATTATAAAATAAACCTACTTTGTGAGGTATATAGTATCACATACTACATCAATTATCCTAACAATCGATATAATTTATGGTAAGATATTACATAAGTTTTTGGATGATAATTAATACTATATGTGTTGATATTACATTAGTTATTGTAATGTGTGGTGTAGTACTCTTCGTTTTCTAAAATGTAATTCATAAAATATATGTTTTAAATCTATGACGTATCTTTCTTTTGTTATTCATCTCTTTCAGTATGTCTCTTCTTTAGCTCTCCTCCATCGTGGTTGAGATACCACATATCATGTTTTTTTATCCTCCACTAATGTCACAAAAGGTCTTCTTCCTTCTGCATTTTGTCCCTAATTGTTTTCCTCCTTCACATCTCGTTTCATTTTGAAACTCAAAATTGTGTTTTTAAATTTGTTTGAAACATATATTGTACTATAAAACACGAGCTTTAATGATATTATTTGAAGTCAAATGCTTAATAAATGAGTAAATATTTTATACACTATCATATTTTTATAATCCGAATATAATAATTATTAAAGATATCACTTTTTACAAAATCATGTATAAAAATAGTATATATATTTTAAATAATCAGTTTTTATTAGTGCTGTCAAAATGGATTGTAACCCGCGAGCCAATTCGGCCTACCACAGGTTTGAGCTGGGTTGGTTTTGAAAATAAATGTAATTTTTTTATATACAGGTTAGTTTTCAACCCGACTCACTTATAATCCGGCTCATTCAAGTTGAACCCATGGTGAGTCGGGTTGGCTCACCAACCCACCTAATTTAATTTAATTTAATTATTTATTATTTTGTTTTCAATATTATTAGTTAACATTTTTTTTATTATATTGTAGATGAGGATAAAAAGAAGATGTTTCAAGAGAAAAAAGTATTATATATTTATTTATTTATTCATGACTCTAATATTAAAAATTATCAATATTAAAAACTTATTTGTTAGCCTTTTGTATTTGTTTTTGAGTTATACTTGTTTTTGGATTATGCTTGGATTGTATAATATTTTTTTATTTATTTTGAATTGTCTTTGGAATTTAACATCATTTTAGAGTGAAATTTATTTAGGTTTGAATTAAAAAAATTATAATTAAGTGACTAATAAGTCAATCTATGATAAGTCGGGTCGAGTTCAAATTTTTTCAACTTATTAATAAATGAGTTAGGTTGGATTAACTCACTGAGTGACCAATAGTTTTTAATCCCATAAGAAAACATATAATATAAGAAAACGATACAATGATTAGTACTGTTTGATGTCATGTACCCTAACTCTTTTTTTTCTTTTTCAGTTTTATCTATAGAATACTATTGTTTGTCCGTATCTTCCCACAGTAACTACGTACTTTTACACGAGTCATTCGATTGAATAAACATACTCGTGAACGATATTAAGTAATAAAAATTTTTAGGTGTGTCTTATTAAACAATGAAATGTAGTATAGTTGCGTTATTAAAAATGGAAAGAAAAATATATTCTTTTACTGTACGAAGGTGTAATAACTTAATTTGGCTTTTGAATAATTGAGCAAAGGCAATTGATTATACCTTGAAATTAAAATATAAAATTCTATAAAAGAAAAAAAATGTTTCCACTTAGTCAATATATATATTGAGGAGATCTTTTGTGGGGGCGATTGTTGTGAGACTTTATGGCGATGCATGATTTCACACGTTTGGTTAGGGCCCACAACTCTATTATGTAAGCCAAAATTAATCACCACCTAGCTAGGACCACCTGTGTCACTATGAAAAATCAAATTATAAGCTTTAAATGCTTTTCTCTCCTTCATTTCTATCTCCCACTATCATTTATGCAATTCACCCTGTTCTACCCTACTTAATAATAAATATTAAAATAACCAAATAAAAGGGAGGTTCAATTCTCCATGAAATTTCCCTTTTAATTTTTATAAAGGTAAACATTAAAGTTTCAGGAGAATTATGTCTCTTTAAAAATGTGTTTTTTGAGATGAGAAATAAAAATAAAAATAATTATTTGAATACAAAAAAATACCTTAAATAAATATATATCCGTAAAGTTTTAGAACAGAGAAAGAAATAAATGTGTAACATTTTTAACATATTACTCATATTTTTAAATGATTTGACTTTTATTAAAAATAATAATATTATATCATTAAACATAGATTTATCCCAAATAATGTTACAATTAGTCATTGTCTATATTATTATATAAAAAAATTCAAATAATTCTATCTTTGAATAAATAAAAAAATAATTTATTTATTCAACAAAATTAGTAGATAAATATTTTTTATTTTAAAAAAAAGTATGCATATTTTTAACATTATTATTAAAAGTTTAATACTTTTAATATCATTTTAATTCAAAATTATATATATTTTTGAAATTATATTGTTTTAGTATATAATAAAAGATGTGAATATACCTAACCTGGGACATGTTGCTGCGAGAATTAATAGAAAGTTCTGACGTCTCTCTCCGTCTCCAAGACCACCATTTCCATCTTCAAAGTTGAACAAGCATTTTTCGTCTATGGAGAAACATGAAGTGAGGTGAGCATGTTAAATGCATACACACATTGAAACTTGATTGTGAATTATTCAGAACCCTAAGGTCTCCGTTAGGAATTAGGGTTTTTTTGGACTGATCAAAAAGCATTATATACAACCATCACTGTCTTGCGAGGTGGAATCCTTAAAAATTCTACCCACAGAAATTGCATTGTCGGAGAAGCCGCTATAGGAATTTCCTCTTCGACACACACTTTTCCCTCATCAATTGTCTCTTTCCTTCTTCTTTCAACTTTGGCTTCACTTCCATAGCTTCTTGTCGAAGTCACATACATGTCACTGTTCTGCTGCCAAAGAAGCTCCTCTTACGTATATGTTTTCTCTCACAAGCACACTATTACACCAACAACAGTGCTCGCGAAGTTCAAGACACTGAGATGAAGGATTATTCGTGAAAAGGACATATAATAGGTCATGTTGGAGCCTCTATATTTGTAATTAGATTTAGTTTCCCATCTCTTAATAACGTGAGATGTTTTGCTATATATATAAATATATGTAAGACTCGAAAGAGACATCAAAATAAAGATATTTTTTATTATATGTATATATATATTATAAGTCGAACTACTTAAATTCTTGTTTCGTTTATTTTTTTTATTTGTCTTCTTTCTAATTATCTGATTTCAAACACTGATTATTATTTTCTTTTTGTCATAAACCATCAACAAAGTGGTTAACCGTAACCATCAATTTAATATTTCCTTTTATTTTATTCATTATATTTAAAATATTATATAAAGTAACATTTAACATTTAGAAATTATAAGATATAGTATTATTAATGTAGTAAAATTTTCTACATAACTTTTAATAAAATTATTATAAATCAGGAAATTTACTCTAACGATAGTTTCAGATTAGGTCATTTCATGACTGTTTTTCTTATAAAATTGTTTAATTTTACCAGACATTTAAGAATCGAGAAGGGTAGATGGGGAAATCTAGATTTTGAATCCTCTATCACCCAATTTCTTATCAGCGTATAGTTGAGAGGAGAAAAGAAATATATAAAACAAGCGAGGCCCACCACATTTGCCACTAAAATATTGGTTAAATTAAGCAAATTCTTGACTTTCGGGTACCACCTTGACTTTCCCTGCCTTATTTTTCTCTCTCCCGTTTCTTGTGCTAGTGTAAAGAGAGTGAGTCAATTAACTTATAATAGAGTTAAAGTAATTTAAAATTGTTCAATAATAAATATGGTTAATTATGGTTGTAATTCTTAAATTTTCTGGAGAAACATTAAAATTCTTTTTTATTTTAAATTTTGATACATTTTAAAATTTTAAAAGTAAATATATATAGTTTCTTAATCTACACAAATGTAGGAAAGATATTTAACACTGATTATTTTAGACCTGGTGTTTCCGTTTAATAACCGATGTATATATATATATATATATGAAATAAATAAAAAAAATTAGTTTTTACTTTAGTCCTCTTTTTATATCATTATTTTGAACATATTTTCCCATTTTTCATTATATTCTTCCTCATCATCAACTTTTTGTTTTTTTCATCATATTCTCACATCCATAAAAAAAATAGCAACTTTTTGTTTTCTTCATCATATTCTCACATCCATAAAAAAATAGAGGCATAAGTCCATCGTCTTCCTCTCTAGATTAAGAACCTACCTCACATTTCAAAAAGATAAATATTTATAAAAATTTAATCCAATAAAAAATTTCAGTTTGCAAAAATCAAGGCAATAAAAAATTTTAATCTACAAAATTTAGGATCACTGTCGAATAACGACGATGGCTCGAGTTCAATGACGTTTGGTGAAGGTGCTCAAGAATAAAGAAGGAAGAAGAAAAGATACAACAGTGATGGAGGAGAGAAAAAAACAACTTCTGAGTGACGAAAAAATTCCAGAAAAATTAACTCTAAGTAGATATTTATGTTTTAGTTATTCGTAAAACCAAAGTCTGCTTTGGTCTTAAAAAGTAACTAAAACTTAAATATCTTCCAAGACTTAAATAAAAATTAGCAAATGACATTTTTTAGTTTTAAAAATAACTAAAATCTAAACATCTTTCAAAACTTAAATAAAAAAATGGTAATGACATTTTTTAAATTAATCAGAACTTTTTAGACATCAATTTTCAAACAATCAAAGATAGAAAGGGTATATACATTGATTTTTATTAGAATCGAAGTTTAAATATTCTCAATAATTTAAAAAATACTACCATATTTTCATAGGTTTTGATTTTATTAAAACTGAGACATATCGAACAAAGTTAAATGAGTTTTTTTTCACTAATATTAACTATATTAACTTTTTTTTTATGTGTCCAGCAACGTTTTAGATTAGAATTTGAATTCTTTGTATCTTATAACATGTTTTAATTTATATGTTATTGTGAAATATGATGTAACACATAAAAAAACATTTAATGTCATTGAATTGAAAAGACTAAATTTATTTATTTTTAAAATTTAAAATTCAAAATATATCAAAGATTTAAAACAAAAATAAATTCGAATTTCATATATAAATTTAATTGATGTTTAATTCTAATAAAAATATTATTGTCACGTGGTTATTCCTTTTCGGAAAACTGTTATTTTTCAAATAATGAGATCAAAGTATGAAACGTCCCCTGTCTTTATTGATCTTCACCTATCACCACTAACCCCACTGTATTTTCAATTCCCGCCACCCAACCTTCTATATTCAAATTACAATTACAAGATTAAAAAACTTAGACCTTAAGGAGGAGGCACCTATAAGAATAGAAAAAGCACACAACATTCTGTAAATTGGCCCACGTGCACCACATATACATAGTAAAATCAATTATTAGCATTGACAAATTTTGGCTTCATCATACACCCTTAGACACCACTCTCTCTCTTTAACCAAAAAGAATACATTGAACAAAGAAAACCAGAGGCACTCAAAGAATATGTCGACCCCTTTCTTCTTTTTTCTTTATTAGTATTGACAGAAAGAATATATAGTACCAGAGTACTCAAAGAATATAGACATCGCTTTTTTAACCTTCCAAACATTCAGAAATTCAAGCTTATTTCCTTTCATATTTTTCTTTCTTATTTTTTATACGGCAACAAATAATAAATTAATCCCTAGCTTCCGACTGTTTTGAGTTTTCTTTTTTTTACAAGAGAAAAAAATATATAAAACAATGGAATTTAGAAATGTAAGCAAAGTTTAGAAATATCTACAAAGCAAAATATTATCCAAAACATATATGTCCGGTCACCATAGTTGAATCATGTGGTTCTGATACCATTGGTAGGAAGGTAAAACATACACATAAGGTCTTTATACAAAAGAGATATTGTCCGCTTTGAACCAAGTCCTCACGAATTTACTTTTGGTACCATTCCAAAAGGTCTCTTACCAATGAAGATATCTTATATGTATATAAACTCATGTCCATCTCTTATTTTATCCGATGTGAGACTTTGTTTATATCCAACAGAATCAATCAAACATACATAATTCATACGATGGATTAACTTTTTTTCTTCTGAAATTTGGTTTATAACCTAATATGCTGTCAAGTGTTGCGCATCAAGATTTTTTTTAAAGAAAAACTCAATATAACATCATTTTATCAGTTTATATAAAAATCTTAACTTTTCTTTTTTAAGAAATAGCAAGCAGTAGTTGAACAGAATATGAAATTAAGTTTTTTTTTTAAATAAGATTTTGTAATATGATTCTTTCATTGAATATTGTTGTATTTACGTTATTTATTGTTCTGTAACACTTTCTCTATAGATATATATACTCCATTATTATCTTCACGGAAGGATAGGAGATGGATAAAACATAATAGTTTAGAGAGAAAAACAATGACGGAGAAACTCTACAAGGTTTGTTTTAATTTCAAAACAACAATCACACTATCTTAGCAGTATGGGAATTTGGGTAATAAAAGGGCACGAGAGTTAGCTTTATTTTGACGATGAGAATTAGAGTTAGAGGACCTTAAGTTAGAAATTGTGAATACATCCTTACAAATATATATGGATATGAGAGGAGGATGTGCATGAAAGCTATATATTGCGTGGAAATATAAGGTTGATTGGATGATAAAGTTGGAAGAGATAGTAAGAAAAGTTATCTATGAAACTCTTTTACTAATATTTAGGAGATATAAAGTTAGTTCGATGGGTTTGAAAGAGGGTGAAGTGACAATGCGGGACGAGCTTGTTAAGATACAAACAAAGTCCTAAATAGAATAAAACAAGAAATGAATATGAGTTTATATACATATAAGATATCTCCCTTGATAAGAAGTTTTTTGGAGTAGTATCAAAAACAAATCCGTAAAAACTTATCTCTCCAGTGTGGAGATCTATGTGTTTAATGAACCTCCCTACAAGGCTAGTTCGTAGCATTGTCATTGAGAGTGGAAAATTAAGACATTCGAATAATGTGGTTTGCAGTCATTTGAATTATTTGAAATGAAAAAACTAGGTGTGTGTTTCAAGATGATGTCTTTTATAGTAGAAAATGGTTCAAGAAATTAGGTTTCATTGTTGAGGTTAAACTAATTCTTTGAATCCCAAGGAATGCCCGTAATAATAATCCTAAAAATTGTCTTAAAAAGTAACAAGTTTATATGAATTATGTATTTAGCCTATCAGCTGGTTTTAGGCTAGTAAACCATATGATTTGGTGGTATACCATGTTTATATTTTGTCCAAAGTACAAGTCTTAAACAAATATGAAAAAATTAATATTATATAAGAAAAAAAACATATAAATTTTATTATATTAAGGTTTTAGTTTTAAATGGGATCAATCTTTTATATAGATTAGATATCAGTTTCATTAATACTGTATCTTTCTAATAATTATTTTTTAAAGATTAGTCAAAATAATAATTGGTTGTATAATACTTTTTTATGAATGATTCATTTGAATACAAAATTATGTTTGCACAAATATTTTCATAGAGTTCTTTTTTCACCAAGTTAAAAGTAAGGATTTTATAAATTAGTTATGGGGGTAAGATAACTTTAATTTAAGGGTAAAATTATTTATTTATTTTCTTAAAAGTATATTTGTAAAATTGTTTTCTGACCTATGGAATTCAGTCTTCCTGGGAAAGGTTTAAAAACACCATGAAAGATTGGTTTATATACGATATATGATTCTTAATTTGGAAGGAGTGTTTGTTCTCTCCTTGCTAATTTAAAGATCATGACAAGATGCAGCTTTAGTTCCTTTTGAATGCTATGATCATTTTGGTTCGTTGATGCTTTTTGTGAGGGGTTCATCGTTTTGGGTATGTGCTGACATAAATATGTGCCTTTACCACACATATGTAGGTGTCTGTATGAAGAGGGTCCAATCAGATGATCCTTTTCTATGTGGACAAAATGTGTCCGTGAACCTTTTTCTACAGGATTATGTGTCTTCGTTGTACCAAACAATGGAAAAAGTCTTCATGGTTGGCCTTTAGAGTGAAATGAATCATAACCAGTATGCCCTTACGAGTTTTTCAACAACCATTAAAAGACCTACAAAATCTACTCACATGGTTAGCTCTAATGGAATCTGGCTTTTAAAATAATATGAAAATTTAAGGTTTAATTTTTTTAATGATTTGTAGTGTTTGTTTATATTTAGTGGACTTAAATTTTAAATATAAATTTAGATATCTTTAATTTATATTTTATTCAATTTTTTGTTTAGTACTTAAAATTTTTACATTTTTTAATTGAGTTATTAGTTTAATTTCTTTATAAATGAATTGACTGTTATTCTGTTCCATCATGGTTAAAAGATGTGAATTTTTTTATTAATATAATGACTTGAAAACCATAGAGAAACATCAACAACCTTATTGTCCAATATATTTTTAATGAAAATAAAAAAATTATTTATCAATTTATATTAATTATGATATTATTTTACATTTTATATTAGGCAAAAAAGCTTCATATTTCTTAATAAATTGTTTTTTTTAATAGGCCATGAAATTATAAATACCAAACTTTATTATATATCTAACTTTATTATAGACATGAAACTTAATTAGACTCATTCAAACTTATGGTTTTTTAAACATAACTTGTTCATTTATGATGTAGCATGACTAAATAAATAACTCATATTACTATTAACTTTTGCGAGTCTTAAATCTGAATAAACAATTTAACTCTTAAATTAGATTAAAAATAATAAAGGGCTAAAATGTGTAGAATAGTACGTAAATGAGAATTAAATCGATGACTTTAGGCAAAATAAATAAGGACGAAAAGGAAATAAAAAAAACACGGATACCTAGCAAATTTTTGCAACACACAAGTTACAATGTCAAAGTTCAATATAAGAAAGTAAACTATATAAAAAAATTAAAGAAAGAAAGAAAACAAAAGAAGAAGAATGAATATAAAGAAATGACAATTAAATAGTTAGTTTTGTTACGTTGTGGTGATATTGTTACAGACAAGGGAAATATATGAAAATCAATATTTTTGATTTAATTTATTTAGGTTTTAATCTTGGTATGAGGACTATAATGGTTTCTTCTCATTTGTCATGTTTGATAAAAGTAATTAAAATATCGTAAAATTATTTCATATATTGGTATAAGAAAAAGTTATTATTATGTTATATGTCACAAATATTCATTAATGTGATATCAGGACAAGTATTTAAGATGATTTGACAGATTATACGTTTCCATCTACCGAAGGGTAAACATTTTATTGACATCAAAAGGATATAATCATGTGTACGTCATGCTTCATAGCTCATGAAATAAATACACAATCAGAAGAATCGTGTTCCCTACATGTTACAGTACGTTGGATCTTATGGTCATTTGTGTTTGAGTTGAGTGGTACTAGTACTGGACCAATGTATTGACTTTATTTATTTCAAGGATAAATTCTTTGAATGAGATCCAAACAAACAAAACAAAAATATTAATATAAAAAAATTAAAAATAATTTATTTTTAAAAGTAATTATTTTTAGAGGATTTAAAATGTTTTATGGTTTGGTAAGAAATTTTGAAAGAAAATTCTAGAATTTCATTAGTAAATTTTATGTATAAAATTAAATAATTTCAAATTTAATAGAAAAAAAAGAAAGAATTTGAATATTTTTATATTTTAAAATTTATATTTTAATATTTATAATTTGAGTTAATTGAATTTAAGTCGATCTGGCTCGACTTAGGTAAATATATTTTGATCTGACATGAAATCAATTTAATTTCGTATAACATGGTCCCAACCAATGTCACGATTTCATACGGGTCAAACTAGATTTAGACAAAGCTGATTTGAATTGTCTTGGTCCAATTTGAGCTTCTAATCCAATTCGGTTGAATGTGAGTTTGTGTTAACCCGACTTAACTTAAATCCAAGTTAACTTTAGGTTTAACCTGGTTTTGATCGAACAAGATTCTACTTGGGCCTAACTCACCATGATTGAACATGTCTTGTTCAGGCCTCATATTAAAATGAGATCGTCCTAAACTCTACTTAGACTGACTTAGCTTGATTTAGACTCAAATTGACTTCACTTGACTTGGCTCACTCGGGTCAACTTGATTGAACCTAGGCTTGCTCGACTCAACTTGGACCAAGTAACAATGGCTTGACCTAGCTTGACTTCGTCTTGATCGGGCTTGGCCCAACCCGGTCTTGATTGAATTAAGACTAACCTATAGGACTAACCTAACTTGATTGAGTATGGGTAAGCCCTACCATAAATAAACATGTACTCATCTTGATTCAACTTGATGTAGGCTTGTCTCAATTAAGCTTAATTTGGGTCTAGATCAAATTGGTTCGACCTAGACTAGAATTGACTTGGCTGTACCAAAAGTGAAACTAACTTGTCTTGAGTTGGATCCAAATCAACTAGACTTGATCCTAGCTTGAAATAATTTGATTCGAGTTAGACCTAAGTTAACTTAGCTTAACTGGCGCTCAAATAAACTCAACTCAATTTGAATTCAGACCAACACGACTTGATTAAAACATGAGTCTACTTAGTTTAAGCTAGGTCGAAATCAAATTGAGTCAACTTAAACTTAAGTCGACTTGACATGACTCTGGTATAAGGTGACAAGACCCAATGTTATGTGTGTCTAACCTTATTAAATTGAAATACTTAATCAAACAAAATCAATTTTAATTTTTAAATTTAAATTTAAATTTATTTATGTAAACAAAATATCTAAAAAGTTAAATTCAAATTTAATAAATCTAAATATCTTTTTAAATTATGAATTTTCTTATAAAAATAATGTAAAGGTATCTCACAAAACTTAACACTCATTTTATAGTTGTGCAAATTGTAAATGTATAAACACATAAAGTTATAGGAAAATGATATATTAATATAGATTTTTAAATAAATGTATCATTTTTTCATTAAATTTAAAATATATCAATATAATAACAAATAAATTATAAATCAATAAAAAAAATGACATATATATATATTTAAAATGTTGTAAAAAAAATCTGTGTCATAGTATTTTTTTTTTCTTAAATTATATTATTATAGATGGTCTGTAGATAGACAGAGAAGTGTGACTCCAGGTCCCATTACCAATTTCATTGCTGTTACTATACGTCTCATCCTTTCTATCGGTTTTCTATACTATACATTTTCTCTCTCTATCTCTCTCCCTTTCTCTCTCTATATATTTAGTGATAAGTTTTGTACCTCCCTCATCAAACAAAACATTCAGATGGAAAAACAATTACAAAACAAAATGTAGGGACAAATGGCTTTACGTATGTAGCGAAAATTACACAATATAAAATCAATTTTAAATTTAATATTAAATACGATGATTAATATAATGTCTATTTTGCTTAGAGCTTAGCAAACAAATTAAAGTCTCTTATATATACCCGTGTTAAATGTATTTTTTTCAATGACAATTTTAAAACTATCCACTAAATTTGTTTTTTTTAATTTCATACACATTTAAACTTTATATGAAAAAACCTATATCGTGTTATCTTAATATTCAAAACTCCATATTTGAGTTTTCTTTTTTCTTTTTACGTTCTTTATTACTCAAATCGTTACTGGTAAATATTAGTTATTTGCGTATGTCCTGAAAGACGTACACCACATAAATGCAATGAATTAATCTTGTTCAAACTACCTAATAATCTAATTTAAAAATGTATTTGAATTTCTATTTTTATGTTGTTTTTTGGCGACGATATTTTGATAACATTTTTTTTACAACATTTTAATAATATGTATATGTCATTATGTAATTAGTCTATATTTGTGTTTATAATTATTATTACTAATTTAGAGTAATTTTAGACTAATAACAAAATTATACATGACAGTAAAAAAAATGTTGTCAAAATATGATGATAACTATAAAATTTCCAACCTGTCATCAAGAGTTCTGACAGGAAAAGCGCATCATGTTACATAATTCTGCAAAGGCCATTCAATAATATATGGGGGAAATAAATAAAACAACTCATGCCTCGTCTCATCTCAAAAATGCCTATTTGCAATCAAGAAAACACTGCAGATGGTACTATTCTCGTAAATACATATATGAGAAATCACTATCATTATTTTCATAAAAACATATGAAATCTCACCAGAACTGAAGATTATTTTTTTTTTCATAGAATGCTAATGATTTTTTCCCTAAAAAATATTGATATAAATGACATCAATTTTAATGAGTTTAACACTGAAAATAATTAACACTAAACTTGTGTCAAATAAGTTTTCCTCATTTCAAAAAATAAAATCCAATACTTATCTTTTTAACTTAATATTTAAATTTTAGAAATCTCATATCAATTAGAAATAAGATCAATTTATAATATATAAATAAATACAAACCTCATTTTAAAAACTGATTTCGTAAAATTGAGTTAAATTTGAAGTTATTTTTTAACTTGATATAAGAGCTGTATTAGTTAAATTAGTTTTTGTTATATGTTAAAATGTTTAACTCAGTGAAGAGTAAGTTAAATCTAGTAAGAGAAGTTAACTTTAACAATTAAACAGGATAATTAGTTAAACAGCTTATACATTTTGAAATTGTGTCATAATTTATAGAAATCATTGAACTTTTGGGTTATTTGTTTCATTATAGTTGGATGTTTGTCATCTGATTAGAATGTTGAATCATGTAGATTTATTGAATAGTTTTTCTTGCAATGAAGAAGTTAATCTAGGTATGAAATGCTTTTCTTAAAATTGATTTAAGTGTTAGATTCAAATGTACTAAATAAGTTTATTTTAAGTTGAATTTGACATAGTTTAGTTTAGATTTAATCATATAAAGTTCTTTAGATGTTGTCACCAACTTATTTTATTTGGGAGATGGCATATCTCGTTCAATTATGCATAGTTTTAATATCTTTTATTAAAACAAAAAATATTTCAGTGTTTGAATCATATTATATATATAAATTAGTATGACTTTAATTATTTTCATATGAAATAGTTTTAATATCTTTTATTAAAACAAAAAATATTTCAGTGTTTGAATCATATTATATATATAAATTAGTATGACTTTAATTATTTTCATATGAAATAGTTTGAGTTCTTTTATTAATTGGGTCATGTTTAAAAATGTTTTATTTAGTTATTATATAATTACTCTGTAAATCGTACATATATCTTGATCATTACTAGATGATATTGATTTAATATATGATGGGAAGGAAAAGTCTCACTAATCATGGTGAATTCGTTTTAAAAAATTATAAAAATGAATTGTTGAAAGATTAGGATATAAATGAATGTAGGGTATAGAATTTAGTTATAATAAGATAAATGACAGACAAGACTAGTTGAAAGCAATATAAACCAAAATTGGAGACTTTAATCAGAGCTTTAATTTAGGTGGTAGATCTCTGGCCGCGGATTAGGGTGCTTTATATTTAAGGGCTATTAATTTAGTAATGTGTAGCCATGCAAATGGAAAAATAAAAGTTAGGTTATGCGTGATGCACTGAATATGAGTTTGCTTTACCATTTCAAATTCTGAGGAAAAGGGAAGTGACGCTGCTGAAAATCCCTCAGTCTCTATCAGAATGCTTTTAATTGCTGAGAGAATAGCAAGACCACATGAACTGGGGCCCACCATCTTCTGACCTGTCTCCAATTAATTGCTGAAATTTCAGACATTGTAGGGACCCCACATGTTATCCTATAATATTATGCTATGCTATGCTATGCTGCACTCTTTTATTCTTCCTAAAGTGGTCAGCTTTTCCAATAACCATATCTCTTCATTCAATTTCTTCATTCAATTTTCCATCTTCTGATAATTCAAGCATCTCAAAACTCTACTGCATTCTTTCATCAATCATTGAAACGGAAAACACAACTGGGGTATGAGCCAAAAGCAAAAGGGTTTAAGGTCAATGTGTAAAAATAAATTTCAACTGATTCCTTCTATGGCCCCCTTAATTTTCGTTTTTAACTTGAAAAGAGAAAAGGGAAAGCTCCTAGTCACTGAAATCTCGCACTGCTTTGTCTTTTGAGAAAGATGATCTGCGTCAGAAGAATGTCTCTTCTGCCATCATCATCATACCATATCTCTCTATATATCTATATTTATATATATAGCTATATATGTAGCTATTACCTGCTATGTTTATCCTGAAAAAGAAAATGTAGCTGCTTATGGCGTGGTAATTACAAATCCAAAGCATGCAATCAACGTAGACAGTCTCACTTCCGAAAGCTGAATCAGTGACCCTACGAGTTTTGAAACTGATTGCCTATTACAGATATATCTTTCTTGTTTTGACACGTTATCTTTCCAAACATTTTTAACGTCTCTAGTTTTCTAAAGGCTAGAAATTGGCATAGCTTACTAGAATACTAGTTTAAAGTGAATGCATATATAGATTGATGTTAGTAATCACATATCAAACTTACTATTTATTTGTGCAGGGATTTAATGTTATGTGACTAGGATATCTGACGAAAAAATTACTTCATAGCTTTTGAGTTCTGAGAAAAGTTCGTAATTGAGCTTACGTCTATCAATTATGGAGTAGAATGAATAAGAACATACATTGATCTTAGTATTGGTTGATACTGGTGTGTAGGTTTCTTGTTTTTGAAGCAGATTAGGAAATTAGCCAAGGCCCTACTTATTGCAGCAGTAAATTTGCTCTAACTTCCTGTTTATTGGACTTGAGCAATTGAATCTGTTGTCCACTTCCCAAATGAAAGGTCCATATATTCTAAATGGACCCATATCAAATTTATAGATTGGGAGAGGCCCAACAAGAGCAGAATTTATTGTTAGGAAATCATGACTTCAGAAAGAGCATGGACTCATGAAAAGATGTGTGGATTAAGTTTGAATATATTTGATTGAATGTGGAAGAATGAAGAAGCTAATGAGGCAGTGATGCAGTACCAATCGACTGTTCAAAACATTATTCTGTGGTTTGGCAGCAGCAACGTGTAAATGAGCAATGTTTTGATGGAGAGGCTCAATGTCTCAGATGCATTTCTATTGTTAATAAAACTGTGTTCATGTGAATTTGATTGCAGATAATTGTCTCCTTAGACAAAAGGAATAGCAAACATTACTCCTTCAAATACATTTTTTTTAAGTTATTCTGTTTTATATTAAACTTAATTAAGTTTTAAATATATGATAATTTTTTTATATATTTAGTTTAGTTTCTATTAAATTTTTATGATCCATTGAATATTAATAAATTTATACTTCTTAATTAAGTTTTTACTATTTGATTTTACTTTTAATTGGATGATGAGTGGCATGTGATTTTATTTTGTCACATCTTATTTTATATTCTTATAATTTTACAATTTGACTATGTTGGTCACAAATCTTGTCACTAATATCAAGTATTACAATATTTTTCATTTTTTTACAATTAATCATTTACAAAATTAGTAAACTAAAATTACTAATTTAAATTATTACGTAAATAAAATTGTAATTACAAAATAGTAGACTTATATATTATGTATTCACAAGATGATTTTTTTTTTAATTAGAAAATATTTCATATTAATTAGAAGGAACGAAACAATATTGTAGTATATAAATATATACTTGGGTCCTTCCTATTAGTAAATTCTCGTATCATGCTACTTCTTAGTATTATTTATCTAATCATCTACTTTTCTTTAGGCGAAAACCATAACTACAAAATTTGTAAGGATAAATTAATGAATATCGTCCATGATTCCAACAATAAAAATTTCAAAAATTCTAATAAATATCTAACATATTATACCATCTTCACACTCACTAAAATAATTAACTTTATTTCACACATAACATTTATCATCCACATTTAGATTATCAATTCAACCACCATCACCAAATATCTATATATTATCGTCCTCATTATCTATTACAAAAAAATGTGACTGAAAACTATCCAAAAATATTGCAAAATTTATAATGATAGTAGAAAGTTATGTATATTTCCACTTACCATAACATGCAAATATTGAATTGAAACTAAGATTTGAAAGGATAAAATATATGTACTTTTAATAATATTTTATTTATTACTTTCTTACTTAAAAAATATTTAAATATGTAAAATTATTAATACAAGGGTTGAAAGTCTCACATCAACTAGAAATAAGGTCAAATTATAATATATAAATGGGGGTACAAACCTCACCATACAAGCCGGTTGAATTAAACTTAAAACTCACTTTCTAATATGATATCAGAGTTATGGTTGAAGCCATAGTTGTTATGAAATTCATCAACATCTTCAAAGTATTTTTCTTCTTATTACAATCTTTATGCAATTATCTTCAAATGTAAGTCAATTAAAAATGTGTTATGTTTCACATTTAAATATTTTGACTCTTTTTTAATGTTTTTATTTATTGTGTATTTTTTTCACATCTTAATAAATAAAGGTGAAAGATCCATCAACCCATTGCCATATGGGTAGATAGTGGTGTCAATCCCTTATGTGGTTAGGCTCATATTTCATTGATATTGTGTCTCCCAGTGAATCTTTTATTCGATAGACCCAACAATGATATCAGAACCGATGGTTAGTCTTGGTGACTGGCTTAGACGAGTACAATGGTTTCTGTATCGAAAGTCTTCCTGACGAAAGATTCCAGGTAAGTGTGTCCTGTTAAGAAGAACAACGGTATGAAAGGACACTTGTGGTTGGGAATGCTTCTGTTGGAGGAGGAGTATATCAATGTGGAAAGAACTCACCCTTAAGGAGAGATTGTTGGAAATTCAAGTGAGTCAAAGTTCCACCTTGGATAGAAATGAGAAAAAACACTATATAAATATGAAAGAATCATTAACTTATTGTCTTAAAGTTTTAGGTAGAGAGTGATGTTAGTCTCTTATATGATTGAACTCATGTCTCATTAGTATTGTGTTTTTCTTATGACTCCCCTTCTCTCGTAAATAAATGTTCAATAGCATAAACCTTTCATTTATTAAGTAATGCAAAAAAATTATCTTACTAATTTTTATTTTATTTCTTAAACAATTTGGTTAAATAACCATCCTTTCATTCAATTCGAAAAACAATTTGACTATGGAATTAAAAAAAAAAAACTTTTTTTGTTGTTAAATTTGTGAGAACAAAACGCATTAAAAATCACAAAATAATATACATTATCATACATCCAAATAAAAAGGCCCTCTTAATTTCTTAACTAGTGTTAATACCTTGAGATGCTTATTTACATTTATTTTCTTCTGTTTTTCATTTCTCTTTGGAAAATTTGTATTTGTTTGTCTGCTGTTTTTAAAATTTTAAGATATTATTCATTATTAATTATTTTCCTTTGTTGTATTCTTCCTTTTTTATCTATCTTTTAATTAATTGACATGTATAATTTTAATGATATAAAAATAAAAATCATTTCTGTTTAAATAAGATAAATAAAAATGTATCATAAGTTCTTATTTTGCATATAAAATTAAAAAGCAATAAAGGAGGAAATTGAGTACAGTGATGCAAGGATTCGGCCAGAAAATACCTAATCCAACTAAATCAAGATCCAATATTTTTGGCCACGTAAGTTGTGTCATGTGCGAAATAAATACTATTAAAATTAATCTCTCTCCTAATCTTTTTTTTTTTTCTGCACAACAGTTTTGAATAAGAGCCCTGATATAATCAGTTATCAAGAAAAAAATTATTTATTTTCACTTAATTTCTCGTTAATTTCCTTCCAAAAAATATTATCATTTTTTATATAAAAAATGGCTTATTATTATTATTATTTTTTTATCGGCATAAAAAATGCCTTATGACACCTTTTTTTTTTAAATTTTGAATCAAAGCAATTGCCAATCTACATTTTTAGAGTTTTTTTTATGCAAAAACTAACATGACTACACCTAAAAAATCATGAGTCAAAGTAGCCGTTCTAAAATTTTCATAAATGTTACTATCGCACTCTTTGTAACGTATTTTTATTAATTTAAATTTGTTAAAAATTATAAAATCATTAAATCAAGAATGAAGATTACTTATTTATCTACTATTGATAAAGAATATAATAAAACCTGTATTTGCATTACTTATTTACTATTGCCATTCATGTTTAAAATGAATTTTACTTACATATACGAAATAATATTTCATCGTTTAAAATATTAGTATATTTGAACTAAAAATATCTTTATTAAATGTTTTGATCTTAGTTTTGAAAGAAAGCTGATTTTTGACGTTTGTATCACTTATGATGGGTAATAATAAGGATATAATAATAAAATATTAATGGGATTTTAAATTTCTCAAACATCAATTGCTTTAAAATAAAGTAATAACTAATTTAAAATTGTTTTTCACTTGTAATTACTCAAAAAGAGTGTCTTAACAAATATGCTAGTACAAAGAATAAGTTAGACTATTTTAGATTTTTAAACCACACACACATATATAGATAGTACATGTATGATATGTTTAAAACTTAAGATATACACGTATAATATTTTTAAAATTAAAAGAGCATATATGTAATGCAAAATATGATAATATAATACTTTTAAAACAAAACTAAAATTTGTGTATAATAATTTTTTTTTAACATTAAAATATCAGGATAATTCAAGAAAATCTCGTTATGTCTGTAATTTACTATAGTGTTATAAAGATATGTATTATTTGACCATTTTCTCTTACCTATTTTTGTAACAAAAGTGAAGTATATGAAAATTTGAAAAGCAAGAGTCAAAAGTAGTGTAAAAGTTGTGTAATTTAGTATAATATTTTAAAAGATATTATCATTGAACATTTTCCTTTTGATTCTTTTGAATATGAAGAATTGAAAAGAAAGAGCCAAAAGTAAGGTGAAAAAGTCAAAGGAAGTTGTTGAATGATAGAAAATAAATAAAAAAATGGAAAAATAAGTGAGTTCTATGATTAAGAGATTTCACATTGAATTAGTGCATTGGAATAGATTAAGCTAATTAAAAGAATTGTTTTCATGGTTAGTGCATATGAAGAATTACATGCACACACTTAATTAAGAGAATGTTTTGATTTTTTTAACAAATACTTAAACCCTAAAATTAAAAATCGAATAATTTTCTATAAAATAAAGATTTCTTGTCTTAAATTTATTTAATTTTATTAAAACTGTCATTATTATCAATATATTTTTTAAAAAATGAAATAAATTCTTTACCAGTTGATAAACTCTTCTCTTCTGTAATTAAAAAGATTAGAAGAAAGCCAATGTAACTTCTATAACTTGCTTCTACACAGAAGCTTAATTATCCGGCGTTTGAAGAAGGTGAAGCTTCCAATGTTGGTTCCAGCTGCAAATCAACAGACACATAGAACAAATATCTGCAATAAAATAAGAAGTTAACTACTACAACAGCTTCAGAGTAGATCACTACATTCCAAAAGGTAGAAAGGGGTTAGAAGCTATTTAGCAAAGCGTTTCTTCATTAATCAAGAGCTCGACGGAACCATCGGAGATGTACGCCTCCGGAAACATTCCCAAAGGTGCGTTCTTGTTACCCCTCACTCTGTTTCTCATCCTGCTACTCCTTCCTCTGCTCAGAAACTTCATGCAACCATCTTCAAACACTTATGCCGCCACCAACTTGGAAACAAACCAAACAAAAAACTGCAACATTTTTTCCGGAGATTGGGTCCCATATCCCCACCAACCTTACTACTCTAATAAAACCTGCCCTTTCATACTAGACCAGCTTAATTGCATCAAGAATGGAAGACCGGACAGAGATTTTCTCAAATTAAGGTGGAAACCTCATGAGTGTGAGCTTCCACCATTTGATGCAACACAGTTCCTGGAGCTAGTACGAGGAAAGTCTATCGCCTTTGTCGGAGACTCAATGGGAAGAAATCAACTCGAGTCTTTACTGTGCCTAATAAATACTGTAAGTAAGCAATTCTATACGTTGAATCACAATTAGATTATTTTTCCGCTTTATTGATTTTTTGGATTGTGATTATCGGTAACTTTTACTTGACCTGTTTGGACTAGCTTCATAGATGTGGTTATTTCTTCACCTACTCTGTCAGGTTGCACATCCTGAGGATATTACAGCGAAGCATACATCATATGATGACATATTTTTCAGATGGTGGTTTGTGGCTGATTACAATTTCACTGTCACAACACTCTGGTCGCCCTTTTTAGTAAAGTTCAATGACTCCGATCCCAGTGGTCGTGCTTACTACAGCGCCACCAAGCTTTATCTAGACGAGGCAGACGAAGCATGGAGCGGCAAAATCAAGAATTTTGACTATGTGGTTTTCTCAACAGGACAATGGTTCTTCCGACCATTAACATTCTACGAAAAAGGGCAAGTTGTGGGGTGTCAAAAGTGCCAGAACTCCACAGAGCTGAACTTCTACGGTTACAAGAAGGCGTTCCAAACGGCCTTTAGAACGCTGAGAAACGTTGAAGGGTTCAAAGGGGTGGCGTTTTTGGTGAGTCACTCTCCGGAGCACTTTGAGAACGGCGCGTGGAATGAGGGAGGAAGTTGTAACAGGACAAAGCCTTTTAGCTCGGAAGAAAGAGGGGTGTACGAAAGTGGAGACATTGTGAAGGCCTTGCATGAGATACAAGTGGAGGAGTTTAATGCAGCAAGAGAAAATGGTTTGAGGTTTGGTTTGATTGATGTAACCGATGCAATGGTTATGAGGGCTGATGGACACCCCAGTAAGTTTAAGCCTGGGAATAAGAAGGTTAATGACTGTGTTCACTGGTGCTTACCAGGTGCTGTCGACACTTGGAATGAGTTTTTGCTGTATTTGATGAAGTTGGAAGGTGAAAAACGCAATAACATGTTGTGATCTTGTCCATGTTTTGCATTTTTTGGGGGTGATTTTCAACTTCACCAAATGGTTCATGAACAAGGATAGTTTGATTTTGTAAGTTATAACTGGTCAGAGTTGCTTGGCCTGGCTGGTTAATACCATTTTTGTTTGATCTCAAATCAGGCTGCGTACGATTTCTAACAATACTGTATTTGATATAATTTACCAGAAATGTATTTAAATATTGAAGATTGTAATTAATATTTGTCATTTTCTCATAGCAGTGGTCTAAAATGTTCTCTGTTTTGGATTAATGGTATTTGTATATTTTAATTAATTTTTTCTATCAATGGAGAGAGTCTAATGTTCAGGTTTTGTTTTTAGAAAATACACTTTTGTTTGGTCCCAGATAAACTTTGAACATTTTCCAGATACTTGACCCTGTCCACCAAATCCATGATGTCTTAATTTAATTTTTCAAACTTTTAGTTGGCTGAATATATTATGAAAGTTGAATAAATTGTGAGTGACAGATAACCTAATAACCTCAACTGCCCCAAAGAGCGTCATCAGGTGAAACAAGTATAGTTCGAACTACTTTTAGAATTGGGTAATTTGTTAAAGATTGCAATAGACAACCATGTCGATAAGTTTTAAGAATGGAGCTGGGTGTAGAAAAATGGTGGTACTGTCTTTTATACAAGTATTTGAAGTAAAGAAGCGCATTTTGCGATGATTATTAGGAAAGATTGATGCAATTTGAGATGAGAAATTAAAATGAGTCATTCAATCATTATGAAGCACAAGATCCTCGATATTCTTCGTAGAACACGTGCTAACTCTCTTATTAAACTGTGAGTATAACAGTTAGATCACTGAACAGAGCATAGAACAGAGTGTTGCAACGCAATTACCAAGGCAATGAATACCGACAGATGGTTTCTGAATTTTTTTCCAACGGAAAACTGTTTAATTTTTTCTTTTACCAAAATAACATACTATTCACCATATGCTTTTTTATTCTTATTGTCGAAAAAATAGATTAAAATTCGGTGGTCTATCCTGAATTTTCTAAATAACTGAAATTGAAGAAAATTTTAGTTTTCTAAATTATTATTTCTCATAAATTCCATTTAAAATATTAAAGTTAAATAAAAAAATAAAATCTATTTTAATAATAATAAATTTATAAATATATATGTCTAGTTTTATTCACACTTACTATATTTGATTTGATTGTGACAATTAATGAGTCATTCAATTAGTTCATTATTATGTGTTTAGTACTAGATACGTTGAGATCAATTTCTATATGATTTATAGATAATTTAATAAAGTCTTATTTAATTTCTTTTAGTTTCGTCTTTTTAATCAACTTACAAATGTTTTTACTAAACATTTTCATTAAACAACTTTTGATAATTTTGTATCAAATTTGGTTATTGTGACATTCACTACTGTTTCAGTAGAATTGTGTAGGCCGAGATATGTGAGCGATGAATCAACTCCGCTCCTTCCAGTGACACTATGGTCGTCGCGTCTCCTTCCTATAAAAAGCTCTTCGAGAGAAGATGGGCTGGGTACCTGCGAAGGCACTCCGACGCTCAAGTCAGAAAAAGAATGAATCTAACTATTTTCAGTTCAAAAGAAGAAGAAGATATTATTTTCTTTCTTAATTTATTTCTTCAGGGCAAAATGTACCTTTTTTCCTCCTCTCTTTGCATATTTATCTTAGTAATTAAGGTGAACCGTTTACCTTAAAATCCGGTTGGTTGAGAATATGACTCTGCTAAATATAACTGTTAAGTCGTGCTTAATACTGGGTCAGTTAACTCCGTGATTCGCGGCGTTATAATCGGATACATTCAACCGTTCTCTCAGGATTAAGATGTCAGTTTAAGATGTCAATTTTGACTGAAATTGACTTACCGCCCTTTTAGTTCGATCAATAGACGATCGTTAGATAACGATCGCTTACGATCAATAGTCGATCGTAAGATAACGATCGCTTATGATGGTTGACGTCAAGGGTGGCGGAGGCCAGCCTAGGATGTTCCTAAACGGTCGCTCCTTTTATTAAGTGGACGATCGTTTAAGGACCGTATGCTGTCGATTGGTTCAGGTAACCTGACCGTCTGCTGTCGATTGGTTCAGGTAACCTATTAAGTGGACGATCGTTTAAGGACGATCGTATGCTGTCGATTGGTTCAGGTAACCTACCATACAACTACCTTTTGGAAAAAAAAAAGGAAAATAAGTATTAGCACATTATTAGCAAATTGGTTTTCATTGTAAATTGAATTTAGTTATAATATTACATATTTATAATTGATTTGATTATTTTCAATTTTTCTCTTTTGTTCTATTAGGTTATATATGTACTTTGCTTGTAATACATTTAATAAAAAAAATTAATATGATAATTTATAATATGATAAGATGAATTTTATCACTCATTTCCAATTACTATGAGCATAAAATTATTTTCATAAAAAAATCATTAAGTTTTTCAGAATAAGTATTTTTTAACCATCATAATTTAACGTAATCTCCAATATTTTTCTTTCCTTTTTCTTTTCTTTTTCAATAAAATCTCCATGTCTTGGTTTGTATTATTTTTTACTCGTTTTGCTAATTTAGATTTGTGACTTCTTCTTATCGTCTTGATAAAAGATATTGTGTTTTTAATATTCAATTTAAAATTTGAATTTAAACTATTTTCAATACCTTAAATTTAATTACCAATATACTGAAACATTAAATACATATTCATATTAACATTAAATCATTAATTTAGATTATGACTTAATTTTTGCATTTATTATTAAGTACTTTTTATTCATAAAACAACTTAAAATGTTACTTATTTAAATCACAAAGTTTCATTACATAAAAATTTATATTTTAATGAATAATATACCTTAAAAATAGATAATTGTAACATGCCACTATAAATTAATTTAAATCAATATTGAAATTTCTAGTTTTACTTTCTGATATTTTTAACCAAATTTAAATATTAATTACACTTTAAAAAAATATTTAATTTTTTTAAAAATATATTTAAATACCAAAGTTGTAAAATAGTAACTATTTTAATTATTATATTTTTAATTTTTAAAATTTCATACAATTTTAACCTTTTTTAATAAATGAAAAATTAGGAAAGAGTTTACTTCTCACGAAACCAAATTCTAACTTTTTTTATGGTGGACTAAAACTTAAAATTTGATTTTTCAGTAACTAAATTTTATCTCAATATTATTTGGATAAAAATTATAAATAGATTATTATCTAAATAATTTTTAATGCTATTTTAGAATATTTTTCTCTAAATTATACACAAATTTATCGTTTCAATTTTTCTTTAAAGAAATTCTATTTTTTATTTATAATAAATTAATATACTATTTCTTCACCCATTTTATTTAATAAATATATTAAAAATATGAGACTGTTTTAATATAATTGTATACGTATTGTTTGTTTTTCTTAATTAATGCATAGAAGTTTTAAAATTTGATGGAGGCTTTATAAAGTTTGCGAGAAAATTAGTAGTTGATTTATGTTTCATATAAAAAATATAGCAACTATTTTAAATTTTGATTCATAAATATCAAATTAAAATAAATACTTCTTTAATATTGTAGAATATACATACACAGAAGGGTGGCAAAAGATGTTCCTACATAATATTTTTAAAATTTATAAATTTTATGTTTTAAATTTATACTGATATTCATAAATATTCGTTTATTTTTTAAAACATAAAATACCTTTTAAACAGATATTCATCCGATAATGGGATAGATTTTTTTATTACAAATTGAGTGACAAAAAAAAACATTATGTGTACTTAATCTATTGTCATTTCATATGTAAGCTTCCTTTCTTGGTGCATCTCATCTTGTAATTTGTTAGGGAACGGAACAATCCTTTTTCCTGCTCTTCATAAAGAGTGCAAGTAATTAATCATAATTATTATTTTTATTTGGAAGATAATCAAATTTAAAATCTCTATCTTAATTTCATCCTTAATATTAAAATAATTAAATAGCCACTTTGGGAATTTTAGTTATTTAGCTTGTAAATGTTCGAATTTTTACAATGAGTAAGAGAATAAAATTTCCAACCTAAGTAAAACCGTATATCTTTTATCCAGACCAACTTACCATACAATTTTGCACCGAACTCAAGAAATTTTAATCTCAAATAGCAAAGTATCAAAATTTCAACAAATTCAAAGCAACTCATAGATTGGGACTGGGATGGTATTCCACAATTATACTTTACCAAAATACATAAACATCAAAATACTAAATAATTGCTAGAGGAAAAAAAAACTATACATTTTATAAATGTCATGATATAATAGGAAGAAAAATAAATAAAAGAAAATGATAGACGTTGATGGAATATTTAAAAATAAGAAATGTATATGTATATGTATCATTGTTTTTCTAATCAAAGTATATCTAATATTTGTGAAAGTTTCATACCTGTCTTCAAATATGTTCTCACTCTTAAGGAACATAACAAAAAATGTGAATTGAACACTAATTAGTTTGACTTAAAAAGAATAATATAGTTATAAAATAAAAATAAACTTAATTTGTACCAAAATTATATATTGTGCTTTCATCTAGCTGGTATGACATGTTTGTAAAAGAATATCAGAAATAAATTAGAATTAAAGATACAGGATTGGGGGATGACTTGTAAGGAGGTGTATGAAAGGGTGATTGAGTTATTGTTTTTTATTTAATTTTGTAAACGATTCTTGTTTGGATAAAATAAAATAAAAAGTTTTGTTTTAATATTTATAATAACTTAATATATAGTTAGATATTATGGGTAAAATAGGTTACACGTGGTTTATATAACAAATATATAATCTAATTTAATTACTTAAGATTTAGATCAATAATAATAAGATAAACATTGCTTCTTTCTTTCAAGGAGTTTATATTTAGGAATTAAGTGTGAGTCCAAGTTCCATAATAAATAGAAATGAGAAAATAAAACACTATATAAGGTTGAAGATTTATTAATCCATTAAGGTTTTTGGTTGAGAGTGATGTCAATCTTTTATGTGATTGATTTCATATCTCATTGTTGTTTGTATCTTTCTAGTGAACATCCTCCTTGATAGACCCTACAGTTGTACCAGTCGCTGTCTTAATGACGAGTATAATGAAATGATAAAGTAGAACACTGTATAAGGTTAAAGAGAAATATCAATCTCTCATGTGAACAAGGAAGTGGATTTGAAAACGAGAGATATGATCTAAACTAAGAAAATTTTTGCAAATGAATCTTGTAATTATCGAATAACTCTTTTTTTTTTTAATTTTTTTTCATAGCGTATGAGAAGTTAGAGAAATGGAGTATGGGTAGGGAGAATATATTTCAGAGAAGAGAGAATAGATTATCATTAGGAGAGTATTGATTGAGAATCGATTATAAGGAGAGAATCGTGGTTTGTCTTTGATGATGTGCACATTGTGGTAGTTGGGTTGCTCCTGGTGTGGTCATAGGGGTGCTGCCTCTGGTGTTGGGATATTGTAGGTGGGGTTGTTGTTTGTGACCGTTATAATCTTATACATTGTTGCGGTGCTGTAGTGATTAATAATTAATAGTTAATAATTACTAACTAATAGTTAGTAATTAATTATTAACAGAAATAATTAATAATTAACAGTTAATAATTAATAATTAATAGTTAGTAATTAATAATTGACAGAAATAATTAATAATTAACAGTAATAATTAACAGTTAACAGTTAATAATCAATAATTAATAGTTAACAATTAATAGTTAGTAGTTAATAATTAATAATAATATTTACATTTAAATTTATATCATATTTATATCAATGATAAAATAATAATCATTTAATTTTATTTATTAAAATATTTTTTTAATCTATGATATCAATAAACTTTTATCTCAAATTCATCAAAATTAATTTTTAATCCAAACAACAACACAATTTTTTTTTATTCGTTGAAATTCATTCACTTATTCTATCCTAAATATTTTCTCCAATTCAAACTCACTTCAAGTTTGCCATCATTTTATTTATAATTGAGGCAATAGTTAGATAATGACAAAGGACAATGCTAAAATTAAATCTTATAAGATTGTTTCTTAAGAAATAATTTTGAAAGGATCGTGATAAAAAATTCAAAGCATGACTTAGATTCTTAATCAACCGAATAGACTTCCTACCAAAAGCTTTTTTAATTGACTTAACATCAAATTAAGCCTAATTAAATCACATTTAGTACGTGAACTGTTGGGCTGATTCTGACCTCTAATTTATTTCCTTTTCCAGAGTCCCACACTCAACCATTGACAGTGTTTGGATAACAGAATGGCTTCTGCGTCAAAAGCATCGTAAAAATTTGAAAAAAAAAAAAAAAGGTAACCATATATAAGCTATTTTGACTTTAAAGACAGAATTGAAAAAAAAAATTTAATCCAAACTATAATTAAACTCCTCACGTTTTGCTAATGTTTCTATGTCTCTAAATAGGATCACTAAAGTAAACGAATTATATATAAAAATACGCTAAATAGTTTTCAAATATTGAAATAATTTTTAAATTTATTTCTTTACTTTAATAAAATATTTCAATATTAAATGGATGCTTGTTTACTATTTAATAATTAAATAATTGAATTACTTTAAAGATCGTTCAGAAACAAAAAATTTAAAAATTAAAATTCTGTCGATTCTTTGTTGGCTGGGTATATTATTAGAGTTTAATATACGGTCACGACAGAGAACCTAATCTAAATAAAATAAAGCACAGCAATAAAAAAAGTACAAGCAAAATCATCAATATTCTCCGTATACAAGTGTCTAAGTATCTTATTATTATTTTCCCTCTTAACCAAGTAGTTCGGTACAGAGGGCTATGTAATCACCATGACAGTTCCAACCAAGCTGTCACAACTTATGATACATTAATTCTAATTGCACCATTTCAATAGCTAGGAACATTGTTTAAGGAACAAGGACCGACAGTATGCTAACAACTATATATAAACAGTTTGATAAAAGTTTATTAGTTTTCCAGCTATAGTTTTTATCAGAAGCATGAAAATTGAGGTATCGGAGGTATTGAAAAGCAATTATGCAGCAAAAGGCATTCCGAAAGGAGCGTTGGCACTACCACTGACCCTGCTAGTGGTGGTGCTGTTCATTCCTCTGATCATGAACATGCATGAATCGTATTCTAATCTTTATTATGATGGCAGTTTGGAAAGCACAGAAAATTTGACCTGCAACTTATTTTCGGGAAACTGGGTGGCTTATTCTGGAGGACCTTACTATGACAATGAAAGCTGCCCTTTCATAACGTACAAGCAAAACTGCTTCACGAATGGGAGACCCGACAGGGACTTCCTCAAATGGAGGTGGAAACCTGACGAATGTGAGCTTCCACTGTTTGATGCCAAAAAGTTTCTGAAGCTTGTTCGCGGAAAGTCCATGGCTTTTGTTGGAGACTCCATTGGGAGGAACCAGATGGAGTCATTGTTGTGCCTCTTAAATAGTGTATGTTTCTTACACTTTTCTTTTTAAATTGTCAACCTTTACTCCATGATCTTCCTTCGGGTTGAAACATTTCGTCGTCTAACTTGGTAATTCGATGCAAAAATTCAGTAGTTGCGGATTTTTTTCTTTTTATGAATTTTCAGTGCTTAATCAGAAAGAGGGAAAAAAAAAAGAATGAACATTTAATTTTGATGAGTTTGATTTCCTTCTTTTCTAAAACAGACAGTTAGCATGTATTTTCATTGTAATTATAAATTTATATCATTAGCTAATTAAAATATTATTAGATCATGTTAATGTTTAGTATTAACATTTATTAGATATAATTACACATTAATCAACGAGTTAATGTTAAATTTGACTTATTTATTGATTTCGTAAGATCGTCGAATTTCATTGATTAAGTCCTTTAAAACGTGCATTTACAATTTAATGGCTGATGTTGCAAATCATTTTATAATCGGGATATAAATTTAAATTTTAGTATTTTATTTGAAAGCTTTCTTTTATCCGTCGTAATAATTGAACAGAAAACTTTATAATAAGTCACCTAAAAATTAAGTCATACGTTTTAATACTAAAACTTCAATTTTATTTACCTTTGTGAGTACAAAATATACACGTAGGGCTAGTTTGATGGCTTAACTATAATTTTTTCCAAATTCTTTATTCTCGATGTGGGACTAACGGCGAAGCTACTCTTTCAGGTTGCTCGTCCAGAGGACATTACAGACAGATACACATTGAACGATGGAAAATATTTCAAATGGTGGTTCTACGCACACTATAACTTCACTGTTGCAACACTATGGTCCCCCTTTCTGGTGAAATCCAGTGAAAAATACCTGAACGACACTTCTTTCTCCAACGCGGAGAACCTTTACTTGGACGAAGCAGACGAAGCTTGGACCACCCACGTTGCAAATTTCGACTACGTTATTTTCTCAGGAGGACAATGGTTCTTTCGACCATTAACGTTCTACGAAAAGGGCAGGGTTGTGGGGTGTCAACAGTGCCATAACGTGACGACAGACCCGCTAAACTTGTACGGTTACAGGAACGCATTGCGAACGGCTTTTAGAACGGTGGTGAACCTAAAAGGGTTCAAGGGGATGGTGATTTTGGTAACTCATTCGCCGAACCATTTTGAGAACGGGGCGTGGAACAAAGGTGGGGGTTGTAACAGAACAATGCCCATCACAAAGGAAGAGAGTGCGATGGTGAAACCGTACGGTCTTGAGGAGATTTACGAGACTCAGGTGGAGGAGTTTAGGGTTGCGGAAAAAGAAGGGAGAGAGAAAGGGTTACGTTTTGGTTTGATGAACATAACTGGAGTGATGCTTATGAGAGCCGATGGACATCCTGATAAGTATGGACATAATTTGGATGCGAATGTCAGAATCAACGACTGCGTTCATTGGTGCATGCCTGGCCCTGTTGACACCTGGAATCAGTTCTTGCTCCGTCTCATCACAATCGCAACCTTCTAAATCTTCTCTATTTCATTGCCTCGCTGGGTATACTTTTATTTTCGTCGTAAATAAATTCAAAGTAAAATCGCTCATAAATTTGAAAAAAAAAATATATCTACATACTTTTATCTTTTTATAAAAGTATCTTTGAATCTATTTTTTAAAAACATATATAGTTTTTTTTTTTAATCTTGTATTTTGTTGATCAATTTAAGGTACCATTTTCAGATCTTGATGTTTAAAAATTAGAAATAATTTAATTGATCAAATAGTGCCGGAAAGACCTAGGATACTTATTTTTACAAATAGGTTCAGCTTGATACCCAATGATCATTATGATTTTATTTTATTTAGTGAGATTAAATGTGTAAATAAAAATAGAAATATATTGGTCCACCTTGTTTTTTATGTCCTTTTTCATTTGTATTTCTTCTGGATTTAGAATAATTCATGGATTTTTTTCATGTTTTTGGATTGGGACACAATGGCGGTCCTATAATATTGTGACTGTATCTCCATTCTCCAAATAATTTGCACAAACCCTCAAAACTTGTTCAAATTTATATTTCATATTGATGCATATGTTTGTAGTAAACGTGTTTAGATATAACAATTATGTGTGAATACAATAAGTAATGTTTTGTAAACATTCCACATTCACACACAATTTATCTAACTTTAACTATATATGGATTTTTCTTAGACTTCGTACCTTTTCCGAGTTTATGGTCACTTCCACTAAATTTATTACGTTGCATTATCCATAAGTGTTTATGTATATATCTTCCATTACTTTTCTTGCTACTTTAAAATACGGATTAAAATTTTTAATTAATGTGGTCATGCGTATATATGCATTTATGTGTGTGTGAAAGAGAGAAAAACACAAAATGCCTAAAAATAGCAATTACAACTAATGTTGAAGATGAGAAAAGGAAGTTAGGATGATGGAAATAGCATAGGGGGAAAAAAGTTGTCTTTGTGTAATAGGAAAGAGAAAATGAGTGAGTGATGAAGAAATATGAGAAAAATAAACAAGTGATGAGAGAGTTGTTAATTTATAAGGTTTAAAAGAAACAAATTTGCACGAATTGTAATTGATTAAAGGTTTAAAAGAAACAAATTACTTGGTTTCTTAATGTCTACACCTCTTTGATTTTCAATTAAAAAATAGCATCAATATGAACCAACTTGACCAGTTAATTTTTTTCGATATTCCAATACCCAACCTAAAACAAATCACTAAATATACATAAAATAAACAAATACACAAAACATACTTATAAATAAAAAATATGTTGACCAAGTAACTTCCACTTCTACATCATCTACTTTAAAGTACTATAAAAAACTAAATTAGCGTTCTTGACCTATTGAGTTTTTGACTCAAGCTTGAGTTCCCAAAACCCAATATTCTCATAAAAAATATACACTTAAAAAGAATTTTTAATTAGACAGACTCGATTAGTTCTTCACCAGGATTTTTATGATGAACTCTGATGTACAAAAGATGAGGGAATTTTTCATAAATCCAAAGAAAAATCATAAAAGAAGAAGAAAAAGAATTTAAAGAGAGATGATGATTTTTCTTAAATCAAATTTGAATTATTAACTTTTCGTATTTATAACATTTATGCTTTAATAATATAATATACATACTTAATTTCAGGTATATCACTTATGCTCTTTATTAATTTTCTAAATCCTTACAATTAAAATTGTTTAAATATGCCAACCTGTGTGATAAAAGAAAAGTCACATGAGAAGATGAAATTCATTCACCTATTCTGAAGTATGATGCAAATAATCTTTTTTTATTATTATTAAAAATAATATATATAAATTAAGTATATTATTTTTACTTTTCAAATGTAACAATGTGAAAAGAATTTATAAAAAATTGTGAAAAATTCAAATAAATATAAGTCTCATATTTAATAATTGTAAAAAGTTGAACTTGTTACAAGATAAAAGATCCACAAGATAATGCTAATTTTTTATACAAATTAGATTCAGATATTAATGATATTGTATTTATTCAATAAATCTTTTTTGATAAACCTATCAGTTTTTAAAAAAATTAAATTTGTTTTATTATTTTTTAAAAAGGCCATTTCTACCATGATTAAATGATAAAGGATTTGGTATTGAAATTTTGTTTTTGTATCGGGGGTTTTAAAGTTTCTTTGATGTAAGAAGAAGAGAATGCAATCAAACTTTAAAGTTATGTTTACTTGAATGTATTGGACTGTAGATGGAATTTAAGAAGATGAAAAAAGGATATTTTTTCTGTTCACTTGAAAGGAAATGAAGGTGATGTTGCGAATGGAAAAGCGGAATCAAGGAAAGTGCTGTACTTTTATTATATTACCCATATGATTTTAGTAATAATAATAATAATAAAAATAAAAATTATAATAATATAATTTTTTTTCATTTTAAAAATTAATTTATATTTTTTTCTCTTCTTATAATAATTTTTACAGTTATATATAATATTAACAATTATAATTTTATGTTACTTGTACTATTAAGTGTATTTTGATAATTTATCAATTAAATAATTTTTTTATTTGTCACATCGGTTAAATTCTACACTAATTTTTACAAATTTTACTTCCATATTTACTTTCACTCTCCTCCAAATATCTTCAAACAAACAAGAATCAATTCACTCTTAAATTTCCTCAAATTCATCCGGTCACTCTCTCCCAAATCAATCATTTAAAGTGAACAGACCCTTAAAATTGTGAGCAGACTTTTTCTCACGAAAAAAAAAATACAGAAAGACTTGAAAAGCATTCGGAAAGAAAAAGTACGTTTCATTATTTTGATTAGAATAAAGCAACTTGGTGCTTGTTTGTCTGCATTGCAATTAGAAAACAGATTAATGAGTTGGAAATGAGATAACTTTTGAATTGATAATATAAAGATTCCTTTAGTAAAGAAATGGGCATAAGAAATCATTATAAAAAAAGTGTTGCGTACCAAAAGGGAACTTGACCCACACACACTAAATATTAGTATTTGATGGAAAAAGGGAGTAACAAACCCGTCGGAACCTGAAAAAGTTGTGTTTGGTGTGATATGTAACAGTGTTATACTGTGTAATATATGTAGATACCAAATACCATCAGGAGCATGCATCTTCATTCAATCAATATCCACTGAAAATTGTATGATTCTTATGATGTTTTGTGCCTTTTCAAAAGCCGCAAAAAGTCTTATCTAGCTTACTTATTTTCCCAACTCACATGAGAGATAGATAAACACATTATCTTTATCCCATTGCACCACACCAAGCCATGTGAATTGTCCTTGTAAAATGTCATTTTCTTTCTTCTTACCAAACTTCTATTTATTTATTTATTTATTTATAGTTTATTATATACAATTGCTTTTTTTCTTAACTTTAATTTTTCATACTCTTCGCATGCAATAAATCCATTCTCTTACTCGTTTGAGTGAAAGTGAATTTAATCCTTTAAGTAAGATTTTTTAGATTTAACTTTAGAAATAGAAAATTTGAGTTATCAACCAAATTTTTCAACAAAGACAAAATTACTAAATACTTCCATTTCAATATAGTTAAAAGGATGCACTATCTCTATTGTTTGAAAAATATGAAGAATTTTAATTGACCTAACAGATAAAAGTGGTTTCAACTTTTAAGAAAGGCAGGAAAATCGTATGAGATATGCAATGCTGGATTCTCACGTCAATTCCTACAGATTTCATATTAATCACTATCGTATCTTTAACCCGATTGCGATCAATTATCTCTATTTTTACTTGATTTAAACATTTGAAAAATAATTTATTTTTATACGAATTTAAAATCTCGATTTGATTACTACTTAATATTATATTAGAGAATATCAACCTTTTATGAATTGAAGTGGGATTGTTTTAGTTTAATCCCTAATTTCAAATTTAGTATTAATATGCAGTCAGGGTCAATGTCAGTCTGAATGATAATAGCTAATCCTAATCTATTGTACTGCAAAAAAAATTATTATAAAATATAAATTAAGGTATACTTTACAACATACCTTTCAAAATAATTAATAATATATATATGTCATTAGCCTAAATTGAAACATATTGAAATAACTTGATCGTTTTTTCAAAATACATTGATCTAAATTATAAAGCTAAACAAAGAAAAATTAACACCGGGTCGAGTCAAATTAATAGAACAGTAGAATCATGCAGTTACTTAAATTCGTACTATTTTTGTCTATTTTTTCCCGATAATTATTTCCCTCCATTTTAGTTTTATATAGATGATGTTGAAAATCAGTTTTTGGCTGAATACATTTTTGCCTAATTTTTTGAAAATTTTGTTTTCTCTCCTCTCCTTCAATTCATTATTCTTCAACCAAATAGTATGTGAAACAAAATGGATAATAAACACGATGTCGTATTGGTCTGTCTCATAACCCTAAGGGAAATATTGGCATTGACACTAAGGTTTAGAAGATTAAGTGAAAATCAGTTATTACTAAGATTAGAATAGGGTGATGGAGCAAGGAGAACCAACCAACCGAAATGTCACATCCAGATGGCATATCTAAGTATCTTAATTATGTAAACAAAGAAAAATTTTGTGTATTAGTTTTAAGAACATGGTGTTGATTAGCAATATCCTTTTCCAGCAAACATCCATTTGTTCAAAGCTTCACCTAGACATTTCCTTTTGGAACTTTTCTACATACATGTGGCACTGTACGCAAATAGTAGAATGGTACCATTGCATTAAACCATTGATGTCTAAAAGCAAACTTAATATTGGACATGCCTTTATAATCTTGTTCTTGAATTATTTTAGGAAAACTAATAGGAAAGAGAAAAGGCAATACTTTTCAGCTAGTAAGATCTTTGAGCTACCTTACTTTTTGAAATAGAATACTTGAAGAATTTCGCTACAACAAGTTTCTTATTTCTTTCACACACACATATATATATATTATTATGCAAGTACATGCATCCCCTTTCCACTGCCTTTTGACACTTTGCAAGCGATCTATCTGGACTGGCCCCACCTTGTAGACATTTTAGCACTGCATGATCATAACGTAGACTAACTCCAGGGGATAAATAAAAAACACTTTTCGAGTTAAGTAATTATGTTCAAAGGAGAAACTAAGATGTATTTTCTTACCTAAAAATACTTTGACCTCCACACCTTCTTTTTCAGTTAAATATACAATTCTCAACAGATGTGGTAATTAAGTCTATTACGCAATAATAATTTTATTTACTTATAGCAGTTGAGCTTATTTGTTTATTTATTTATTTATTTATAGAAGCAACTGTTTCACCCTCTCTTATGTCACATTAACTTGGGAAGAAAATAAAGATAGTGCTAAGCTTTCTGCTGCATAGTACCCTTCTCTTTTCTCTTTAGTTGTTCTTCTGACAAAGAACTTTACACCCCACCTAAGTTTAGTTTTTGGCGCGTACCACGTGGATTTCATGCCCTGGTTTTATGATTGTACTAACTAACAAACACTTTTCGCTTTATATATCACCCTAAGCATATATATAAAAGCACTTACATAATAATTCTTCCCTCAGCGACAACAAAAACCTTCTCGGTTAAGAAAGAAAAACTCTCTCTCTTTCTCTCTGTTAGAAATGGCTGAGGAATCTCAAGGGATTAAGCTCTTTGGCGCAATGATTAGACTCAACAGTGAGGAGGTCAAGAAGGGAGAAAAAGGAAGGGAATACAAGAGGGAGGAGAAGAGAACAGAGAAGATAATACCGTGTCCTAGATGCAAGAGCATGGAAACTAAATTCTGCTACTTCAATAACTACAACGTTAATCAGCCAAGGCATTTTTGTAAGAGCTGCCAGAGGTATTGGACTGCTGGTGGGGCCCTCCGCAACGTCGCTGTCGGTGCCGGCCGTCGGAAGGGCAAGCCGCCGTGTCATGGTGCCGCTGAGTTCCCCGATGGGGCTGTCTATGAAAGTTCGGAAGACGAGAACAAATTTGAGATTGGAAGTAGGTTGGTTTCAGAAGAGGTTCACAATGATTTTCGGCAAATTTTCCCGGCGGCCAAGCGGCGGAGGACTCCATCAGGTGGGTGCTTATCTGTCTCATGCTCTTCTTATCTTATCTGTACTTTTTCTCCGGCGGCCAAGCGGCGGAAGATTCTTATGCATTCCTGTACATGAATTTAGAAAATATGTAAATTAGTTTTTTCACTCTAAAATTCATCATATTTTCCATGTTAAAAATAATTAAACATACACAGTTGGAAATTAAATATATAAATTCAACAAGTATATATATATATATATATATATATATATATATATATATATATATATATATATATATATATATATATATATGTGTGTGTGTGTGTGTGTTTTTTTTCACCATATTTGGTAAAAAATTACAAAGATTAAAAAAATATTTTTATTTATTTATTTATTTCATAAGGGTGAAATAAGCTGTTGGATATGTATAATAATTATTTTTTTCTTTTATCTCATATAGATAAAACTTGGAGAAGTAATCATATTCAGAGATCCAATGGGTATAAACAATGGCATCGATTTTTTTTTTAGCATAGTTTTTCTTTCATTTCTTTCTCTACTTCTGGCATATGTACATCACTATCCAGTTCAAATAGTAAAATTAGTGAAACTTTATTGGTTTACCCTATTCACATATTAGGAATGTGACTAATTATAAGATTATTATTATTTTTTTCATTTTGTCCATTAAAATGTGTTTCGAACGGTCCAAAATATTGTAAAGGAAGTGTTTGTTTGTACAGGTGAGCATGAAGGTCAATAAAATCATCTACGAATTGAAAGCACAGAACATGGTGGACTTATATAGGAACAAGAAGAAGAATTCAAAAACTACGGAGAAAAGCGTGTCGTGAAGATGTGAACACCTCAAAAATATTCCATGACATTAAATCAATGGATGATGCTAAGCTACGTGACACATTCACATTAGTTTTTTCCTCTATGCTAAACTCCATTGTCCATATCTACGAAGGTTTTATCTTTTAAGCCATCAATGTACTTCACATAATTGGCTGAGTGGGTTTCACACTATCTTTGACACCATTTCCATCCACGAAATTCATGTATATATTCATATGATATTCTTGAAATATTGCTCACTGGACAAAGAGATAGGATTGAAAAGGTTTACATCAAGAAAAGTATTATATATATTATATATTTTTCAGTGCAATTTGTCGTTTCAGCTTTTTAATTTATTCATCCTTTTCTCTTGAGTGTGGTTGTTCTAGAGGCCGGCGATAAACCTTACCAAATCAATAAAATTTTGAAGAAAGAATTTCCAATTTCGCAGAGCAAAACGAAGATTCCAATCTTATGCTTTATAACTATGACGTTATAAGTGGAAATATTTTGTTGAAACAATTATCGTATTGAAAAGGGCATTTCATCTTTCTTTTTTCATGATTTTTTAAATATTAAATAATATTTTTTTATGATTAATGACAGCTTGTGCTAATCATGTATATTACAAAACTGTTATATTATGTTGTGGTTGAGGCTGAATTTGTCCTTTTCTTTTCTTTGAATGAACATCAGCAACCAATAAAGTACATTTGTATAATCAAGCTATATGTTTAACCATCGACTTCTTAGAGATTAATTATAGGTTGCGTTTAGCTTAGTGTTTTCGTCTTGCTTTACTTATTCAAAAAGCATACACTTACTTTATAGTATTTTCTTAATTATTATGCTTTATCTGATTAGGTGCATGAGTTTATAATATTAGAGCCGTCATTTTATATATATTTTTCTTGTGATAATAATCTTTCTGGAATCACATTCCTTCATCCATGACGACAAAACATATTATTCATATAAGATAAACCGTTTGAAATGGGATATGATGTTAATTTATACGTTCCCTTGTTAATTAATATACTATTAGACATATTTTTATATCGCTTTATTTTCTTTTTGCCACTTGTCATATCATATATGTGCTGTTAGTCAGTAGATGAATAACAAAGCTTAAAATTATTATATCATTGTGAAAGTAAATGAAACGTCCTTTGAAAAAAAAAATAGATTTGATTCTGCTCACGGCACATGATCAACAGGTAATTTTAATATTCCTTAAACTTCGGTTCGGATGCACTAATCTGTAATTTGTGACTATAGACAATTATTTTCTCACAAAAATCCGTACATAAAAGAAATTGTTACAGTTATTGTCATTAACTGAATTTTAAAATTCCAAGGGAGAAATTTAGAATAATACATCAAATGTTAGTCAATGAAAGTAATGTTATTGCCAAATTTAGTTTCTGAAAATTATGAAACAAAATTATTTTAATTTTTTAAATTACTAAGAGTAGAAAAAATTACTTAATTTTATTGTGAGTCTTTTCTTTAACTCTAAACTAATAAATCAGATTAATTAAACTAAGTATATTCAGTTTTCTCTCCTCCCTCATTAATAAAAAAAGTAGACCATAAAAGGTCATAAAGTAAATAAGATGGTGCATCTCTCACCCCCCCTCTCTCTCTCTCTCTCTCTCTCTCTCTCTCTCTCTCTCTCTCTCTCTCTCTATATATATATATATATATATATATATATATATATATATAAATTTTAAAAGCAGAAGTATAAAGGAAAAAATTATACATTTTAAAACATGAATAAATATATATTCTAATTTTTCCAAGTGAATTTTTTAGTTTTTTCTTTCCCTCTAGAGTCAGAAGTTGCCCCTAATTTCCCACTTCCTATATTTATAGATCTAGAAATCGCAAGTGGGTAACTATTTTTTTTTTTTTAAAAAAAAGTCATGTATGCTAATACAACAACTTATACGAAAGAAGTTAAGTTATGCTGAAGAATTCTATAAATATTTTGAAGAATTTAATATTGAATCATGTGTTAGAATAGAGTTTGAGTTTAAAAAGTAATATCTACTATGTTAGACTTTTATAATGTATTATCATTTCTTTTTGCTTTTATAATGGGTAAATATGTTAAAGAGAAGTATGGAAATTACATATATTTAACTCTTATATATAATGGAAAATTTCATCACAAATATTTAACTCTATGGAAAATTTCATCACAAACATTCAATAAGCACAGTACACACACCTATAGAAGGTAAATAACTCGACAATTATTCATAAGCTCTCGATCAATTTTTGTAGGATTCAAAACACACAATAGGTAACTTGACCTTACACACATAAGTTCGACCACCACGAGAAACAACTCGTTTCATGGAAACAATTGTCTCCTCTCGATGTTACACATAACAATTGCATATCAAATTTAAATAAGTCATCAATCATCAAAATTAAAGAATATAAACATTACAAAACCATTCTTTCCATAATGTATATCCAACATTATCAACATAGCTCGTAAACAAAGTGTCGCATGAACCTCCAAAATTTCCAATCACTTTGTCTTCTTGGTGAATAACATGTTGGAAGTCCCACATAGACTAAACAGAAGACCAATTCATATTTTATAAATGGGTGTAAACTTCACCCTACAAGCTGGTTTGTTGGGGTTGAGTTACTTAAAGTCCACTTATCTCATGATATGAGAGTCATGGTTTGAGCTTTTCCTAACAATATTTCTTCTTTTTAAACATTTTTATTCCACCTGTTATCGGACCACCCCAATACACCTAAGAAATAACTAAATTTAAAGAGAATAAATAAAACAAAAACACACATTTTGAAATCTAGTATACTACTTAACCGAATTTCAAAATTCGGTAAACTACTTAATCAGATTAAGAGATTTCAATAGCAAAAGTTTCTAAATGAGAAATTAAAAAATTAAGAAAGTAAAAATTTACTTGACCAAGATTGTGTAGGGGGAGAAGATGAAAAGGACTATGATGCATGACCAAAGGGGATTGAGGTTGTGGGGTGAAAAGTGAAGGAAACAAGAAACACAAGTTGTGGGGTGCAAAGTTGGTGTATGGAAAGTGTGTGAAAGAAAGAGGTGTATGGAGAATGTGCTAGATTGAAAGTGTAAGGGGTGAGTGCTTCAATAATAAATATAAGAAAAGAGAAAAATTATGATTTTAAAAGTCAAAAGACATAGAAGGTCTTTAGAAAAATTAGGGTGAAGAAAAACGTGAGATGGAGAAAAAAAAAAGAATATGTAAATGCTAAATTAAAATTAACAAATAACAATTAATCAACATCTATTATTTTAAACATCTCATCAATATCTGTTACTTCTCTCTACCTTTCTTTTGTAATACTATATAATATATAAATTGGCAATGAGTTTCCTTATTATTTTAACAAAATTCAAGCTACGTTTGTTTCAACATATGGAAATGCACAAATTTACTATTCATGCAGAAATTAATCGATAGAGAAAAAAAGCCGACGGAAATCAAAACTTTTTTTTTAACTTTAACTTTCTCTTCAACACAAAAGAGACTTGCGACGAAAGTTAAATAATTTTATTTTGAAATAAAGTTAATTTTTATTTAAATTATAATAATAATAATAATAAAATAATTTAATAATTCTACAAATAACAATAATGAATACAAATAATGTTACTTTTCTATTTTTCTATTTTTTTAAACTAAAATATATTTTTAATCTATTAAATTTATCAAATCATTTACTAAATTTTATAAACTTTCTTCTCAAATTTTTTATTTCTTAATATCTTTTCTTTAATCCACTCTCGCAAATTTACCTTAAAATCCAAACACAAACCTCAGTATTTGAGTGATGTTGGAATCCTTGAACAAGATCTTGTTTTTTTGAATACAAGTTAAAAAGAGATACCTCATTAAAAGTGATTAGTTAACATGTGAAGTTCAATTAAAAATAAAATGAGGCTAATTAAAAGTAAATGATAAGATACACACAAGCTGAGGTTTACTCATTTAAAAAATTTTCTCTACTAAATATTTTTTAAGATTTATGGAGCATCAAATAATATTTAATTTACATAAAATCAATATAAATGAAAAAGACACGTTTACTCAATTTTTTAAGAAAACAAAAAGAAGAACTATGAACATATGTTTATTGTTATCATTCATAAAGGATATGTAACATAAATAAATCTATTAATTTTAAAAATATTTCATCTCAATATTTATTTTAGTTTTCAAAATAGTTCTTGATTAAGGAAAATTAGTAAGCAAAAACATTTAACCTAATTTTTAATACTCATCCTATTGTTTATTATAATTTATCAAAAAATGAATAAAAATAGTAGATATAGAAATACATAGGTATATTACCTGATTGGTGAATTCGATTTCAAAATCAAGTAACATGCTATCCAAATATATTGTGAAAAAACATTCAATTTAGCACCTATAATACATATCACACCCCCAACAATTATGGTAAGATGTCTTGCAAAAAATCGAGTGACGGTGTTTGCAAACAATAACACAACTAAGAAAACCAAATATAAAAATAATATAAACAACGTCAATGTTTGAATGTCGAATTTATAGTACTAATTGTTCGAGGGCTTAGTGTTACTCTCATTTTGGAAGATTTTTGGAAAAACTTATCTGGAAAATGATCAATAAAAGTCACACAGCTTGTAAATGTGGGTGTAAGTAATGACCAACTTAGTATTACATCTAAAATTTAAAAGTCCTAGAAAAAATATTGCATGTTGATTTAAATAACCAAAGTTTTCAATTTATGAGTTAATAATAATAATTAAAAGGAACTGTGTCAAAACTAATATATAATTTGTTCTTCTAGGTTATTGTTACAAATATGAAGTTTAAATTTATGTAAATGCATAAAATTGAAACATGATTATGCTATACTTTTTCTATTATATTACATTATATCTAGAAAAATAAACATAGAAATTGATGAGTTATATATTTGATAAATATGTAGTTATAAGTGTGATATTTGAGAAGATTTATTATATATAGTTGTTGAATTGTTTATTTATCTTTTAGCAAGGGATTGAGTCAGTTGTAGTATTGAAAAATGATCATATCTAAAGGAATTTATACAAAGTTTCAATCATTAATGTAAATATCGCATTTAACTACAATTACAAGAAAAACCATTCTTAAAATTTCTAACAAAATATAGGATACGATTTTAAATAGAATCATAATATTCTCTCATAAATAGAGTTAATTTAAAATGTTTACTTGCGCATGTGATATTTTTGCCTCCTATCACTCTATCATAGTTTTTCCTCAAATCTTTTAATTTCTCATCATATTTTCTTTAATCCAAAAACAAGCCTACATTTATTTCTTTTCCTCACAAATCCACTTCCTCATATTCATCTTCAAATCAAGATACAACACTCAGTTATTTGAGTGTTGGACTCCTTAAACGAAATCTTCATTTCTTGAATAAAAAAATTAAAAAAGACAACTCATTAAAAATTATTACAGTTCAATTAAAAGTAAAATGAGACTAATTAAAATTAAATGATAAGATACAAGGAGTTGAGGTTTACTTATATTTAAATATTTTACTCTACTAAATATATTTTAAGATTTATGAAGTATCAAATAATACAACTTTCATATATAAAACCAATATAAATGAAAAAAAGGAAAGTTTGCACAAATTTTTAGAAACCCTATTAAATTATTACATGTAGCCGAAATAAAAAGGAGTTGGTTGATTGCATGCTGCAGAATAAAGTGCATGAATTGAAAGAGCTGATTTAGTAAAATCAGTGGAATTAGAAAAGGAGAGAGTAGTACAAGGCAAAGGATGGTCTGAAAGACTTGAAAGTAGAAAAACTCATCCCAAGGCCAAAGTCAGTACATTACTAAGCAAACATCCTGATTATTTTATAAATATATAAAGGGAATGGCAAAAAAACAGCAGCAGGAACAAAACCTAACAGGGATACTTAGGTATGTGTGATGTATCCTATTCATGAGGTTTTGTTTTGGTATGTTTGTATTAGAGGGGTTGTTCAGTTGGGGATGGGGGTGCCATCGTCGTTGATTTCAAGCTCTTTGATAAGTTCCGCGCAGCCAGGGAGACGGTCCTTCTTGAGAAATCCAAGAGGGTTTGCCTGGCGAACGTTGGAGACGATTCCATTGTTCTTAGTGATGCTGATTCTGGCAGCCTGTAACAGGTGAGCCTCTCTGTCAATCTCGTTGCAATCTGATCTTGGGCTCTTCAGAAGGCTCACCTCGCAAGTGTCTTCCTCGTGGTCTCCGTCCACCTCCGTTCTGTAAGTTCCCAATGCATTTGTAGTTGCTTCTTTGTCGAATGTCACGTTCTTCGCGTTGTCAACTTGTGAGCACATCACACGCACAGTCGCACCTTCCATGAACTCAGACAACCTCGTCAGGAACTGAAGACGACATGTGTCACAGTAAACCGTGCCCTCTACAAAGAAGCGCTCTTTGGCACAAGCCGAGCTCAGGAAGGATAACAAGCAAAGGGCGGAGGCAAGGATGATGATTGAAGACTTTGTCATTGCGAATACTGTTTGTTGGTTTAGATGAGAATTATATGGAGATGTTGATGATAGAAGAAGAAGAGACTATTGCGTTTTATACCTGTGTGGTGAGTTTAACGTGAGATTGTCGTTCATCCTATATTTATTCATGGTTGAAAAGTTGTTTTGATCCTGCTTTTGCTCCTTTTTTTTCTTGCATCTATAATAACTCTTACAAGTAAGGATTAAATTCTTGGTATTGGAAATTACATATTGATTAAAATGACTAAAATATAGTAAATAAAAAAGCCTATATATTTTTTAAGATTTTAAGTTAAATTATATGTATGTATATAGCTAATATTATGTGAATTACTGAAATTTCTAATTTGAATTTGTTACCATTTAAATTGAATTCCATTTTCATTTAAGTATTAAAATAAATAGTAAAACTACCAGTATATTGTCAGTTTCTTTTCCTTCACACTTATGTTGGTCCCATAGTAAAAGGTAGAGTAAGTTCAGAAAAAATGATGATATTGTCTGTTCCTTACAAAGTTTTGGATACAGTCATCTTCACTGCAAGCAAGCTAGAAGAATATTTTGCAGATTGACACTTTTTATTTTAAAAAAGTTAAGTATCATCTTGTCTATGCGACCACGGACAATGGATTCAGTTGTAAATCTGTTAACAGTCAAGTAATATTTGATTTATTAATCCAATTTAAATTGTGAGATAAACTTTATCCGCAAAATGCATGGAAGTTTCTACTAGTTAAAAGAAATGTTTATGAAAAATGTTATTATTTGAACTATAGATAAAAAGCACCAGTGGTCTAGTGGTAGAATAGTACCCTGCCACGGTACAGACCCGGGTTCGATTCCCGGCTGGTGCATTTGTTTCAATTTTATAATACAAGGAACGAAGAACCCGTGAATCACTACCATTCATTCCATTAGGCAAACACACATCCACAGGTAATTTGAATGAATTGTTTTTAGTATATAGTATAATGTTTATTTTAGGTTAGAATTCGGATTTTGAAAAACTGATTTTTAAACTGAATTTTTTTTTCTAAATTTTCGTTTATTCTGTAGAAAAAAAAGAACAAAAAGTAAAAAGAAATTATATGTAAAACTATATTTTTTAATTAAAATTTGTGTAGTATTAAATTATATTTTTAAAAAGACTTATATGTTTATTAAATTAAAAAAAACAAAAGATTTAAGTGTAAGTTAATGTAGCAATTGTTGATTTCTAGTTTTATTCAAAATTTGCAAAATTAAATTTAAATGTATAGGTTACTAAAAATTATAGTTTAAAAACAAATGTGCAATTGATTTGGTGAAAATTTATTGTTGAAGAAAAACAAAATTCAATTAGAATTATATTTTAAATAAACATTGTTTTCTTTTATTTTTCGTTTTTTAATTTTTTTAATCATATCTAAATATATTTTTCTTTTAAAATTACATCTAAATATTATATTCATATATTTTTAATTATTGTAATTTTTTTAAATAATAAAAGTTGAAAATGTAAAATTTTATGGTTTAATAATTAAATTGTTAATAATTTAATTGTATTACTTTCTATAAATTTTATGAAACATTGTTTTGTACAAAAAGATGAGTTATTTAGTTAAAGTGAAAAAACTATTTGAATATTAAAGTATTTCTATGAAATTTTGTTATTAAGTTATTTAGAGAAGCGTAATTAAATTAAGAAAGTAGAAGTGAATATATATTTTATTGACTGGATGAAAAATAAAATAAAGATTGAATAAAGTTAATGGTGGTATTTGGAGTTACTAATATTAGGATTGTGAAGACAAAAATTTATTGTAATACTGAACTTTGACCTATGACATTTTTTTTATGTTCCTTTTCTCTTATGTCCATTTCAGTCTTGATTTTAGATTATTTGGATTATCCTTTAAGTTCCTTCTACTGGTAAATGTGGTCAAATTGTGAGCTTTGGTATGGTGATTAATATTTATCAAACATCTAACCTTTAGATCTTGTTCACTTAAATGGATTTGGGAGAGAGTGATTGAGGAGGATTTGAGAAAATTTGAAAGTAAATTTTTTTGTTGTTTATTTGAGTGGATTTGGAGGTAAGTGAGAGTGAATTTGGAAGTAAAGTTTGTGAGAATTACTGTAGGATTTGATTGACGTGACATATTAAAAAAATTTACTTTCAAATCCACTCTCAGTTACCTCCAAATTCACTCAAATAAACAACAAATAAATTTACCTTCAAATCTTCTCAAATCCCCTCAATCACACTCCCCCAAGTCCATTCAAGTGAACAAAGCCTTAGTGAAGACTGGTGTGCATGTTCAAGTCATGATCAACATGTTTGCAAGTTCTTAAGACATATGAACACGATATTTTTTAAACTTTCAACAATCACACCAGCATTCATCTAATGTGACGACAACTTTTCCCAAATGACGTATTATTTAAATCTTGTTGTATTTCTTTCAAATTATTTTTTATTTTCATCTCTATTGTTTAATAATGAAAATAAAAAATTATTTAAAAAATATAATGTAACAATATAAATAAATATTTTCTCATTAAAAAAACATATAATTTCTTTTTTTTTCTCCTTTATTTTAATAAAATTCACAAAAACAAAAAAAAAAAATCTGTTTAGAATTCGGTTCTCAAAAAGCAAATTTCTATTGATACTTCGACCACGATAAATCATATTAAAGGTTGGAATTTGACTATTCAAAAATCGAACTGTAACCTAAAATACAGAATATGCTATGCAAGAAAATACGAAGAACAATATGTTATTTAAGGAAATAAAAAAAGATAAGTGTGTTACTCAGAAAAAAAAAACCACTTTAAACACGTATAAACAAGTTTAAACTAACAGCACCGTACAAGAACCTTCGGGAATTGGACTTGATTGGGTTTTACGATATAAAAGTCCAAAAAAATATATTACATGCTAATGTGAATAACGAAAGTTTTCAATTTAAGAGTTAATAATAATAATTAAAAAGAATTATGCCTTCTAAATGTGTCAAAACTAATATAATTTGTTCTTCTAGTTTATTTTTAAAATATGAAGTTTAAATTTAGTATGTAATTGCATTAAATGATTCGTTGACAGTTCCAATTGTTAGAAATATCTAGTGAATCACAAGAGTTAAGATTAGTGATGATTAACTTAACCTAAAACACGACCATTATCAGTTGGATTGTAATTAAGTTAACACTAATCCAAAGTTTATCATGAAATATATAAATCATGTTTGAAGTATTGAGGTGGTTATATTCAATATGCATTTATTGCTTGACTGGTTAATCTTTGTTGACTTTAGCATCGGAGTAAGATTGATAATAATTAACTTAAGTTAAAGCATGATGATATTCAGTTGAATTGTTATTAAACTAACACTAATTCGAAGTCTATCTGAAATATATAAATACATGTTTAAGGTATTGTGGTAGTTACATTCAATCAATATTTATTGCTTGAGTGCTTAATTTTTGTTGACTTTAGCAATGAAATAACTTTTCGACGGAGTTAATGACAAACAACAACCTACATAAACAGTTAGACAAACTGAAATTTGAAAAACGGTTGACCTCAACCCCACAAACCGAAACATGCATGAAATTGAAACGTGGTGATATTATATTATGTTATATCTAACAAAAATATATGTGAAAATTCATGAGTTATATTTGATAAATATGTAATTATAAGTATGATATTTAAGAACATTTATTTTATATATAGTTGTATTTATTTATCTTTCAGCAAGAAAATTGAGTCAATTGTAGTATCGAAGAAGGATTCAGAGGAACTTATTCAAAATTTCAACCATTATTGTAAATAACGCATTTAACTACACATTATAGCCTACGATCATAAAAAAAAATTACAACATATAAAAATATATGTAAAAATATAATGATATTTTTGAAATTTTTAACAAAATATACGATAACATTTTAAATAGAGTCATAATCTATGCCCTATTGAATAGAGTTAATTTAACATTTTTTACTTGTCCTGCACATATCACATTTTTGTCTCCTATTACTCCGCAGTAGTTTTTTCTCATCATATTTTCTTTAATCCAAACAATCCTACATTTCTCAGAAATCCACTTCCTCATATTCATCTTCAAATCAAAATACAACCATCCAGTAATTAGAGTGTTGGACGCCTTAAATGAAATCTTAATTTCTTGAATAAAAAAATTAAAAAAAAGGTAACTCATTAAAAATTATTACAGTTCAATTAAAAATAAAATGAGACTAATTAAAAGTAAATGATAAGGAACAGATGAGTTGAGGTTTACTTATATTTTAAAATTTTACTCTACTAAATATTTTGTAAGATTTACAAAGTATCAGATAATATTCAACTTACATAAAACCAATATAAATGAAAAAAAAAAACATGTTTGCACAAAGTTTTAGAAACCCTATTAAATATGTAGCTGAAATAAAAAGAAGTTGGTTGATATAATAAAATGAGTTGAATTAGGAAATGAGAGGTATAAGGCAAAGGATGGTCTGAGAGACTTGCAAAGTAGAAAAACTCATCCCAAGGCCAAAGTCATACATTACTAAGCAAATATCCTGATTATTAAATAAATATATAAAGGGAATGAAAAAAAAGAGCAGCAGGAACAAAACCTAACAGGGATACCTAGGTATGTGTGATGTATATCCTACGCATGAGGTTTTGTTTTGGTGTGTTTGGATTAGAGGGGTTGTTCAGTTGGGGATGGGAGAGCCATCTTCGTTGATTCCAAGCTCTTTGATAACTTCCGAGCAGCCAGGGAGACGGCGCTTTATGAGGAATCCAAGAGGGTTGGCCTGGCGAATGTTGGAGACGATTCCATTGTTCTTAGTGATGCTGATTCTGGCAGCCTGTAACAGGTGAGCCTCTCTGTTAATCTCGTCGCAATATGGTCTTGGGCTCTTCACAAGGGTAACCTCGCAAATATCTTCCTCGTGTTCTCCATCGACCTCCATTTTGTAAGCTCCCAATGCATTTGTAGTTGTTTCTTTGTTGAATGTCACGTTGTTTGCGTTGTCAACTTGTGAACACATCACCCGCACAGTCGCACCTTCCATGAACTCAGACATCCTCGTCAGAAACTGAAGACGACATGTGTCACAGTAAACAGTGCCCTCTACAAAGAAACGGTCACTGGCACAAACCGAGTTCAAGAAGGATAACAAGCATAGGACGGAGGCAAAGATGATGATCGAAGACTTTGCCATTGCGAATACTGTTTATTGTTTTAGATGAGAATTATATGGAGATGAAGATGAGGATGTTGAAGAGACTATTGCGTTTTATACCTGTGGGGTGAGTTTAACGTGAGATTCTCATTCATCCTATATTTATTTATGGTTGAAACTTGTTTTGATCCGGCTTTTGCTCCTTCTTTTTCTTGAATAAAACTTGCATCTGTAACTCTTACACGTAAATATCTGATATTAGAAATTACATACTAAAATAATAAATAAAAACCTATATTTTTTTTAAGATTTTAAGTTAAATATGTTTACATATACTAATATTATGTGAATTACTGAAATTTCTAATTTGAATTTGTTATCATTTAAATTGAATTCCATTTTCATTCAAGGATCAAAATAAGTTGTAAATTATTTTAAAGTTTATTAATATTTTTATTTCAACAATTACAAATTATTTTATAATTTAATAAAGTTTTTGAAATTTTTTTTAAAAAACATGCATTTTCACGAGTTAGTATAAAATGATTTATTTTTGTAATTGTTTGTACGTATTTTACTGTCAATTTTATTTTTATTAATATAAATTAATTTTATTCTTTTATCTTTCTGATTTTATGATTTTTTTTAAAATTTAATAATTATCTTAAAAAATAGTTAGTATAAAATAATTATATTTTTATAAATTTAATAAAAATTATTTTCTATTTTATTATCATAAGATAACAACAGACACGTACAAATTTTCTTATTAGTATTAATAAAAAGAGTTATTAAATAATTATTTTTTAAAAAATTAAAATATAATTTTAACTGAAAAAAATAGTATTGAATTAGTATTCAACTTTTCATATAATGATCTTAATACTTTTTACTTTTATATTTTAGTTAAATATTTCACTTGAATATTTATTAACAAGTTATTATTCATTGATTGAAAAAATGTTGGTTGTCAAAGATATCCTTTTCTAATATTTACACCAACCCTATATATCATAATGTATAAATTGTGCAATAAAATTTTTGGAAGTAAATTGTGTACATCAATAATATATTTTATGGTATTTATGTATTAGTAATTAATATTTGTCCGTGTAAAATATTAGACCCGTTCTAAAGCACCGGATATGCCAAAACCGAGGCATATCAGACGCGTTCTAAAGCTGTTTTTTTACTGGTGTGTGAATGAAATTTATTCTAAAAAAAGTTATGAAAAATTATAAAATAAGATGATGTCTACTAGAATTAAATTTTGAGTCGGAATATTGATTAAGGTATTAATACACTACAAAACATGCCTAAAGATAATACTTTAAATAAATGTAAGAAAAATAACTATGAAAAAATAAAAATATTTTTTATTTAAAAATTAACCTTACTCTTAAGTATTCTTATTCAAAATGAGAAATTAACGTTATGCAATTTTTTTATAAAAGATTGTTTGTTTGGAAACGTTAATGATTGTAATTTTTGAAAAATTTTTATTTTTTTTTTGTATTTTTGACATGATTGAGAAATACAAATGATCACATAAATACTCATATCTTTAAAATGTAAAAAAAAAACCTTTTTTCTTATTTTCTAAATGTATTTTTTCAAAATTTTGATTTCTAATAATTTTATATTTATTTTTAGTCTTTATTTAAATTATTTGAAAATGAGTGTGCATGATAGAATAGACACAAAAGTAAAAAATGTAAATATTTTTTATTTTTTCAAATTATTCATTTTTTATACTTTTTTACAAAAAGAAATTTTAAAATGAGTGTGACTTGATGGTAGGATCAAACTAATACCACAATAAATGAGAAAACATATTTTGTTTATGATTTTTAGAACAATATATTTAAGAATTGTAGAACTTATGTCTCTAGAAGAAATTATCAAAGTTAAGTGTAAAAACAAAACGGATACAATATTAAAACATAATATAATGAAAATTTGAAATGCACAAATGTAAAGAAGAAAAAAAATGTAAGTTTTCCTAACTTTTAAATTTTCATATCTTTATCAAGCTATTTCTTTATTTGCATTACGATACCTTTCTCTCTTTTTGTTTCCTTTTTACAAAAGGAATAAAAAAGGAGGTGTGATTGTGAGAGTCGTGATGGGAAAAGAAAAAGATAAGTGTACAAAATCTCCTTGTGTATATGTGTATATCTTTTTTTCATATGATACATTATGTATTTATATACACACATTATAATGCAATGTTAATCCTAGTTTTAATGAAATTTGTCACACTACAAAACATGCCTAAAGATAATACTTTAAATAAATGTAAGAAAAATAACACTACGAAAAAATAAAAATATTTTTTTATGGATCAGACAAAAATTAACCTTACACTTAACTATTCTTATTCAAAATGAGAAATCAATGTTATGTAATTCTTTATAAAGGATTGTTTGTTTGAAAATGTTAATGGTTGTAATTTTTGAAAATTTTGGATTTTTTTTTGTATTTTTGACATGATTGAGAAAAATAAAGTAGCAGTATTAGGCCAAAGTCACATAAGTACTTATATCTTTAAAATGTAAAAAAAAAACTTTTTTTCTTATTTTCTGAATGAATTTTTTCAAAATTTTGATTTCTAATAATTTTATATTTATTTTTAGTCTTTATTTAAATTATTTGAAAATGAGTGTACACAATACACAAAAATAAAAAAGTAAATATATTTTTTTCAAATTATACATTTAATTTTTTTATATTTTTTTACAAAAAAAAAATAAAATGTGTGTGAGGTGATGCTAGGATCAAACTAATACCAAAATAAATGAGAAAAAAATATTTTGTTTATGATTTTTAGAACAATATATTTGTGAATGATAGAACTAATGTCTCTAAAAGAAATTATCAAAGTTAAGTGTAAAAGAAAAACGGTTAAATATTCAAACATAATGAAAATTTAAATGCATAAATGTAAAGAAAAAAATGTAAGTTTTCCTAACTTTTAAATTCTCATATCTTTATCAAGCTATTTCGTTCTTTGCATTACTATACCTTTCTCTCTCTTTTTTATTGTCTCCTTGTATATGTTATTTTTGTTTCTTTTTTTCAAAAGAGGTAAAAAAAGGAGGTGTGATTGTGTGAATGGTGATGGGAAAAGAAAAAGATAAGTGTATAGAATCTCCTTGTGTCTACGTGTATATCTCTTTTTTATATGATACATTGTGTATTTATACATACACATTATAATGCAATGTTAATCTTAGTCTTAAATGAAATTTTTCATACAACATGCATTGAACTCCTTTAGTCTTAGGTAGAAGACTGTAAATGAATATGCTCATCACCATGACAAAACATGCAAAGAAAATGAACAATCCAAACTTCATGTGACAAATTCTGGTGAAAATTTGGACAATGACAAAGGTAAATATCATGTTTACTGAGATATTGATACTTGTGCAGTCGAATGCATTTCAAGTGAAAAAATCTCACTTGGAACCAACCATCCTAGAGAACTGTAATATGAAATTATTGCCATGTACAAACATCCACACACAACCACCACAGTATACCACTTTGACAACATTCCTGGTTTCCATCAAGTTTAATAATTTATTTCAAACCAAATTAAAACAAAAAATTAATCATGTTATACTAGTAAAAAAACCTTGAAAGAGTGTTATAAAAAGATGTTACCTGACAAATAAACATCTATATTCCTCTTTCCAAGAAAAAAGTTTGTTCCCAAACTTGTCAACCGTGAATATGGAGACAAGAGTTGCAATTGTGTTGCAGCCTCTAATATTCATGACATACATGAGTGAAACAATAAATCCAAAGACGATGTTTGTATAAAAACACGAGCACAAAACATTATTCAATTCATGTCAATAAGTTGTTGAAGAAGGGATGGATATGAAAAATGTGAGTTGATGTCTGTCAATATTGTCTCTTTAATAAAAAAAAGCTAAAAGTGTTTAATTGTTTTAGAGGATTCACCCGCTGCTACAAGATCCTCAAACTTCTGCTCCACGTTCATAGTTCCTCGAATCTTGATAAGTACCATTTTGGCCTTCTTATCAATACCATGCTTGATCAAAGAACTTGATGAATTTGAAAAACAGTATACACCGTACATAATCATGATAACAAGGACGACTACAAAGCCTAAGCTTCAACGTCAGTGATAACTTTCTAGTTTTGTAATCTTGTATGTGTTTAGAAGTCTATGTTAGTCTATTTTAATTTTTAATGGTATATAATTAGGTTAGTTTTAAGAATTTTCTTTAAATATGTAGTTTTGTAAAATTGTAGTTAGAAATTAATTGTTTAGGAGAGATTGTTTTTTTGGTTTTGTAAATAATTAGAAAATTAGTATTTTTTGAAAATCGTTTAATAAAAACTCTTTTCTTTATTTTTGCTTAAATAGGTTTTTATTTTTTTTTTCAGTTGCTGAAATGCTCTCTTTTTCTTTAATTCCTGATTGACCCTTATGCATACTTGAATTAAAATTTTAGATTGAGACTTTGTCCATTTGGGTTGCATCTCGAGAGAATGGGATGGTGCTTATCTAAAGAGGGTGTTGCTCCCTCCACCACCACTCCTTGTTCTCTCCACCACTCCATTCCTGTTTTACCTCTCTCTTTATTTTTCCATTCCTATTTTACCCTTAGTAAAATTTTAGGGTTAGTATATTTTAACCTCTACCCATTCCAATCCTCTACATGTATGCAACGACAATTCTTCTTCCTCTTTATCGTTCGTCCCCTCATATTTTCATTGTGCTCTTCTTCCTCTTTTTCATGTTCCACTTCTTCCTCCCATTCTTTAATTGTGATAGAGATTGCAAGTGGTAGTGGAAGCAATTGATCAGTCGTGCCAAGATTGGTGTGTGGTGGTGCTTGAAGGATTCGTTGTGAAGGTGCGTAATAAACCCTAAAAGAATAAACGTATAATCTTTAAACGGATGTGAGCTTCCCTAGCGGATGTCAACATCCGTTTAAGGGAAAACATATATCGATATCCGTTTTGCCTTAAACGGATGTTGACATCTGTTCACGGATGCTCACATCCATTTAAAGTTACATGTTTATTTTCTAGTTTATTTTTTTATATTAATTTTGGAGATATTTTAATAATGTAATTTATATGTTTTGATGTATTATTTTTTAATATATTTTTGAAGTATTTTAATAATGTATTTTTGAATATCTTTATTGTTATTAGTTTATATTTATATTTTTTTTTGTATTTTGCAGTTATATATAATTAGTTTTTTGTTTTAATGTTTTTGTATAATATATATTTTTTATATATGGTTTTTGTATTCTTTAACAATTTTATAATTATATAAAAAATTATTTATTAGTTTAATTATATGAAATATATAATTTTATTGTATTAATATTTTTGTAATTAAAACAAACGGACTGGTGGAGTTTGGGGGTGAGAATATGAAAAGAGAGAGAAAGAGAGTTGGGAGGTGGGGCTGAGTGAAAAGTAAAAATGGATAATGGATAGAAAGATAAGGTTTGAGTTTAAAGTAAATAAATAGGATTAAAAGTAAAAAAAAGTTATTTTTGTAATTAAATTTTTTTTACAGAAGGATGGGGAGGTGGAGGGAGAAGTGGTGGTGGTGGTGGACGGAACAACACCCCACTCATCAGCGTAATGGTGTAGTTGCTTTGAAATTCAAATAGTCCAATGCAGTGTTGGAGTGCAGCGGCCTAAATTAAATCTCTTCATATGAGTGTTACTTCCTCCACCATCACATAGTGGTTTTCCACCTTTTCATTCATTTTCTGCCATTCCATAATATTTAACGTGGTAGTTAAAAATTTTAACTTTTTCCAACTTCCAACTCCTTCATTAATGGTTCCCACCAATATATGAATGCACCCCAACACTCCATCACTTTCAAGATAATCAAATATTTTTTTCTTTTCCTTCTCCTTGTGACTGTTCTTCTTTAAAAATAAAACAATTTTAAACAAAATCAATTAACTTTAATTAAATTAATAATAATTAATTCATTAAATAAAACAAAATTAATTTAATTATAAATACATAATTTACTTAGAATATAATTATAATTAAAATATAATTACTTAACTTTAAAAGTATCTAAAAAATAATTTAGAAATCAATAAATTAATAAACTAAAATTAAAAAAAATCCTTTCAGCTTTCCATGCTTTCTTTTATTTTATTTTTTTTACAAATACTTCATTTATAAATAAATAATATTACAAAAAATATTAAATTAAAATAAATATACAAAAATTAACAATCTAAATAAAATTAAATTAATAACCTAAAAAAACAAGAAAACGAAACCTTAAGACTTCAATGGATATGGGAGATCTTTTGGACCTTCAATGGAGGAAAACATCCAAAACGTTGAAAGGCTTCAACGGATATGGGACATCGGTTGCAGCTTTTGGCATTTCTCTTATTCGTTTAATACAAAACAGAGACACATGTAGAATTACTAACCTGGATTGGAGATAATAAGAAAGGAAAAGAGAAAGTAAGAATGTGGGAGTGAGTGTGGTGTGTTGTTGAGTGAATAAGAGTAAAAGATTAGAATTTAAAAAAAAAATAAAAATAAGATAAAGGGTAAAAATAATAAGAATATTTTTGAAATAAAAATGTAGGAAGTTGTGTCTGGTGATCGAGGGAGTAACACTTTAGGTTGCTGAATGGGGCCAAAGTTAATGAAACGTAGCGTTTCATTCTGAGTTGTTGCAATTGACTTCCTTGAAGTCTTTTGTCTCGCACATCATTTTGCAAAAAGAAAAGAACCCTCGAGCCAGACTTTTCACGAAGAGAGCGAGAGAGATGAAGAGAGGAGCATGAACCCTGATCGGAGACTGCATGTATGAAGGAGCCTGAATCGGCATAGAGAGAACAATATAATCGGAGGGTCCAAAGGTGTGGAGCGCGAAAAGAGAGACCGTTTGAAGTAAAGCAATATATGCATGAATAAGCGCTATTTGGGTAAAACTAAATATACCTAAATCTATATGAAATAATAAATTATTTTATCCTCAAAACAAAGCACCAGTGGTCTAGTGGTAGAATAGTACCCTGCCACGGTACAGACCCGGGTTCGATTCCCGGCTGGTGCATTGGGTTTTTTCGTAATTTTCTATTTTTATAAAGCAACGATTGTTCTTTTGACTGATAAAAGACAAAAAGGTTTGAAAAAATGAATTGTCATCCGACAAGTTTTACTGTTTCACTTGCATTCAGCACAAACCACCGAAGAGGTTCTTCCACGTTCGAAGAAATTGTAATTATTTCCTGTGCACATAGTAAGTTGTCTGCAGCCAAATTAATGAAAAGAAATTTGGTGAATTGGTTGAAGAACCCGTGATCACTTCACCATTGCTTTAGGCAAACACCTGCAGAGGTCCCTGGAACACGTGGTGCTCTATTGTTATGAACAAGTTCAAAATAACAGTAGCGTACAAGAACCTTCGTGAATTGGGCACATGATATTAGATCATCCCAATCAACTAAGTATTAAATTTAAAATTTTAAAGTCGTATAATAGAATATTACATGTTAATGTGGAAAACGAAAGTTTTCAATTTAAGAGCTAATAATCATAATAATAATAATGCAAAAAGCATTATGCCTCCTAGCCGTGCCAAAATTAATATATTTTGTACTTGTGGGTCTCTTTACACTTTTTGTCTTTGTGAGTGTGAAGAGTCATTGGATAAAATTGCTACAATGACCATAAATTTATATAATCGACCTATAAAATTCTCTATCATCCCTTTGGTGGCACTGCACTTGTGAAGCTTGTGCTAAACCTCCCACTTTCTATATTAATCACATTTCATTAGTGGGGCGCCCATTTTGACTATCAAATTCCACACGTGTGAGGACAAATCCAAAATGGTATCCTCAACTTGAGTCCCACGTGTGATGACTGATGACAAAATCCCTGTTCGGAGTTTGCCATGATATAACTCATGTGGTCTCATAGCCACATATTTATAATCCGTGAAGCTCTATCCATGGGTCTAACTTCTGGTGTTGTTATGGAGTTGCATTAACCAATAAGGATCGGCCGAATAAATTAGCTTAGAAAAGGAATTTAACACATCAGCACTCTGTTTTTAAGCTATAAAAGAGAACAAAAGATTCACATGTGTCAACAGTTTAAAAATATTGGGTTAAAGAATAATGTAGCCACATATTTATACTCGTGATCCTTTTTAGGGTATTGTGCTTTTCATCCATAATTGAACTTTATACTATTTCTATGATGATATTTCTTATTCTATACTGCAAAAATACACCCTTACAGTTTATCACTGATATTTCTAAAAGTATACCAAAACCTATGCAGGCATCTTTGAAGTAAGTTCTTATTAACAGTTCCAATTAACCTCTTGTTGAATATCATTAAGACGTCTATCCATTCCAATGTTTTAATCAAAAGAAAAAAAAGATTACCAAATATCTTTTAATGTAGCAATTACAAATAATATTAAACTGTTTTTGAAAGAATCTTAATAGTAAAAGCTTGGATAAAACTGTCAACTATTTTTCATTATTGGGTGATTTTGAATGCACTTTTTACTTATACTAGAGTTTTACTTCTTGAGATTACGCCAAGTTGAGTCTCAACTAATAATCAAAGAGTTTCCTTTAAGTAATGAAAATTAAGTTATGATAAAAAAACTGTATAAATAAATATACAAGATTGAAAATTAAATTCTCATTAACCTATTTAAATATATAATTATTTTATCAAATATATCGGCTTTATTAAAAATTAAAGTGGCTACAATTTATTTAATAGAATCGCATCCATTTGATCCACTAATACTTATGCTACTAATTTCTCTTATTTTAAAATCTCTACTATACATATCATAAAAAAAATAATAATACAATATTGTCTTTTATCTTTATCCTTTTTTGAATTACGGCATTTAATTATTAACAAAAATAGTACTAAACATAGTGTTAGTTTTAATCTCTACTGGGTCACGGGTGGAAAGAGATGATTCTGAAGATAAGAAAATCCTCAACCTTTACAATCTGACTCTACATAGTCTGGTTTAAAAAAAAAGAAGTAATAATTTGAAACTAAAAAAATATATTTATTTGATATTATTTTAAAAAAAAATAACAAAATTTTATTCAATTATGATCATTTTATTTTTATATTAATTATGTGTTAAATAAATATAAAAGTGTGTGAATCTATTATTATTCTTAAATAAAATAATATTAAAAATAGATTAAAGTGTGTGACACGTTGTGTTCCTCTCGTACTAGTGTTGTGTTCCATCATTTGGACAATGGTCATTATTGATGAAAGGAAAATGATACTTGAACAACCATTTTTGACAACATTTAGACACGCGCACACGTGTCAAAATCTGAGTGGTCCATTTTCATTTAATTTTTCCAATTGGACCACTCAGATTTTGACACGTGTGCGCGTGTCTAAATGTTGTCAAAAATGGTTGTTCAAGTGTCATTTTCCTTGATGAAATATCTCGTCAATCCTTCAATTCAAACACTAGCTTCATTGAGAAATACTATGCAATTATGCATCACCATCTTCGTCACCATACACATACGTCTTCACATGCTCTACAACAGACACGTTACATTTTGGATTTTTGTTTAACTTCACAAGAACTTACGTACAATTCCGATCAAAAGATTCCTCTGGGCGAAAAATATTCTTACTTGAAATTCAACTTTTAAATAACCTCGGAAAACACTCATTTTACGAGTTGACAACATGAATTTGAATATTAAATTTTTACAAGAAAATTACATAACTAAGGGGTTAATGTGATGTTTGAATTTTTAATTTAATATAATCAACTGTGTTAATTTATGATTATATTATTATTTTTATGTGATGTTTGAATTTTAATTGGTGAGTTGATAAGAATTTGACTAAAAACGCTAAAAAACAACTTATGTAATGAATAAAATTGCTATTGGCGCATTTTACCTTGCGTACAAAACACATTTGCGCACAAGCACACAGTAATAACATTAGATTCCGAGCATTTGCATACATTTGGAAATGTAAGCAAATTGTGTGCAAAGAGACATCAATTTACGGTCCGTGGCAATAAGAAACAAATGATTTTGGTATTACGCTAGTTCTGGGAGTGGCACACATCATATTTGCACTGTCACAAAGCCAAACTCAAAACGAAAATGTGTAACTGGTAATGATGAATGGGGTGCTTCCTTCACACGTGGGAAACTTCAGTGTCTGCAATTCACATATATTGTAGTGGACTCCAACATGGAAATGCTACAGCCATCGAAGTCTCAAATATATCTCTATCTCCTCACCCAAATAAGCAATACCATGATACCAATGTTTATCACTGTTATCATTTGTGGGTCTAAATTGGTGATGACTTAATTGCAGGCTAATGGTACAACTATATAACATAAACTATAGTTTATAACTCAAATACCTCATAATGCCGACATCAAACTAAAAGAATAGTATTTTCTCTCTTTTTTTTAAACTTGTCAATGAAGATGCTCTTTAATGAATGATTACCCATATCTATCTGGCTATTTCTTGGAGAATTCCACCAGCATAGGTACATATTCTCTCAGCTCAAATCTCTATGATACATCCATGAACTGCATGGTTTTAAATGAATTTTAATAATAAAAAATTAGGGGTTTTATTCAAGTTAATTGTTTTTTGAGGATCATATAATGGAGAAGGGAATCCACAAAATTAATGCATGAATGCCCTTCTTCCTCCACCCTTCATGGAAGGGAAACTTGGGATGATTAATCTCCATGCATGTGAGAATATCACAGGCACCGATCCAGATCAGATTGTGCAGCCAATGAAGGATCACGAAGAGATATATATTAAGTGACATTAATGTTGTCGCGTGTGCACTGCACCCAAATTTTATGGTTCCATGATGGAACAGATATAGGTCTCCCTGATTCTCACATGCAATGGACGTGGGCTTACATCAAAAACCAAAGTCTAAATCTGGTTAGTCGTTGTCTCTTTTAATGAATAAAATGCCAATTCATATTATGCAGCCTAGCTACTTGGGACCAGTGAACAAAGAGTTCCCATATTTTTCCACCCAACAAGGTCCCCAAAATTGAATTTGACCAAGATAGATCAATGCCATCTCCACTACTTTCTACACTAATTAATTAGGCCGAGATTCTGAAACGCTGCTGAAGAAAGACCCAACTTAGGTGTTAGTGATATTGTACCAAATACTTTCTTTATCCACAATATATACACAATGGACTTTTAACTGTACACATTTAACTACAATTAAATTATCAACCACTGCTACTTATGTCAGTATTATTTTAGCACAAATATAGTCACAACTGCGTAAATCATAAAATTAGCATCTTGTCTCTAGTGAAGCTCAGGTACGGAAATCTTTTTCATGAAAGAAATGATGCATAAATTCTATTACTTAATAAATGCATAATTTGAGATCTTATATCATAATATCATAATCCACCATTACATTAAATGGGACAGCACTGTTTTCTGCATGTGCTCTGTGCTTCCCCTTTATTTTTAAGTTCGCGGAGCTCTTCTAATACTCTTGTTTACTTTTCTCTCTCTGTCTCAAAGTCAGAAACAGAAACTAAGTTGTACAAGAACCAAACCCCAAACGCGCACTTTTTTCAAACTTCACCATCTTGCTTTGTTTTCTCCTTCCTCTTAAACATGTCAACTCCTTCATCATCTTCTTCTATTTGGGTGTTGTCAAACATAAAGCTTCAGTTCTTTGCCCGCATCAGACGCTTTCTCCAATCCAAAGCAACCAGAAAGCGTTTTGATCCCTCCGATCGGTTTGACGTGGCTAAGGGCAGTGGTGAACACAAGAAGGCTGAAAATATTGAAACAGTACAGGTTATGCAGAAGACTGAAGAGGAGGAGGAAGAAGTTTGTGCGATCATGTTCCGGAGAACTGTCAAGATGCTTCACTTTGGAAGCTGGGAAGAGAAGGAAGTGGCGGCAAAAGAGATTGAAAAGTTAGCCAAGGAAGATGTTAAGGTCAGAAAGTTGATTACAGAACTTGGGGTGGTGCCGGTGTTGGTATCTATGGCGGCGTCGCCAGTGGCTAGCCGCAGGCGAGCCGGGTTGACGGCGTTGGTCCACCTGGCTGATGGAACTTACACGTAAGTTTTGCTACCATATATGTTCTTTATTTTTATGAATGATTATCACATGAACCAATATGTTTAAAAATGTTTGAGAGTCGTACTTTCTTGTTTGATTTCAAAAGGATTAGAAATAAACAATTCCACAATATAAAACCTGTGTAATTCAGCTTGGTGTGGAACTCTGTGTTTGATTCAACTTTCAAACTGTTATTGAGTTGGTAAGTTCTTTAGATTTTATTGGTTGAATTGAATTTACACGAGATTAATTCGAAGAGTCTAAATTGTTGGGTGTAGCTGACATAGATATTCATATACTCGGAATACATGTCAATCCAAGATAAAATGAATGACTAAAATTTTAAACAGTTAAAAATCTGTGAGAAGGAATGATAAAGAAATTAGGACACAGGGTTTGTAGCATTGGTTATGGTCCACTAACTAGAAATCAAGGTGCACGATTTAGAACTAAAATTATTTATCATTTTGTTGTCTCCTCCTTTGCCATATTGTTTGATATGGACAAAAATGCAATCATATCATATAAAGAAATTGGTGAGAGTGGAGTTATTGTGAACCGCTCATTTTGACTTTTGGGTGATGAAGACAAGATTGATGCACACAAAGTGGCAATTGGCCTTGGCAGGTTTGGTTCATGACTCCATAGTAACCAAGAACAAATTGTTCTGTACAAAAAGATAAATATATAATTTCAACAAAGGCAGAGACATCATGTGGGTGGGTGTAGCCATTTAGAGTTACATTTATCCTCCAACAGGCTGTAGAAGATGAAAGTTATCAAACTAACTATACTTACTACGAGAAAGAAATTAGTCAACCTGAAGTGTCAACTGAGTTGCTGGGATGTTAGATAAGCTAGAGGGGACAAAGTTCACAATGAAGCGACATTTTTGTCCTAAAATTCATAAATTACAGATTATCATAATATATAGGGTGGTTGATCAGATTCCTTTATGATCTTTAAGGTGATTTTATGTTTTCTGTTTGACCATCATTTTCCAGCACAAATATTAACTTAAGATTCTAATTGACTTGGCTATGATATAAATAATGTTTTTAATTTAGTTGGTTTGGCCCTCTTATTCTTTAATACTCAAATTGCAGCAATCCAGTTACAGTTTATGCTGACTTTGAGAAATTATCAAATTTAGAGTAGTGGTATTTGTTTCTGACCTAACTTTGACTGAGTTGAAAAATATTTTTCTTCCTTCAGGAACAAGGCTTTGATAGTTGAGGCAGGAATATTGTCCAAGCTGCCAAATACAATTGACCTTGTAGATGAATCAACAACATGTAAATTGGCAGAGTTGCTTTTGTCACTGTCATCACTAGTAAACACTCAGTTCCCTCTTGCTTCATTAGACTTTATCCCATTACTTAGGCACATTTTTGAGACAGACACATGTTTTGACACGAAACAATCGTGTTTGAGTGCTTTGTATAACCTATCAACTGTATTAGAAAATGCATCCGCTATGGTTTCAAGTGGGTTGGTCCCTATCCTCTTGGAAGCGTCATCGTTAAAAGAAATTTCAGAGAAAGCACTTGCCACTCTAGGGAACTTGTCAGTGACTTTGATGGGGAAGAAAGCAATAGAGAACAGCACAATGGTCCCAGAAACCTTCATTGATATTTTGTCATGGGAAGATAAGCCTAAATGCCAAGAGTTATCGGTGTATATTTTAATGATTCTAGCACATCAAAGTTCGTTGCAAAGAAAGAAGATGGCACAGGCAGGGATTGTTCCTGTGCTTCTTGAAGTGGTTTTATTGGGCAGCCCTTTGGCTCAAAAGAGAGCAATGAAACTATTGCAATGGTTTAAGGATGAAAGGCAGACTAAGATGGGGCCACATTCTGGTCCACAAACACCAAGATTTGCAATGGGATCACCTTTAAATCAAAGAGAAGCAAAAGAAGGGAAGAAAATGATGAAGAGTTTGGTGAAACAGAGTCTGCACAGGAATATGCAAATAATAACTCACAGGGCAAATGCTGCAGGGGAGTCTTCTAAATTGAAGTCTTTGATCATCAGCACAAGTTCCAAGAGTTTGCCTTACTAAGGGTCATTCTTTTTACACTTTCGTTCCCATAAAAATTCGAAATTGACACAGCTTTAGCAGTTTAGGCTTTCCTGAAATGTGCTATAGTTTGGCACCAGCCATTGATGACATCAGCTTATGGGTCGAAAACTTGAAAAACTACAGAACGTGAAAATGTTACCTTGACATTTCGTGTTACAACATTTGTATATGTTGACAGGTATAAACGAAAAGTTTCCAGTGACAGGAAATAGTTAAGTTTTAGAAAGTCAATCTAATATTAAATTTCGCTTCAACGCTGAAGCCATTCCCACCAGGTCCGGGTCCCTGTTTACTCTTCGCTTTAAAAAAAAAATTAATTGTGTTTTAACTTTATATAAAAGTATCTCAATTAAGTTTTTCTTTTAAAAAATTATTAATTACTATGACACAAAATAATCTTAGTGGCACATGATAGAGTAATGTCATGTATTAGTGATGAATATATTTTTTAAAAATCAAGAATTTAAAACTAATATATTATTAGTTTATGTTTTTATAGAAGAAAAATTTAATCAATATGTTATATAATAAAAACGAAATTATATGTGTCTTAATTTAAAAAAAAGTAATCTATTCACTAATCTATCTATATAATAAAAGTAAACAACAAATAAAAACAATGATATGCGTCTTAAAAAAACAATTTAATATATTATTGAATGAAATTATATAAAAAAACAAATATATAATTAAATATATAATAAAGTAAAAAATATTTTAGAGAATTATACAAACTTTTCAAATATTAAACCAATTAAACTATTGAAAAATAATAAAAATTTAGGTTTAATATCTATTTTGGTTCCTAGGTTTTGGAGGGTTGTTTAAAGTGATCAGATATTCACAATTGTTCTATATTTTGTAAAAACAATTTGGTATGTTTGTTCAAAGTGGTCATACCTTCTTTTTCAGATGTTCACAGTTGTCCCATATTTTGTGAAAACGGTTCAAGTTGATTCTTTTTGCTTAGGCGTTAAAAACGCTAATGGTATAATTGTCCCCTGACCAAAGCTGAATGAGTTGTTCAGTTATTGATTGCATGACAGACTAAAGTCAATTGGCTTGACAATGTATGTGGAAAGGGTCTGGTTCTAGCAAAGTCCCACCATAGGGCCACCATGTCGCCATTAACACCATCACAGGTGCATCTTCTCGCGCAATTAAACCTCTATAGCCATCACGCCATAAACCTCCAGAACATCAGAACCATCATCTACTTTCATATGCACCTTCAGCAGCTATGGCGACCTGGACAAAATAAAAAACGCATCAAAGCCTAAATTGTGTCTCGTCCCGCCTTCACAGCAACCATGCTCGTTAAATCACAACAGTGCCTACAGAAAAATCTCAAACTAGAATCGTGATTCACCGCTTTGAACCCTAATCACGAGTTCTTTCTCCCTCAATTCAAAGTCTACATATGAAATCAGAAAAGCTCATAAACCAAATCGCCTAATTCAAATCTCCATGACCAACATTCAAAAGCCCTAACCTAAATCGCATTGTAACGGCGAGTTCATCTCCTCCGTCACCTTCGCGCATTGCAAGCAATTCTCCTTCATATTCTCCACGAACTCAAAGAACCCATATCGCGTTCTCGCGAACCACTATGGCCAATAAACATCTCCTTTATCATCTTCTTCATCGCAGAAGAAACACAGATGAGGGTCGAAAACCCTAGTTCGAGAAAGAGAGAGGTTTCTGGCACCACAAGTATCATTATGCAATTGTGCGAAACCCTAATTTGCCCTAATTTGGGTAAGAAGGAGTCCCTCATTGGTTGAACTTGCCACACAATCAATAATGGGAGAATTTATTCACTTTTGACTAGGAAACAATTAAACCATTTTTAACGTCATAAGAAAAAAAGACAAATTGAACTGTTTTTACAAAATATAGAACAATTATGAACATATGAAAAAAAAATAGGACCACAAACCTACCAAATCTAAATAGCAAAATAGGTATTAATAAAAAAAATTATATTAACTAGTAAATAAAATAATTAGACTATTAAACATTTCTTATCTAAAAAAACACAAATAATCAATAAAAATATTAAAAATAACTATTAAACTTTTGTTATCTGAAAAAACACAAATAATCAATAAAAATATAAAAAATAACTAAAAATATCGAAATAAAAAATATTTAATTTTATATAATTCATTTGAATATAATGACACAAAAATTATAATAACAGAAAAATATAACTAAAAAAATAATAAAGTATATATGAGTTTACTAATTTGTTAACTTATGTAATTTGTTAACTTATTTAACCAACCAAATTTTATTTCACAAAAAAATTCTTATTTATAGAAAAAAAACATACTTTAAACAAAAGATATTTTAATAATTTCTTTTAATTTAAAATAAAAAAATTAAGAATTATTTAAATATATTTTACCTAAAATCCTTAAAATTTAGAATATTTTTCTCAACTAAAATTTAATATATTTTAAAAATTACGTATTAACAAACCATATATATATATATATATATATATATATATATATATATATATTCTCGCACGGAAAAATCAAATATTATTTATACTGTTTTGAATACAAAAATTTCCTTTCAAACTCATTCCATACAGAAATTTCACATAAAAAACAGATATGGTTCTGTCGTCCCGTTTAGTATTTTTTTTTCTCGGCCATAGGTGCGACACAGTGGAGTAGTCGTAGGATGTTGGACAGAGTCCCAAAAGAAAAGTAATTTAGCTTACACAAGTTTTGCGAGCATGAGGGACACATGGTTGGGTCCCACCTTCTGTAATACTCTTCCCCTCCCCGTCCCAGTTTCTGCAAGAATCCTCTCGTCGTCGTTTTCTTCTTCGTCTTCAATGGCTGCCTCTTCATCACACCATCGCTTCCACCACCACCGCCGCTGTTACTCAAATCCTAACCCTCCTCACCCTCAGCCTGCCTTGCTAGTCTTCTCCGGAGGCACCGCCTTCAACGGCGTTATCGAAGAGCTCAAGAATTACACTAACCGCGTTGCTCACATTCTTCCTGTTTCCGACGATGGTGGAAGTACTGCGGAGATTGTTCGTGTTCTCGGTACGGCGTTTTGTTAATTAATAATTATAGATTATAATTACCAGTGTTTCTATTTTTGGCGATATTTTGCATTGTCGCGGAATCAAATTCTGGGGGCGAGGAATTAAGGATTTGGTTGATTGGGTGGATGCGTGTGCTTGCGTTGCAGGTGGTCCTGCTGTAGGAGACATACGTTCCAGGTGTCTGAGGTTGTCCGATCAAAGTACCGTTGAGGCTCTCGCCGTTCGGAATTTGCTTGGGCATCGTCTACCACTGGACCCATCTCAAGCTAAATCAGAATGGTTGGTACCACATTCTTAGTTTTTGTTTCTTGCCCAATGCCTGATACTTCTGGTTGAATTATGGATAATTTGGCTTGGTCTCCGCTTTCCATGTTACTTGCTTTAATGGTTAACATGTTGGGCCCAGGCTTAATGGATGTGTGCTAATTGCTAGGTTATATCATTTAGGGGTGGTGATTTAATGGATACCTGACTTGGGAGGTTGGGAGTCATGGCCTCTCCACTGTTTTTGAAAGGTTGACATTCTCTTGTAGTCTTTGACCCTTGTTTTCTTTTATATTCAGGAAAATGTGGAATGCCCTCCATCCCAATTTTTGGGGGTATAGGTTTAGGGAAGGGGAAAGGAAAGAAAAAGAGAGAGACCGTGAAAAATATATGATAAATGTTGGGAATTGAGTTGAAGATAGACGAATGAGGTCAAAAGGAGATGGGATCATGGTCAGAAGAAAGTGAGTGTAATAGCTATAAGTACCCACATATTCCATTGTTTGGAACTCGATGATCTTATTTTTTTTAAAGGTCCTTCCTTGTGGTATTATATTATCTTTGCATAATTTTTCTTTTTAAGTTTAATTTAAACCCTGATGACTTGTATAGGTACTCTATTGTGGAAGGTGATCACTTTTTATGGAAAGATGTGTCAAAACCCTACAGGGAGACTATTCGAGCTTTTCTGGTTTATTTCCAGAGTCAGGTGATTTCGACAAACAAGCTGGGGCTATTTTTTGAATATTTCTCGGTTGCCCCCTAAAGGATCTTTTCTTTTTTGCACATATTTTTATATGACTTTTTAAATCCTTTTATTTGTATTTTAATAATTTGTTTTTGAGACTATGCGCCTTGAGGTGTGGCATTAACTGCGATTGTGCCAATTATTTGTATTTGGGGGTAAATTACATCCATTTCCTTTCAGGTTTTCCAAAATACACTCGATGCCCTTTACGTTTTTTACCTTACAATAATCTTCCTCCTTTTATATAACACTAGAAATGAACCAGGCAGGAGTCTATATAGATAGAGTGGGTACACAGCATTTTGTTGTCATATAAACTGAAGTAGGTCTAAGTAGGGATAAAATAGCTATGGAAATGTTTTTGTGTATTTATATTGTTAAATAACATTTTATTTTCAAATTTTTAGTTAAATTATACTAATATGATGATCATAATAACCATTATTCATTATGATATTTGATTAGTTGCTTTAGATCAAGCTTTTTCAATCTTTTATCAATTTTGGTTTTGGCATTAAATTTGGACATTCCTTTTGGTCTTTTTATAGATTCTCCACCGGGCAGAAGAATCATTTTGTTTCAGCAACGGCAGGTCTTTTGTTTCTTATTCAGTAACATTGTTGTTGTCATTTTCTTGTTTGCCATAGTGTTTTCTCACCCTAAAAATACCTTGTTTCTATTGATTATATTTGTCATACTATAATGACAAAAGTTGTGTTGCGCATTAACTGTTACTTTGTTTCTTTCTTCTTTCTTTACTGGGAGGATAAACTTAAAGTTTTAGATTATGGAATGTGGCACTTGAGTTGGGAATATCCAATTGCAAGTTTGGGACTAGAGTCCACCGTTGGGAGTATGAGATTCTGGTATGGGGTTTATAAGGCCTAGGGCTCTCCAATTACAGCAGCTAGCTTTTGTGGTGTGGTTTTCGCCTCCCAAGGTCCAGCCAAACATTAGTAAATGGATCAGAAAAATTATAGGTTTATTGTAATGCAATCTGTTGCAGAAATGTCAAATAACGGATGCATAGCCAGCGTGCTTCATGATTGGTTTCATAATCAAATATGTCATGTCAGTTAGATGTATAATGCTCAATGCCTATTCCCTATTATTTGATCTTCAGTAAAAGTAATTAAAATTTAGATGGGTAGAATGTTCAATACATAATTCTTATAGGATTCCATTCCACGATCTTATCTGGTGTAAAACGGGGTTTTCCTGGCCTGAATTAAGTTAAAAGGGACATTATAACTGGTAGGGTTACTTCTTTCGTTCTCCACCTTATTGTTCTCTTTTTGTTGTTGTTGTTGTGCATGTGACACTGACTTAATTTTAGTTTGAAAGATTGGATCCTTCCAATCTTTTGAAGAGGGTAGTTCTATTCTAAAAGTATTACATGTAAACTTAATTAGCATCTTCCAGCATTGAAGAATAACTACACACCATTTATAAAGGATTTGGCAATCATTGCCAAGACCAATAGAATGGATTGTTCCAAGCTGTTGGAGATCATTTAATAGCTTATATAAAGCATCCACGTTGAATGATACTTGGTCATTCTCTCTAGTTCAAATAAAGACTTCATTCACATGTCCAAATTACACATAACAATATACCGCTTTTGCTGGTTGAGATTTTGGGTGTAACATTAAAACATTGTAACTGATTTTTATAAACTATGCAGCATTGGAAATTTCTTTTTTGCAGGAGCACGCATATTTTTTCAGTCCTTGGATGCTGCGATATTTTTGTTTTCGCGGGTTTCAGATATTCCCCCTGAAAGCCTGGTTCTACCTGTGATTTCAACCAATGACAGACTTACATTAGGTTGTGAACTGTGGGTATGCTGTCAATTTATTTAACTGTATAATTATGATTTCACAGAGGTTTATCATAATAATTCCGAGAGAAAATTTATTTGTTCCTGTGAAACGAACTTCATATAGGAATTCACAAAAATTATTGACCTGCTATTTCACTATTATTGCACTATCTTATTTTGTTCTCTAATATCCCTATAGGATGGAACTATTATACGGGGACAAAATGAAATTTCTCATCCAACCAGAGGAACAATTGAGCTTATTAAGAAGGTATGCTCTTGTATTTGTTGTTACATTATGTCCACTCCAATGATAATTTGTTTATATTTCTTCCATGGATGTCAAATGAACTTGATAACTTGTATATGTTTTGATGAGGGGGGAATTTTTCCTTCCAAATTATTGGTGGATTTGACTTTAAGTTGAAATATAGAATGATTAGTTTATTCCTTTGCTTTTTCTTGTTTTTTTTTATAAATTTTCGTGAGGGAATTTTACCTTCCAATGTAAAGTTGGATTATAATTTTAAAGTGAAATATAGATATTATTTTCCCTTTTACGTTTTTGTAATTAGTAATTGCATAGTGGTGATTGGAATGCCATTCTAGTGGATGTCTATGCAATTGATTGAGATTTTACAAAGTGCTGCTGGTTCTTAGTCTCTATAGAGTGAGAGAGGAAGAGACCCATTTCTTTAATGACTGAGCAAAGTAAATATAGGCTTTACAATTTGTACAGGATAAGATTAAAAGCTATATGATCACTTACAAAAGTTACGTGACTTTTTAAAATCTCACATTACATGACTTCTGTTTTAAATTAACCATTCACAATATGATCTAATTGTGCAAATTTACTTTTCTTATTCTCACATGAAAAGGCCCTCACGGTGAATAGATTTCTTATAAATATTTTATTTCTCGTGTTAACATTTTATATTTTCATGGGTAGGGAAGTTTTTCAACTCCAGCACTTCCTTCAAGAATAAAACGGGTGTTCTACATGTCCAGTGAGGGAAAAAATTTGCTGCATGAGGTAAGTACTGTCTCGTTTGACCCACTTATTTCACATGTTGAAGGATCTTTGCTGTGTGTATCACATCTTATTATGCGTTACCATCAACAATAGTGAGAATCGATGCATATGGAAGATGCAAACAGAGGGGGAATTTATTTAATTATATTTATTGTAAATGAAAATAAAGAAACCAGGGAAAGTTATCCCATAATTAGCATGGATTTGTATTCTGTCTTTCATTGAAGTGTGTAACATAATATTAGATTAAAAAATATTTTTTCATTTGTTAATCTAAAAGAATGAAGAAGTCAAATGAGATGGAGGTAAAGAGTAAAGACATGCTCTGTTGACAGAAAAGAAATGGTAAAAAAAAATAACAAATATGGATAAACTGATAACTTTCATTCTGATTTAATGCCAATTAAAGAACCTTACGTGGAGGAGAGCCATTGTGCATGGAATGATACTTACATACATAGATAGTCTAACTCTCCTTATTTGGTCCGAACTAGAGTTATTATCCTTTTATAACAAGGTTTCAACTTTTAGTCTACTTGAGGTTCAAACTTGAACTGGGGAAGGGGGAACACTTTTAACATGGAGCTAAATAAGCAACATGTATTTTGAAGGTGGGTACAGTTTTTATTTGTCTGCTTCCATTATGAAAATATCAATACTCGGTACCTTTTAAATTTGCTTATCTCACTGTGGAAATCTAAATATGGATTTGGATTTTAGGTCCAAATTTATAAAAAAAAATTATAATTGGAACTTCTTTTTCTCTGTGAATAGGTCTTTCCCTCCGTTAATGCGGCTGTGTTAGAGTGGTTAAATAATGTGGACTGCATTGTATATGGCATGGGCTCCCTTTTTACTTCAATCTGCCCCTCACTGGTAAAGATTCTTATTATTGATGATTACATATATTTGACAACTCTGATATTCATTTTAGCAGTTGAGGTTTATATGCTAGGCCCTCTACTTTGTCCATATTGTGTCTAAATTTTGGAAAACATGATTGCTCAACTCTTTAACTATTTATCGATTACTTGATTAATATGTAATAAATTAGTTGGAACAAACTTCTAGCTTCATTACTTATAACGATGGGTCTTTCATTAGATGTTTACGGAAATTTTTTGCTAGGTGTTACTGGGAATTGGGGAGATTATTTCTTCAAGGTCATGCCTCAAGGTATTTTTTTTACTGTTAGTTTTTGCTTTAGTTATCTGCTGAAAGTGTAATATACCTCCTACCTTGTTATAATAGAGAAATAAAGTTACCTTTCTTTGTGAAAGAAATAAAGTTATAAAGTGGTCTAACTTAGCTTGACTGCTGCACGAGACAAAATGGACCATAAGCTGCTGATATTTTACTATTGGCACAAATCTCTGCTTCCATGATTCCTTGCTTTCTGGTTCCATTGTAGTGGCATTAGGGTGCTTTCATCAACGAGTTGCATGCTTTATTTTTAAATATGTAGGCATGTTTCTAGATACACAAAGCTTGCTGTTATTAAGTGGAAATTAATTCTTTCTTGCATAGTTTTGCTGATAGCTCTTACATGAGATTCAGACTGTTGAATCAATTCTTTTAGGGTGTCTTCTTGGATTGGATTGCGAAATGGTAACATTCAAAAGTATACCTTTTCAGCTTACTAATTTGATTCAGAAAAATGGTAGGTACTTATGTTAAATGGTACAAGGGACCGGGAAACTAATGGATTTTCAGCTTCTTGTTTTGTAACTGCCATTACGGATGCTCTAAATCGAACATATGGAGAACCTGGCAATCGCTTACAGAATCTTGTGAGTGAAAATTCCTCTGTTCTCTATAATTCTTTTATTGTTTTCAAATTAAAACATTTGATTCAAGCAATTCTCTTAGAGAGATGTTATTATACTTTGCTTAATACTGTTTAAGTGGTACACTGTTAAAATAAATGCTTGATCGATCTCTTGGATAAATTTTACTGTCCCTTGAATGCTAAGTTAAACATTCTATAATAATATATTTTTTGTTTCGTTTTTGGTAACTCTACGAATTACTTATTTCCTTAGTGCCAAGGCTAATTAAGAATCACATTTTTTTTGAAAGACAGTTATATCCATTTCCTCATCTGCAGTAGTTGTATGAAGTGAAGTGAAGTGCAGTGTACCTTCTCCCTTGTTTTTAATTTTCTTAGTATTCTTCGTAATCTTTTCTTTAGTACTGGATTTTCCAAGAAACCTCACATAAAAATATGTAGAATGTAGGGATGCTTAACTGTGACTCTGTTACTATAATTTCCTTAATTAACTTCTAACGTCTGTCCCCTGCCTTCTCCATTCTTTTCACATATTTGACGTAATCCCCAGAAAAATACTACCTCATCTTTTAGTGTTTTCTAAATATTTCATTTGATACATCATGAAATACTCGGTATGTAAAATGTTCATCAACTTTAGATACAATTATCATATAAAATGAAAACCAAAAAGCACTGTACACAATGAATGATATAATATAGGTAATTTATGCGCTGTTAATGTTTGATGCAGCCAAATCACTATATAAATACCCTTTTGGTGCCGAGAAATGGTGAAATTCCAGTTGATACAGACAGTTTGGCTGCCCAAGGAATATTTGACGTGGTATGTCTTTTAAATCTGTTCATTTTGTGTTATGAAGTGGATATAATCTCTTCTGTGCAGGATGAAGATATATTCCAAGATTGTTTGTTTGAAATTTGCTGTGGACAAGTTCATGCATGGATTAGGCACTTGGTCTAAGAATTAGCGTTAATTTACTATTAATTTAAAACTTATGTAAACAGTAAACGTAGTGATTGAACAGGTATCAACTTTAAACAGTTGCTCTAAAGTCAGACTTTGATATTGTTACAAATTAGTGATTTAACACTTCATGGAAATGTATTGTTCTTATGGTACAGGATCCGTGGTAATTTTATGATGCAAATTACTTTGTGACCATCCTATTATTTCTCAAATTTGCAGATACTTGTTGACTCCATACGAGATCCTAAAGTGGGTATAATTTATGACCCGAGTTCACTGATTAGATCTCTAGCGGACTTAACAGACAGGTACATGAAGTCGCAAGTTAATGACTTAATTGATACCAGACGGTAATCATTAAAGAAGAGTCACTGAAATTATCATTATTTGATTGTGAATCTTCCTTTAGACATAACAGTGAGAAGGGAAAATGTATTATATGTAACTTTTTCCAGGATTACAAGTAGTTGCAGTTTCAGGAACTTGTTGTGAATGTAGTTTGATAACAATTTAATATGCTTTGAACTTTATTATTTATTAGTTCTTTTTCTTTTGTTATAAGTTTTTAGAATTTTAATTTTTGAATATTTTTTTTTCTAAATATATTTTATTATTATAGAATACGAATTCTCTAGGCCAGTACGCCATTAATGTGGAGGGCTATTTGACATTGTGCACGAGTGATGTCACTACAGCCAAATGGAATATCGGATCTAATATGCATTTTCTATTGTTGAGTAAAAGATGAAATATCGGTCCACGAAATATACTCAATTACATCATGTAACATCGAGAGTTTAATTATTTGAAAAAGTTAAAGATAAATTATCAATGATTAAGCGGTATAAGAACATGCACGAGAAAAACCAATTTTCTTGTTTGTCACTGCTTCAAGTCCGATTTCTATCTCGCTTATGCTAATAACATCTAAGATCTCTCCCACAATATACTCAATAAAGTGAACTTCATTTTGTTTCAGTGTACATAAATTTTAGAAAAAGTTGATTATAATCCCAATTTTAATTTTGTAAGAATTGATAATACTTTTCTATTATAATAATTTGTATATAAATTTAATGAAAGAAGAAAAATATTCAATTTTATATTATTAATATATTATTATGATGAATTAAATTATTTAACAATTTTATTATGATGAATTAAAAAGCTTATAAATTAAAAAATGGTATAAAAATAATTAATGCAATTATAATTAATATTAAAGATTAATCTAAAATTTAAAAATTAATGTTAATTTAATTTCGTTTGACTAAAATATTTAAATGTTTTCAAGTTTAAATTTCATTTGAAAGGAAGTTTTTTAAATTAAAATACTAGGATAAAAGCTTCAACTTCATCACTAATTTGTTGAGATTTTATTGGGAACCATTTTATTACAATGAGAAACTCTTAGCTCATGCATTATTAGCAATCTTTAAAAACTCCTTTCAAATATTTTCAACATTAAAAAAAGTAATTATTTTAATAATTACAAAAATCATTAAATTATTATAAATTTATGTCACTTTTTTACAAAATCCAAAGAAATATTTAATTTATTAAAATCCTATACTTATTTTATTTTTCATAAACCCAAAGTTAAAATTATAGTTTGTATTATAAATTATTATTTTTTATTTTTAAAATTTTTTCCTCCATTTTTAAAACGTTGCAAAAAAAGTAATAGAAAAAGCTAGAAAAAATTCAGTTCCTTACCTGTTTTCATATTCTGGAAATCACTGTAAATTCGATTCAAAGCCAAATTCTAAATGTGCCCAGTAAACAGGCCTAATTTTTAAAATAATGTGTTTAGTGGTCTATTTGGAACACTTTTTAATTTGGTTTATTTTGAAAAAAGAAAAATCATTTTTGAAGCAAATTAGAGTGTAAATTGGGAAGAACTATAGGGGACAAGAGAGATAAATAGCATACAAAAAGTAAACATAAAGGGTAGAAAGAAGGAGTGTTAAAAAAATGAAAAGCTTGAAATGCAGAGGAAGTTGGGAGGAATGAATGCATTAAAAGACTAACAGAAGAAAGTGGCGATAATGGAGACTACTTTCCACTATTTGGGTGGGACTTGGTGCAAAGAACTTTCCGTCCCTTGGCACGTCGTCGTCTTAAAATAGCTCTTCCACCTGGTGTGCTCATTCGTTTGCGGAAACCATGAGTGCGTGCCAATGATTTTCTTGATCTGTTTCTCTTTGTCTGACAAAGAGCAGCCTTGCCTGCCCTCACAACCAACCCACCACCTTTTCCTCTTCTCGCCCCAACATTAGATGTCAACTCCAATCCAAGTGATAACCCTTAACATTCACAATTTACTTCACATCAACAACAACTCCTATGCTCATATGCAAATTAAACAAATCTGTCAAACAGTTCAAACCCTGTCAACTATTACTAACAATTCTAACAACTCTAGTTTTCCGCCCTCTCTCTATCTTTATTTTTTGCTAAGTTAATTACTGTGAAGTTTCAATGCCAAAATATGTTGAATTGTAACCATAGATTGAGTTATTGCTCTAGTTCTTAAATGCTATCAACCATGTTAATGAAAGGATGCCATTGACATATTCTTAACGGATGCAAGCTCGGAAAAAGAAGAAAAAAATAAACTACCCAAAGATACTAAGAATTTAAATTGTACTCTGTCTTTCTAAATTTTGTGAGTCAATTTCTAAAGGACATTTGTCTCTTATTCTAACAGAAAATATTCACAAGTTTAACAATGACAGATAAGATCTATATGTAATCTTTGAACCATACTGGGCTCATTGGAGTCTCTTCTCCATCACAACCTACCAAAATCCTTTGAGCAAGGAGGATTAATAAACTCAACCTCCATATCAGTAAACAAACCAATTAAACCATAAAAGTTCTGGAATCATTTGTTCTTATGTTATTATTGGTGGTCAAGTCTGATTTAGAGTTTCCCAGCGTAAAAACGAGTAAATTTAGCAATATATAAGTGAAAAACATTCACAAATGCGTCTTTAGAATTTTCAATTATGGATGGTATCATGGTGTCCAGTTTGTTACCACACTCAAGGTACTACTATAACCAGATCACAAATCCTTAGAGTGAGAAGAAGAAAGAATTTCATTACAACAACTAAAAACATTGCCACACTCATTCAGCATCTTAAAAATTGCCATTCAGGGATACTGGTATGTATAGTCAAGTTCATAGGATTTGTTCAGGCTGGATAACATATTCAGACTTCAAAGCTACTAATTGCATTTAATCCGAAAACCCAAAGGTTAAAAATGCAAGCATTTTAAACTGGTATTATTGTTCTAAACAGTGATAAAAGGCTTGTTATGGTACTCATGTACTACATAAATATATTTGCTTGGCTTCACTTACAACCCATTTCATCGGCAAGTGGTGGCATCAACTCCTACAAGCTTAAATTGACACAAAGAAATCCCTTTGAAAACCCAGAAGAGTAACTTCCGTTCCAAATTGTGTCCATATTCAAGTTAAATTAAACCCAACCACAAAAGCATTTTCTTTCCAAAAACCCTTTAGCAACATAAATCCCTACATCCCTATTAAAACAAAGAGAAATCACTTCCAATTCAAAACTTCCAATTTTCCAACTAGAACGGCTATTAAAAAAATGTTTAAGCATGGCATACCATACATTGACAAGGAAGAATTCAGTACTTCCTAAATAAAACTAACAAAAACAATGATAACCAAGGGACAAGGAAATTCACCAAGAGTAACCGATTTCAAAAAGACCCAGTGTAATTAGCGAAGAATGAGATGGAAGAGAGATGGGAAATAAAGGTGAGGAGTGAGTACCTGTAAAGGAGGAAGAGAGATGGGAAGGAGAGGAGAGGAAGGAAGAATGGAGGAGAGGAGAGCGAACGTTGAAGAAACTGCTGCGGCCAACGTTGAGAGAGATTAAAGATGGTTTTGGGGCAGTGAGAATGAGAGAAGCTGAGGGAGTGGGCGTGGCTATGCAAAGCGATAAGGAAGCCATTATACACCTTTTTGGTTTCTTCACCCTCTGAATCCAAGTTTAACGGAACAATTGGGAGAATATGAATATTTTATTACATAAAGCTAAATTATATATGAAAAATCAATTGGGGATGTAGCTCAAATGGTAGAGCGCTCGCTTTGCATGCGAGAGGTACAGGGTTCGATCCCCTGCATCTCCACTGTTCAAATTTTTTTTTTTCCAATTTTTGCTTAATTATAATTACTATTGTTTCTACATTTGCCAATTCTGTGGCATTATCGCCGAATCAAACATTTGGTTTGGTTTCCTGCCTGTATTTTGAATCTAGGTGCTACTTTTATTTGCTTGCTTCTTCCACTATGAAAATTTCAATACTCTATAGCTGCTAAATTTGGTTATTTTACTGTAGAAAATCTAAATATGAATTTGGTTGGTAAGTCCAAGTTTATAAACAACTTATAATTGGAACTACTTTTTTCTCTTTGAATAGGTCTTTCCCTCTGCTAATGCAGCCGTATTAGAGTGCTTAAAACATTTGAGCAGTAGAGGATTAGATATTATTGTTGATGCAAAACATTAAGCCGTTGCTCAAAAGTCTAACTTTTTATACTTAAACATGGAAATGTGTATTCTTATTTTGGTGCAAATTACTTTGTGACCATCCTACATTCTCAGATTCGCAGGTAGTTGCTGACTCCCTAAGAGATCCTAAAGTGGGTGTAATTTATTTCTGGAACTCACTGATAAGATCTCTACCGGACTTAACACATTCGTACATGAAGTCGCAAGTTAACACCTTATTTCATACCTGACGATAATAATCAACAAAGAGCCGCTGAAATTGTCATCGTTTTTTCTGTCAATCCTATTATATGCATTTACTGTTCGTACTATATCAGAAACATGCACACAAGTTCCAGCAGAAGAAGCTGTTTTTATATTGAGAATATTACTTCAACATTTTTACAGACACAGAATGTGCAACGAATATAACAGACTACAGAGTAACAGAAAAAACTGTTTTTGACTTCATAGTTTTTTTTTTTTAATGGAAAGCTGATTATGTATTTGAATTTAATGTTTGGTTTTGTATTATTGAACCTGAAAAATGTTATGTTTTTTTTTAGTATTTTAATTTTTTTAATATCGTTTCTGTGGTAGATTTATTAGATTAATAAAATGAAAGAAACAAAATAACGTAATTTTATAGAAAAAACTGTTTCTTTCTAGAAAAAGGTTGGCCTGATGATAAACTTGTTAAATAAGTTGATTTATTTTAACAGGACAAAATTCATTCTGAACCATTTAAAATGTGGACTTTAAGGGCAGGACTTTAATCTTGCCTTTGAATAAGAGATTTCACTGTTTTTAAAACATTCAAATAGAACGATTTTGAATTCTTCCAGTTCAAATTATAAATTTTTCAAATGTTTTGTTTTAAAAAAGTAATTAAATTAAATTTTATCATTCTTATAAAGTATTTCAATTGTTAATGTGTACAAAATATATAAATATAAACACTTACTTAAAATATCAATATTAATTTTTTAAAATTTATTTGAGTTCATGTTTTTTTTTAATTAAAGTTCATCTAAATTCTTTTAACTCATGATAGTAAAACTATTTTCTTGAATGATATGGATTAAAATTATTTTTACATGATATTAGTTACAATTATTTAAACTCGTAATTGAGGTTATTTTAGTTGATTTTCAATTACAGGTCCATTGAAAACTTTCTTTAGCTAACATTAATAACAAACAACACTAAGAAATTTTTTATAAACTATGCAAAAAAGAATAATAAGAATAGGGTTTTTATGGATAAAAATAGTCATTACAAACATAAATATAAAAAAATATCAATAATGCGAAACAATAACTTTTTATTGGTTAAAATAATTGTAACTAATACCAAACCAAAAATGATAGTAAAGCAAATAAAAATAATCTTAACAACAAAAAAAAAATTCTATTTACATTAATCAAAAAAACCTACAGTAGATATTATCAATAAAATGTAGTTGTGCCAACCTTAATTAACATTGTTCGATAAATAACTTAAAACCTACATTATGTTGGAAAATTAACTTTAAATTGACATTAATTGAAAAAATATGTCTGATATGAGTTAATAGACACAATTAATGTTGATTAACAAAATTGTAACTTTGGTTGATAAATAACTTTGATTCAACATCATCAATAAAATACCTCTAATAATATCAGTATAATAAAACACACACGGTCAATAGTAAAAAAAATAAACCTTTACCAACATTTATGAAAGAAAAACAATGTTGAAAATATAATATTTAAATCTTCGTCAAACCAACAATATTTTAATTTTAACTAAGTGGAATTTCAATCAAAATCAAATAAAGAAAAAACACACATTTACAAACATAAAGAATGTATAATTTCTTACATTAAAAGATTAAAAATTATCTAATTTTTAATAACCAATTGTTCTTAAAAATTTTATTTCTTCTAAAAAATTTACCTAAACAATGATTTTTTTTAAAGTATTGTAAATTTTCTATAAAAATAAATTACTATTTCATAATTTTCAATCATAGTAAATAATATTTCCTATCTACACATAAATGAGGTTATGTTGTTTACCAAGTATATTTTCTCCCATTAAATAAGAATAGTGATACATTAAATAAGAGTAGTTTCACACCCAAATTTTTTTTATACTCATTTAACATTATCTTTTCTTACCTCTCACTTTTTTTCTTTTATAATATAAAAGTTCACTTTTTCATAACTGTTTTACCTTAAAATAAATAAATATATAAAGATCATTCTAAGTGTACAATAACTAAATTTTAAGGGTGTACTTATTATTTTTTAAAACTGACAATTTCTCTTCTTGTTACACTAGTGCAGCGAGGGGCTTTTACCGCGGTTGATTTTCACTATACGTCGCGGTTCTTGAACCGCGGCATATTCAGCCGCGGTAGTAAGTCAGACACTTTATGCCGCGGTTCGAACCGCGGTATATAGGCTGCGGAATATGCCGCGGTTGTCTAGGGAACCGCTGCCTAAATTCATTTTTTTTAAAAAAAAAAATTAAAAAAAAAAATTAAAAAATGCACTATATGCCGCGGTTGAACCGCGGCATATAGGCCGACGAGTATGCCGCGGTTAGTGTCAAAACCGCGGCCATATGTCTCGTTTTTAAAAAAAAAACGAAGCACTATATGCCGCGGTTGTGGTTAGAACCGCGGCATATTCCCCTGCAGTTTTTTAAAATTGCAGGTCTGTTTTTGTGATATCCACTACCACAAAAACAGACCTGCATATAAAAACATTTACAGAAATTCAATTTCAACATAACAAACACATGTTCAAATGTATTTCAACATCAAATAAAGTAGAGAGTCTAAGAAAATTCTATCTAATCAAATGCATTGTTTAAATCTAAATCTAAGAGCTATTGTATAATCTAACTATATACTTCGCAGCAGCGTTCCTAATGAATAGTAGTGACTTCTCAGGAACTGGTGTAGTAGTCTTGAATCTCTGCAAAAGACAATTCATTTTAATTAGTGTATATGAATTCAACATTTGTTAAAAAATCAAAATTTGTTAAAGTTAAATATTACCGTTTCCCAGCTTCTTGTGATGTGAGAACGAAAAATATGGGTCATCCAATACATTACATAGTATCCACACTCATATGACCCATTTTGTCTGTTACACTACAATATATCATCACAGTTGATAATAGTTAGTGAATAACATTTGTTATAAAACAATTATAACAAAGTATGACTTTAGCATATGTCAAACCTTGAGAGAAATCCAAGCAATCTTTCTACTCTTAACAATTGATCTCCCGTCCATCATCATACTTGCTGGAATAGAACTGTATATAAAAAAATGTTTTAGCATTCAGTTATATATCAAAGAAAGTCCAAACATTGAGGTTCTTACCAATCAATTGCTTGTCTGAGTTGTGTGGGAGGAGGCCTGTCCAATGAGCAGAACCACAAAGCATAGTTGTCTTGCACAGACATAACAAGAAGTTGCCAATGGCGCCTGAAATTCATAATAACGTAACTATTAAATATTAAAATCACATATGGAACATTATTATGTTAACAAAGTTCACTTACCCGGATATATAAGGCAAAAAGTATATTTTCTTGCCCCTTCGAAAACTGCTTATCATTCTCATGTTGATATGATCAAAATCATTTGATTCATGAATGTCTTGGGGATCAATGAATCCATAATCATCAGAACGCCCCAACTTATTAGTGACCCCAGACATATACCTGAAATCAAAAATTAACTTTGATATAAGGATACTTGATATATAAATCAATTTTATATATAAATAATTGGTCATAGACTTACATCGTCCATAGTTGAATAATTGAAATATTCAACTCTTGTGTTCCCGACGCAAGCTCACGGACATCTTGGCTATTAAGGTATATTGGGATCATGTCCTCCAATTTGTCTTCATCCGGTCGATCTTCTTCCATGGTGGAATCAGTAACATTTACACTTTGAGAGTCAGTGGGAAAATCCATTTCTTCGCCGTGCCAGATCCATGTTGTATAGCATCTTAGAAAACCATCACATATAAGATGTTCTCTAATTTGAGTTGCGTTCAACTTTCTCCCATTCAAACAGTTCACACAAGGACATCTAAACTTCACTCCATCATCAGTTCTCCCCTCATTACGTTGCGCAAATTGTATAAATTCCTCTACACCTCTCTCGTACTCAGCACTAATACGTGGTAAATTAATCCAATTTCGATCCATATTCCTAAATATTACATAAATAATATTTTAAGGTTTATAAATAATACAAGAACTACAACACACATTACCAAAACTATAGCAAAAACCATATCATACATTACCAAAACTATAACAATTTCATGCACTATCAAAATTAAAGCAAAAATTATACCAAAACTATAGAAACTTCATACATTACCAAAACTATAGCATTATGCAAAAATTAATGAAGAAATCACGTTAAAAATGCAAATGGACATAAATACCTGGAAGAGGAACGGCGGCGGAGAGGGTGAAAAACGCAACACAACGGCGGCGGAGAGGGTGAAAAACGCCAGGAAATCACGATTTTGAACGGCTAAAACTCGTTTTTATCGTCAAAAACGAATAATGACCGAACAATTTTGAGTTTAAACGGTTAAAAACGCAAAATCTGAGATGAAGGGTGGTTCGGAGGAAGAAGAAACGCGAAAACAGAGAGAACGCGCGAGGAAGACGATGCACTGTTCCAAGTTTTGTTTTTTAACTCTGAACGGGGGAATCTACCGCGGTTCACTACTTAACCGCGGTATAAAAGGGTTATATGCCGCGGTTTAACCCCCAACCGCGGCATATACTAATTTAAAAAATTATCAGAAATGGCATTTTTGAAATTATTTTCAAACTATATGCCGCGGTTCAGCGGGCAACCGCGGCATAAACCTCGAAATATTTCAAATAAACATTAAACTAATTTCATATAGGAGAATATGCCGCGGTTCCCCAGAGAACCGCGGCATATACCCCTGAAACGTGTTCAACACAACTGTCTCCCCAACTGCCTTTCACAGAATTCGAAAAGTTACAGGGGGTATATGCCGCGGTTCTCTGGGGAACCGCGGCATATACCCCCTGTAACTTCTGAAATTCTCTGACTGGCAGAGAAGTTGAGACGTTACAGGGGTATATGCCGCGGTTCCCCAGAGAACCGCGGCATATACCCCCTGTAACTTTTCGAATTCTCTGACCCAGTCAGCACCTGCAATAAATTGGCAGGGTATATGCCGCGGTTGTGCAGAGAACCGCGGCATATACTCTGTTATTTAATTTTTTATTCATACGTGGCGTCAAAGGCAATGGTTGACTGGGGTATATGCCGCGGTTCCCAGTAGAACCGCGGCATATAGGTTCGTTTTATTTACAAAACTGCCACCGCGCACCATTATGCTGCGGTTTTCGTTGAACCGTGGCATAATGTGCGCTGTAAAAACCCGATTTTTTACTAGTGTTAACTTCCTTCTCTAAAGAACAAATATATTTTTCACTCACTCTACTTCATTTATCTTTTTTTTTTCCAACATATTTTCTTCAATTTTCTTTCCTTTTCCAACATTGATTATGAGAATTGAAAAGACAACATTGAATATATATTTAAGAAAAATAATTACTTTGAAACATTTTTTACACTTATTTATTTGACATATTATTATTTACTTTCTTATTATAAAAAACATATAAAATGAATATAAATGTGTCAATCCACTATTGTCTTATTTTTAAATAAGAATATTTTAGAAAATAACTTATATATTTAAATGGGAATAATTGACAGAGTAACTTATATTTTTTACAATAAGAATATTTGAGAGGGGAACTAATATTTTTTTAATATATAAGAATATTTGAGGGAGTAAATTATATTTATGAATGCATGTAACAAAAACAAAACAAATTCATTCCAACATAATCCATAAACGACTCATACATTGCTTGATAGAAGAAACCAATAACTTCGAACGTATACAAAATAAGAAGACATAAACCTTGTTTGTAAAAATGGTAAAAACAACAGATACATTAGATTCGAGCCAGACATAGAAAGATCTACGAGATGTTCGAACTCGCCATAATACCATTACACAAACGGATTGGGTAAATTTAATTTGAAACCAAAGTTGGGTAAGAAGCTTGCATAGCGACGCCACAAACACCTCCGGCTTCACCACTTTCCCTCAGCAACTTCATGTATCCCTTCTCTCCCCATCTTTCACCCCATGAATTCTTGATCAACCAGTACTTTTTTCCGTCTTCGGTGGCGCCATAACCAACTATAGCAACTGCGTGGTTCAGCTGAGTGCCGCATGGTCCTTCAAATACATCGCTCTCGTAGGACTGAAAGTTTTGATTAACAGCAACCACTACTGACACGGGTTGGATCGCCACGGCTTGTAGTAGTTGCTCTTCATTATTTTCAGGTACATCTTCATATCCACTTATTTGAGCTGCGAGCTGTGTCGTCTGGCATGTTCCAACAGTTCCTTGGTATGGATAATCGCTTTCAGAAGCAATACCACCGTTTTCTTTGATATAGTTGAATGCATTATCCATGAAACCTCCTTCACACCCCTTGTTATCGTTATCACAGTCCACTAATTGTTGCTCTGAGAACGAGATCAACTTTTTGTTAGTTATTTGGAAAATGCCTTCTACAGCTGCCACGGTTGAAAAGGCCCAACAGCTTCCTGCAATTTAACCATGGGAGTAGACTAATGTCACATGTGAAAGAGATCAAATTATTCAGGAGGTTTTTTTCCTGTAATGCTAATATAAAACAGAAGATGAAGTTGTGATTACATACCACATCGACCTTGGTCCTTAACATCGGTGACGGCTCCTCTCTCTCTCCAGTCCAAGCTTGTTGGAATATCCTCCACATTCAAGGGTGTAGCTGATGTTGAACGTGGTAGGCTTGAGTTCAGCTTGAGTCCTGTGTGTGAAGCGATAAACTCTTCTTCGGTTAAGTCAGAAAATGGATTCAGCCCCAACTTGTAACTCTTGTTCCCAGCATTGTTGAACTTCTCTATGTATTCCAAGTTCTTTTCAAATATTCTGAACCGTTTTCCACTCTCTGCATCATCAGCGTATGTGCGTCCGTATTGGGACTTCCAGTGCTGGAATGCTTCAGCAACAGAAGATTCATACAAAGTTCGGGACATGGCTTGATAAGCACATGTCCACAACATCACAGCACAAACAGCAATGAAATGCTTCATTTGAACTGAAGTAGCCATTTTCTTATAGAGACAGAAGAAGGGATATGTTGTATGAAAAGTGGATATGAAAAGATAGCAGCGATTTGGCATACTTATAGCACATAAAATACTATTGCCTTGCGATAATCTCGGTATGTTTTCTCGTCACTCTAATCATTCCTTTTGCCCTTACGTTGGTGTCTTCTTGTTTATGATTGACGGGACACTGCAATTCAATGTGTCCAATAAATACAGCTCAATCAATTTATGCTTCTTTTATTTTATTTTTTAAAGACAAAATATCTGCAACTTTTATATGACACCCTATTTTAAAGTGAACTTTATTTTACAATCTGTATAATTAAAAATTTAAACCATCAAAAGTAAAAGTCTAGTTTTTAATTAAATAAAAAAGTACTTCGAATTATCTATTTTTTACTTTTTATAATTACTACGGATATAAAAACATTTACAATTTAATATTCCATAATTACCCTCTTTATATACACTAAGTCTTCTTATTACTACTTAAATGAAACTTATTTATCTATAATAAAATTATTAATTTCGAAATTATTTCCTGAATTTCCAAACTTTTTATTCATTAACTTGTTTGTATACAATAATATCAAATATTTTTCATAAAAATAAAATATGTATATAATATCAAATTTAATACATTTTTAAAGGTTTAAATTTGTCATATCTCAAGACTAATGATATTGATATTTTAAATTTAAACTTTAAATTTCATTCAAACTATAAATTCCTAAAATTTATTTGTTAGTGACTCCTTTCTCACACTTTCTCCTTATCAATATACTTTAAGAAGAAATTTAGGGTCTTTATATTAAAATAATAAAATAATATATAACAAATATAAGGAAATTATTTTTCCTCTATTTACTAATTAGTCTTAAACTCGTTTCTACCCATTGAACCATTGGTTTTTGTTTGTGCATTATTTTTAGATCAGTAAATATATGTTATATTAAAAAAATTAGAAGTTAAAGGAAGAAAATAATAAATTCATTTAATATTACAAAGGACAGATGATGTAAAACAATAAAAAGAATAGACGGTTTAAAGATATAAAAAATTAGACTATCTAAATAAATGTAATGAGATAAAAAAAAATACAAAAATTAGACTATGTAAAAGATTGTATAGAATAAATTCTTTAAAGTTACAAGATAGAAAATACAAAAAGATACAAAGCAAACTCAATACAAACAAAAAAGATTAAATGATGCATAAAAATCTAAAAAATAGATTATGTAAAACTATAAAAGACAGATCATAATTTTTTTTAAAGAATAGGATATATAAAAATATAAATATTAAATAATAAAAAACATGTAAATGGTAAATAATTTAATTTCCAATATTTTGTGAATGTCTAAAATTGGATATTTTGACCATAAGTACTTCTGGAAGTATGTAAATAATTTCTCATGTCATTATATTAGGTTTGAAAAATATACGTTAACACAGTTTTTTTATAATATTTTAACACAATACACGTATTATTTTTTTATTAGGTTTAGAATACTTTAATATAAGAATAAATAAATGATAAACCATTGAAAAATTTATATATGTATATATAAAGTTCAAACTAATTAAAAAATAAATGATAATTATTTATGTAATTGATAAAAATAATTGTTGTTATTTTAGATTTGAAAATACAATAATAAAAAAGTGTAGAAAGCTGAATAAAGGAAGATTGGCGCAGAGTCAGACGTGAATAATGGTTAACCCATCCTATACGAGAAGATGAAGGATGTCTTGCAATCCAAAAAATTAGCAAAACCAAAACTGTATTCAAGCGTGCCATGGTTGACACGTTCAAGTTATAGTATGTACTTTTACTTTTATATAATTGTTTTCAAATAATTGTTTTCCATTTGTTATGTTAATTTTATTGTTTATTTGTCAAACGGATAACACCTCATATATCGCTTTTTATTAATGAATTATAGCAAATAAAATACATTATTGGAAATGTAAATCTTTATTTGTTAAATCTTTTTGTTTACGTAAACATGGAGTACATAATTTTTTTTATTAAGAAATTAAATTGATTAAACGAATGAAAAAAATATAAGACCATATTTTAAGTTGATTACATTATATTCGCGCAATGAAACATGTGTTTCATTTTCTCTATGGACTGAAAATTATGATCGAAATGTTTTAAAGAACTGAAAACTTAATATGTTTTTGGAAAATTATAATTTCTGTAGATTTTTTTAATGACTAATTAAATACTAACAATTAATAATTCTCAAACTGAAGACAAGTTTAAGTCTTTCAATAAATACTAACAATATATAATTAAATAAAATACACGCTGATTTTATTTAATGATACCTTTTTTCAAAATCTTCTTCTATACATTAAGAATGAGCTGTATAATAAATACATTCTTTCTTCCTGGATTGGCGCATGCAGAGATATGGAAATAGACCATATCACAAATCTTCAATGAGCATATAAATTCAACTACAAAATATTTATGTACTATAACATTTGGTTAAGAAATTTTTTTAAGAGTCATGGTATTACAATTAAACAAGGAGGTTAGTTTACTACATAGAATGCTTGAATGACCAATTAAACAATAATAACTAAAATTATGATAAATTATTATTCTTTAACAACAACTAAACTAAGATTAAGAATGATATTATTTCATTTCAAAGACTCATAGAAGCCATTTACAGTAGCATAAATTAATAATTACCTTTAAATTATGCATTTATTAATATAATTATTATATACTCTAAATACATACTCGATCATCCAACTGTGCTATCGTAAATACCCTCTTAAATAGATCTGAGATTTAGAAATGTCATAGAATATCACAATCTATCATTTTTAATTCAATTAATCTCTTCTACTTATTAATTTCATCACTTATTCTTCATTAAGAATTTCACAATACTATCCAACAAAATAATATATTCCTATTATAATTTTTTTAAAATATATTAAATTACTATTTTTTTATATGGTAATCAGCAAACCTTATCTCTAATAACTTGAACAAAGACATGTGCATATTAAACATATTGTTAACAGACTTTACTAACTTGAGCAAGTCATTTGTCTAACTTAAGCTAAAAATTATAAGAATATCTGGAGCACAAAAGTTTCAGTAAAGTACTTAAATTTAAGATATAAGTTTTATATATATATATATAAAAACTTATTAAAATAGGTTGATATAAACATGACAAATGTAATAAAACTAAGACCTTTATCTTATATATTATTTTGAATCTTAAAAATAAAAAGAATAATTTTCCAACATTAATATCATGTTTTTTATAAAGAATAATATTAAAGTAACATCCAAATATAATGATAAAATTAATATTTTCAGTAGTAACAAATTGAAATACAAATAAGAAATTTTAAAATTGTGAGTTTTATAATCACTTAGACTAAAATTTGTAAAAACTATTTAAAAATTATGTGACATAACATGATTGACTTAAATTAGAAAAGAAAAAGTATTGAAAAATTGCTTATAAACTTCTTGCGTTATAAAATGTTATAAACTATTTTTTAAAAGAACATTTTGTCTAAGGAACCACCAACTTAAACAAACAATTTGAATAGACAACGATAAATCTAGATTGAGAGTCTTTATTACCATTTTATGTTTTTCCTTATTCAAGCTTACAATATTCATAATTTAAATTACACTGTTGAATTTATTTTCACTTATTTTGTGTAATAATATTCATAATTTAAATGAGAGATTGTTAGAATTTTTTTTGCGCCTTCACAAAATACATTAGAATGTTCATTTTATTTAAGTTTTTAAATAAAAACTCAAAAGACATTAATAGTCTAACATTTTAAACAATTAAAATCCAAAATTCAATATTATCACTGATCTGATTATCACTTTGACATTAAAGGCTGTTAATATTTTAGACGAAACAGAATAGATTAGTTGTTGGCTACTGAATGGTGAATAGGAGGCAAAGTAAGAAATTATTTCCAAAAGAAAAAAGTAATTAGTGTTAACGGATAGAGACAAAATTCACTTATATTATAAACTGGTTTAGTAATAATAAATTAAATTAAAATTTACTTTTTATTACGGTATTAGAGTTTACATTTAAGAGTTACTCTAACCAGATTTGTTGAGTCTATTTTAATAAAGTTTGTTTAACAAAGTTTCATTGCAATGTTTCCATCCGTAAATATTTAATTTCATGCCAATATCTGCATAGTGAGTGGGTGCGATGTATCTCATAAACTTACGAAAGATATTGGTTTCTGTAATTTAATTTACAAGCGGAGCGCATTACGGTTTAAAGACAATATATTTTAACAACTTTTTTTTAACAAATTTTTTATAATATTTTATAATAGATTATGTGTCACTGTATTTCTTTAGACTTTAGGCTTGGACTTCAATACTTTAAAAGTTTCTAATCATCTGAAATAATATTTTCCGACACAATCAATAATGTTTATAATTCATTTATCCATACACGAAGCGAATAACTTCGTACTTTTAAAAAGTAAAAAGACATCCAGAAACCTAGTTTGCAAATATGGTAAACGACGGGACAGTAGAGCGAGATAAAGAAAAGACAGATGCTTAAACTTACTACAATACTAGTTGCTCCTGTAACAACAGCATGCACTCACACAAACGGATTCAGAAAATTTGTTTTGAAATTACTGAATAACTGGGTAAGAAGCTTGCATAGCGACGCCACAAACACCTCCATATTCACCACTGTCCCTCAGCAACTTCATGTATCCCTTCTCTCCCCATCTTTCACCCCATGAATTCTTGATCAACCAGTACTTTTTTCCGTCTTCGGTGGTGCCATAACCAATTATAGCAACTGCGTGGTTCAGCTGAGTGCCGCATGGTCCTTCAAATACATCGCTCTCGTAAGCCTTAAAGTTTTGATTAACAGCAACGCCAACTGACACGGGTTGGTTTGCCACGGCTTGTAGTAGTTGCTCTTCATTGTTTTCAGGTACATCTTCATATCCACTTATTTGAGCTGCGAGCTGTGCCGTCTGGCATGTTCCATCAATTGCATGGTATGGGTAGTGACTTTCGTTAGCGATACCCCCGTTTTCTCTGATATAGTTGAATGCCTTATCAGGTAAACCTCCATCACACCCGTTGCTATCGTTATCGCAGTCCACTAATTGTTGCTCTGAGAATGAGATCAACTTCTTGTTAGTTATTTGGAAAATGCCTTCTACAGCTGCCACGGCTGAAAAGGCCCAACAGCTTCCTGCAATTTAACCATGGGAGTAGACTAATGTCACAAGTGAAAGAGATCAAATTATTCAGCAGTTTTTTTCCTGTAATGCTAATATAAAACAGAAGATGAAGTTGTGATTACATACCACATCGACCTTGGTCCTTAACATCGGTGACGGCTCCTCTCTCTCTCCAGTCCAAGCTTGTTGGAATATCCTCCACATTCAAGGGTGTAGCTGAGGTTGAACGTGGTAGGCTTGAGTTCAGCTTGAGTCCTGTGTGTGAAGCGATAAACTCTTCTTCGGTTAAGTCAGAAAAAGGATTCAGCCCCAACTTGTAACTCTTTTTCCCAGCATTGTTGAACTTCTCTATGTATTCCAAGTTCTTTTCAAATATTTTGAACCGTTTTTCTTTCTCTGCATCATCAGCGTATGTGCGTCCGTGTTGGGACTTCCATTGCTGGAATGCTTCAGCAACAGAAGATTCATACAAAGTTCGGGACATGGCTTGATAAGCACATGTCCACAACATCACAGCGCAAACAGCAATGAAATGCTTCATTTGAACTGAAGTAACCATTTTCTTTTAGAGACAAAAGAAGAGATATATGTTGTATGAAAAGTGGGTATGAAAAGATAGCAGTGATTTGGCATATTTATAGCACATAAAATCCTATTGCCTTGCGATAATCTCGGTACGTATTCACGTCACACTAATCATCCCTTTCGCCCTTACGTTGCAGTCTTCTTGTTTAAGATTGACCTGAAACTGCAATTCAATGTATCCAATAAATACAGCTCAATCAATCTACATATGCTTCTTTTATTTTATTTTTTAAGGACAAAATATCTGCAATTTATATGACACCCTATAATTGTTCTCCTGTTAAATTGGTTTGTTTTAAAGTGAACTTTATTTTACAATCCTGTATAATTAAAAATTTAAATCATAAAAAAGTAAAGCTCTATATTTTAATTAAATAAAAACATACTTCGAATACTAGTAACAAAGAAATATAACATCACCTGTTAAGAAAATGATATAATAGAAAATTATGTGACAGTTTTGTAAATATTGGAAATATATAATATCGTTTGTGTAGGTAATAGAGATGTAGTATAAGTTTGTATTCAAAGCATGTATTTTTTTCCTTCTTATTTTTCGTCCAGTTCGTTTTTCTCTCGCACCTGGTTCCAGTAGTTCATCACTTACTAATACCTTTTTCACTTCGAAACATCTCTCGCCTCTCTCCATTCAAAATGTCTAGCAACAATTGTTTTTGGACCTCCATTTTTACTTTTTAAATTATATCGATTTTGACAATTTAATATGTCTTCCAGTTATTACGTCACCTGAAACAGTACTCATTATAAAACCAATATAATATCTCTTTATTTTATTAATGGAACTATCTAAATTTTACTTTTTATATAAACTATGAATATAAAGACATTTATAATTTAATATTCTACAATTACCCTCTTTATACACTATCTAAGTCTTATCCTTACTTAAATGAAACTTATTTATGTATATTAATAAAATGATTAATTTCACAATTATTTCTTGAATTTCTTTGTTTGTATACAATAATATCAAGTATTTTTCATCAAAAATAATAAATGTAATATCATATTTAATACATTTTTAAAGGTTTAAATTTACCATATTTCAATACTAATGATATTGATGTTTTAAATTTAAAGTTTAAATTTCAATGAAACTATAAATTGCTAAAACTTTTTTGTTAGTGACTCTTTTCCCACATTTCTCCTTCTCAATAAGAAGAAATTTATGAGCTTTTATATTAAATAAACAAATAAAATATTGATATATAACAAATATAAGGAAATTACTTTTTCTCCATGCACATTCTTGTTTGTACGTGTTAATATATATATTTTATATTAAAAAAAAGATTAAAAGTTGAGATGAAAGAATAATAAATATTTTTAAGAATATAAACTTTGTAAAAAATGAAAGAGTGAACAATTTGAAAATATAAAAGTTAGACTATTAAAAAAATATATATAAAGAAATCCAAAAAATAAATATTAGATGATGAAGAAAATTATATAGAATAAAATTTTTAAAAATGCAAAAAATAGAACATAAAGAAAGTTTTATAGAATGATTCTATAAAAGCAGAAAGATTAAATGATGTAGAAAAATGTAAAATAATAAATTATCTAAAACTATAGAGGATAACTAATGTAAAATATTTAAACAATATACAAAATAGAAAGTAAAATTATTAAAAAAATAAATGATAGTCAATCTAATTTTTAATATTTTTCTTGTCTTTTTGAAGTTGGATATTTTGACCATAATTAGGACTTCTACAATTAACTAACTAATTTCTCATATCAAAATATTATTATTATAATGGAGTCGGTACGATTTGGCTATTTGCAGAGGTATACGTGAAAGATGGTTAACCCATCCAACACGAGAAGATGAAGATGTCTCACATTCCAAATATTAGAAACAACTATACTCAAAGATGTGATGTGTGCCCCACCTGTTTCACTCGTTTGTCACATTATGCTTACAATATCATAAATTTATTTTTGCATGCTTTTAAACCTCAATTTCATATAATTATTTTTATTCTTTTAAAATAAATATATAAAAATTATTCCTCCAGAAAATATTACACCTCTTTTTAAGTAATTAAATAAAATATGTACTGATTTTATTCAATGATACTTTTTTTTTCAAAATCTTGTTTTATATATTAAGAATGAGCAGTTCAATAAACATAATCTTTCTTCCTGGATTGGCGCATAATATGGAGTTCTTTCTGCAGCTAGAATGTGATAATTCATATGACCTGACTTTCATTTAATTCCAAAACAAATTATATGAGACCAGAAATATTCAGTTTACTGAGCATAATAAGTTAAAGCTAAGAAATATTCAAATTGTAGAAAATTCTGAATACTGAGACTTGAAGGATTTGCAGAAGCGTTAGTGGCTTGATTGCCGGATTTTGAGCTTCATTGAGCTGTTATACAAAATGTGTCATCCAATGCAAAAACTTACTGCCAATACTAACTAACTGGATTAAATTTAACCTTCTACGAATTTTCATTTATTTTTTTAACAAAACTTGTGAAAACTGCTTTTAAAATTCTTGCATCGTAAATGTTCTAAAGTACGTTACAATGACCATTCTTCTAAGGGAATTACTAACTTAAACGAACATTTGCACTAGATTAAGTGAACAATAAATCTAGATGGAGATAGTTTTTATTGTCTGTTTAAATTTTTCCTTATTCAAGCATACAATATTCATAGTTTAAATGAGATTAATGATTTTTTTTCACTTATTTAGGTTAACAATATTTATAATTTAAATGAGATTGATCAATTCTTTACTTTGATGAAATTAAACCCTAAAAAAAACATATTAGAATTTTCATTTTATTTGAGCTTTTAAATAAAAGACTAAGAAACATTAATGGTCTAACGTTTAGACAATTAAAACCAAAAATAATATTACCAATGATTATGTTAAAGACTTTTCCTTTTAGATGAGTAGCCATAATATTTTTAATGATGGTTGTATTCTTAGGTATTTATATATGTCAAGTTAGATCTATTTTGGGTTGAATTGAGTCGGGTATCCATTGAACTAGTTAAGTTAAGTTTTGGATGATTCAAGTGGAATTAAATGTATTTTGGGTTGAGTCGAGTTGAACTCACATCTAGTCATAAGTGTTAAAAAAGTGGATTTTAAGCCTAACTCAACCCCACAAAATCAACTTGTAAAGCAAGATTTTCACCAACTTATATATTATCAATTGACCTTATCTCTAGCCGATGTGGGACTTCCAACACACACCCCTCACATCGAGGTATAGACATCATCTCAAGCGTGTGGACTGTAAGCCTAACTCAACCCCACAAAATTGACTTGTAAGATGATGTTTGCACTCACTTATATATTATCAATTGGTCTTGTCTCTAGCCGGTGTGAGGCTTCTAACAATAATAGTATTGAGTCGAATCGTGTTGAGTTCATATCGAATTGAGTAAAATTTGTCACACATTAAGCCAAGTCAAATTATATGAAACCATATCAAGTCACACAACGTCGAGTCAAATCAAATCGGTTTGAGTCAAGATGATTTGAGGTCCAATTTAGATTAAATCATTTTAGTTTAATATTAGATAAAATGGTAGAACTAATGTTTGACAATGACAAACAAGTTAAATTTAATCAAATAAATTAAGTGGATCCATAACCTTCCAATTAAGTTACAAATAATAAAAAATTAATTATGGACCAATTTATAATCAATGCAAAATATTTAGGGATCAATTGAAATACTTTAAAAAATCAGTAAAATTCTAAAAGATATTTAAAAATTAAGTTGTGTTATTATTGATAAAATTTACTTTGATCATGATGTTAATCCTGTATAAAGTCTTGTGCTTAATATTTTTTTTTCACCCATTTATTTGAGGTCAATAAGAAAACTATTTTAGAAATGAGTTAAAATTGACAAATTAATTTTACTAGTATATTTTTTATTAGTAATAAGAAATTTAGTTTCAGTTATGCAATGTGCTTTCACGCGTTTCAGTTATGCAATGTGCCATCTTACTCTATCACACTAAACTCCCATACTTTATCTATTTGGAATAAATTTCAATAACTTTAAATAAATTGTCAATAATTAAAAGTAATTTTACATCATAATTTAAAGTGTTAATAATGTTTTTTTCCTTAAAGTATAATATAGTTGTAGTTTTGTTTTTATTTCAAAGTTAGATTATCTAAGGTGTTGATACTAAAGTGTATATCATCTTTGTCTCTTAACGGCGTTAATTTTTTTTATAAGGTTAATCGTTTGTCACGTAAAACAAAGTTAACGTAGTTAAACAAAGAAAATTATATACATACATTTCTTTAATCTATATATCTAACATGACCCAACTTTGAAATATGAATAAAATTTAAGATCGAATTATAATTTAGGAATCTAACATGACCAATCTTTGAAATATAAATAAAGATCAAGATCGAATTATAATTTAGGAATCAAAGTATAAGTATAGTTCATCCTAATTTAAATTATTATGTATACATTTAGAGTATGGTTTTGCACTTAAAATAATTATTTAGTATTAATTTTAATTATTTTATTTTTTATTAGCTAATACAATAAATATATATAAGAAAAAAATAACTTGAATCATATCAATGCAAAAATCATAATTCACTATAGCTTGAAATAAAATGACTCGAATAACTACCCAAATCAATCCATAAAAAAATAAGTGTATTGAGCGATAGATTCCCCATACAAATTTTCATGTATATGGATCCTTCAAATTTTCATTTACTTCTGTAAGTTTTTCGTAGTGATTTGATATTTAAGACACAAACTCAATTCTTTTTACCTTAAATACAATTGGACGATTCTTTTTACTAGCAATTCGATTCAAAACTACATATACAGAATTTTCTTTTAGAAAAATTACATCCAAAAACAAAACATGTCAAGTGGACACAACTTTGTTACGAAGAAATCGAAATTACCGATATGAATTTTCTTTTAGAATAAATACATTCAGGAACAAGACATGTCAAATGGATACAACTTCGTGGTAAAAAAATCATTATCACTAAGAAACATGACATGTGTAATGGATACAATTTCATTGTGAAAAATTCATTATCACACTATACGACTTTTGAAATGTGAAAATAAAATCGTGTACCCGATTTCTGTTTTAATATTAAAGTCCTGAAACAACAAACTACTTCAATTTTAATTAATTACATTTAATCAAATTTGTAAAGGCTCATACGATTTCAGAAAACCTTAAAATTGTGAGGCATGATATGACTTCTACCAAAATACAGGAACATTGAAGTCGTAACGACCCATTTTCATATTCTAGAAATCACTGTCCACAATTAGAAATTCGATTCAAAACCAAATTCTAAATGTGCCCAGTAAACAGGTCTAATTTTAAAAATAAAGTGTTTAGTGGTCTATTTGGAAAACTTTTTAATTTGGTTTATTTAAAAAAGGAAAATCATCTTTGAAGCAAATTAGAGTGTAAATTGGCAAGAACGATAGGGGACAAAACAGATAAATAGCATAAAAAAATTAAACATAAAGGGTAGAAAGAACGAGTGTTAAAAAGATGAAAAGCTTGAAATGCAGAGGAAGTTGGGAGGAATCAATGCATTAAAAGAATAACAGAAGAAAGTGGCGATAATGGAGACTACTTTCCACTATTTGGGTGGGACTTGGTGCAAAGAACTTTCCGTCCCTTGGCACGTCGTCGTCTTAAAATAGCTCTTCCACCTGGTGTGCTCATTCGTTTGCGGAAACCATGAGTGCGTGCCAATGATTTTCTTGATCTGTTTCTCTTTGTCTGACAAAGAGCAGCCTTGCCTGCCCTCACAACCAACCCACCACTTTTTCCTCTTCTCGCCCCAACATTAGATGTCAACTCCAATCCAAGTGACAACCCTTGACACATTCACAATTTACTTCACATCAACAACAACTCCTATGCTCATGCAAATTAAACAAATCTGCCAAACACTTCAAACCCTGTCAGCTATTACTAACAATGCTAACAACTCTAGTTTCCCCACCTCTCTTTATCTTTATTCTTTGCTAAGTTATTTACTATGAAGTTTCAATGCCAAAATATGTTGAATATTAATTATAGATTGAGCTATTGCTCGAGTTCTCAAATGCTATCAACCATGTTAATGAAAGGATGCCATTCAGATATTCTTAACTGATGCACCTAAGATCTAGATGTAATCTTTGAACCATATTGGGCTCATTGGATTAATAAATTCAACCATTGCTACCAAAATTCTTTGAGCCAGAAGGATTAATAAACTCAACCTCCACAACTAAACCATAAAAGTTCTGGAATCATTTGTTCTTATGTTATTATTGGTGGTCAAGTCTGATTTAGAGTTTCCCAGCGTAAAAACGAGTAAATTTAGCAATATGTAAGTGAAAAACATTCACAAATGCGTCTTAAGGATTTTGGATTATGGATGGTATGATGGTTTCCTGTTTGTTACCACACTCAAGGTACTACTATAACCAGATCACAAATCCTTAGAGTGAGAAGAAGAAAGAATTTCATTACAACAACTAAAAACAATGCCGCAATCATTCAGCATCTTAAAAATTGTCATTCAGGGATACTGGTATGTATAGTCAAGTTCATAGGATTTGTTCAGACTGGATAACATATTCAGACTTCAAAGCTACTGATTGCATTTAATCCGAAAACACAAAGGTTAAAAAAGCAAGTATTTTAAACAGGTATTATTGTTCTAAACAGTGATAAAAGGCTTGTTATGGTACTCGTGTACTACATAAATATAGTTGCTTGGCTTCACTTACAACCCATTTCATCCGCAAGTGGTGGCATCAACTCCTACAAGCTTGCTTAAATTGACACAAAGAAATCCCTTTCAAAACCCAGAAGAGTAACTTCGGTTCCAAATTGTGTCCATGTTCAAGTTATATTAAACTCAACCACAATAGCATGTTTTTTTCAAAAATCCATTAGCAACATAGATCCCTACATCCCTATTAAAATAAAGAGAAATCACTTCCAATTCAAAACTGCCACTATCCCAACTAGAACAGCTATTAAAAAAATGTTTAAGCTTGGCATACCATACTTTGACAAGGAAGAATTCAGCACTTCCTAAATAAAACTAACAAAAACAATGATAACCAAAGGACAAGGAAATTCACCAAGAGTAACCGATTGTGTAATTAGCGAAGAATGAGATGGGAAATAAAGGCGAGGAGTGAGTACCTGTAAAGGAGGAAGGGGAAGAGAGGTGGGAAGGAGAGGAGAGGAAGGAAGAATGGAGGAGAGGAGAGCGAACGTTGAAGAAACTGCTGCGGCCAACGTTGAGAGACAGTGAAGATGGTTTTGGGGCAGTGAGAATGAGAGAAGCTGAGGGATTGGGCCCTTTCGTGGCTATGCAAAGTGATAAGGAAGCCATTATACACCTTTTTGGTTTATTCACCTCTCTGAATACAAATTTAAGGGGAACAATGGGGAGAATATTAAAGTATAAGTATATAAAAATAAATTATATATGGAAACTCAACTGGGGATGTAGCTCAAATGGTAGAGCGCTCGCTTTGCATGCGAGAGGTACAGGGTTCGATCCCCTGCATCTCCACTTTTATTTTCATAAAACATTATTTGTACCATTAATTGATATCAATTACCATAATAGTTATTTTTTTCAACAAAATTTTGTTATCATTTTTTTATTTTGACATTTATTACCATCATCAACAATTTTACTACCACCTTTATTATTATTATTATCACTATTAATATATAATTTTATAATAAATTACACTAAACATTAATGAGAATTAATATTTACCTTATTTTTATTTCACCAACTTGTATATTGGTCTATCACCAGACTTTTATAAAGGATATGGTTTTTAGGTATAAAATTTTAAAACAAATGGAAATATGAATATAGTTCAATTACTTGTAGTTGGATAAATTTAAATTCAAACTTGAAATGGTTCATACTCTCCCCTTTTTCCAAAGTATGTTTTGTCTATTTATATTCTTTTTGAAATGATTCTTACTCTCTTCTCTCCAAACTATCATCACTTAATTTTTATGGTATCTATTACTATTCTTTTTATTGATACAACTATTAACTATTATATTTAGTTTCAATAATTTTATTAAATCTATTATTTTAAAAATCATTATTATTACTATTGTTATATTACATTTATAATCATCTTGTTATTATTATTTTTAGCACTATTACCATCATATTTATTTATTTTATAATTTTTGTCATATTTTTTATGGTCACATTCATTACCATCATCAATAATTTTACTACAACCATTATTTTTATTATCATCATCACCACAGCAATATATTAATATATAATTTTTATAATAAATTACAATAACATTAATGAGAACTTATATTTATCTTATTTTTATTTCATCAACTTTATTTTGGTCTATCACCAAATCTTTATAATAAAGGAGATGTTGTTTAGGTACAAATTTTTAAAACAAAATGAAAATATAAGTGGACGAGAGTAGTTCAAAGGATATATTGTTTAGATACAAAATTTTAAAACAAATGGAAATATGAATCTACCATAGTAATTCAATTACTCTCCTCTCTCCAAACTACGATTTGTTAACTCATTTTTTGAAATTGTTTTGTCTGTTCAGGTTCTCTTTTAAGATAGTTTTTATCATGAGATGACATCATAAATGTTGTACTACTCATTTTAAACACATTTTAATAATAGCTGAGATTATTTTCAATAAATGTTAGTCTAAAGATTGTTTTCAACCAATCATTATAAATGTAGTTAAAGTTATTTATCAACTGGCATTATATATTAGGTCTTTCTGACCAAAATATTAATTAGCTAAATATATTTTTTTATTGAAAGTAACCTTTTTGACCAATAAATTAAAATCATACTTCACTTCGAGAGTTATTTTCTACTTGAAATGAAAAGAATTATTTATTTATTTATGTATATTATAATTATTTTTTAATTAATAATTATAATTTATAACTATTATGTCGATGATTTATTTTTCAGTAGATATTAATTATATTTTTCCGATTTAAATTTATAATATTTTTTTTGTGTCATTATTTTTATTTTATGATATTTTTTTTGTATTTGATAACTATTTATACCATAATAATGACGGGGATGATCACGATATTTTTTTGTTTGGTCTTGTTAGAAGCGTTGAAGGTAACCAGACCATTCTCTCCGTCCGAAATTCCTTTTTTTCATAAAAAGAAGCCTCCGGAGAGAGTTGTAATTCATTATCACTGCTGAGAATGCTGCAACATATGCGTCGGTTAAAGGACAATTTGGAAGCTCTATTTTTGCTCTTGAGAAGGGGCAGAAAAAGAACAATGAAACCATGATCACACAGATCAGATTTATCATATGGTGATACTTTTAAAGAAGCAGTGTTCCAATCTTTGCAAACACAACGAAAACTGAGAAAGTCAATAAGCCCTAGACCATTCGCAATTTGCGAAAGCAGGTCACCAGGTAGATCTGACCACTTCCCAGTCATGTCTCTCCTTCAATCTGCCTTTCACATCGTCATATATATTGCACCCTGCATCCTACAAATATACATACACATAAATATATACATCTACCTTTCAATATATATACAATACCAACCTTACTCTCCTCACTTTCAGTGAAGTTTGTTTTCATTTTCCGTTACAGAACAAAAAATCTCAACAACTTCAACATCTCGGTAAGATATTTTCAATTTATATGAACGCGTTGGATTATTTGATTAAAATTGAGTTTAGGTTGCATTCTTACAAATTCATGACAAACTCATATACATTTATGAACATTCCCAAACGTAAATACAATCTTTAAATAATTATCACACAAATAAAAAATCTTAATTATTATTTCCTTTTTCTATAAGATTATAACTAATTTTCTCCTATTAGGTCCACTAGCCACTATTCTAGTGACTGTCACCATGGCCAGTGTCATCAGGCCGTGGTGGTCAGTGATCATGGGGAGCCTAAACTTTTCGATGTACAACACAAATTGAAAAACTATGATATTTTAACAATTTAAAAAATATTTTTTCTTGCACACATTTTTATTTATTTTCTATTTTTATTGGCACATATTATCATGCTACGAAAGGAATATCAAGTGCAAGTATTGTAATAGCCATTTCTAATAATAAAATATAAAATTTAAATGACAAAAAAAACTAAAATAACAATAATGATATATATTTATTAGGCGGTTGTATAAAAAACATGGGAATTGTAAGACTAAGCTAATCCGTTGTTCAACCCCCTGAAAGTTGAGTTTTTTTTACTGTGAAGTACTATTTCCTTTTTTTTTCTTTTACTCTCCCACTTTTATTTCTAATTTAAATTATTTTTAATTTCTATTTCTTTTGTTGGAGTTTACATTTATAAAGATCGTGATTTCTTTTATAATATATAATAATGTTAAATTTAAAATTATAATTTTTAAAAAATTAAAATTTCGTTGAGAATTGAAATTGAGAGGGCTCAGAGGCAACACTGAGATAGATAGATCGAAAAGAAGGAATGAAGGACAAAAATAATAAAGTAACGATCATACAGAATATTGACACGTGGTCAGTTTAGAATAATGAAAATGACGGGATGATCTAAAATTTCAATATGTATAGAAAAAGGGGCTCGTAGACAAAATTGAAAGAGAAGTTATATAAAGGTAAAAAAAGATGCTAAGAAAGAGCAACACTCTATTTGATTTCTTTTATCAGTTTATTTCATTTTTTTGGTAATTTTGTTTTTTTGTATTTACATTTCTTGTATTTTTCAAACATCTTTTATTTTAATCCACTTTCGTCTATACTATATATTTTCATTGCATGAATTCTTAATTAATATTTACATAAAAAGATAATTCAGAAAATTATATTTTTTTTTGTGAAATTGGTATAAACTATTTACATATCGATTTTGTATTAATCGTGGAATCCTGAATGAAAACCTTCTAATTTAGTTTCAAAAATAGTTGTTCGCTAATACACATATCCAAACCAATTCGAGAGACAGATACATCTTAATGTTTTTTCTTGAAAATAAAGTTTTGATCGTTTAAATATTACTATTAGTTTTTATTTTCAAATTACCTTTTAATTTTACACATAGAAAGCTGTTTTTATTTTTAATGAAAAAGTATAACATCAGTTTGAAACCACTTCCGTCCATTTAATTTTCAAAATCTACCAATTGGCGTTGACGATAAAAAACATTTAAAATTACTTTTAAAACTAAATATAAAAAAATATTTAGGTTAATCTTTTAATTTATGTTTTTCTTTTTTAGTTCCGAGCCTATAGTACCAGTTTATATTTGTAAAATAATAATTATTTTTTATTGAGATTTCAAATACAGTTTTATTTGAAAAATTATGTAACTTGTGTTAATTATATATTTTAGAAAGTGAAAAAAAAATCTAAGTATTACATCAGAGTTATCTATTATTTATATCATAATGTATAAATATAATTGATTTTTGTTTTTTCATTATGGATAGATATTTTTTATTCTTTTTATTTTATTTTTGTTATAATTTATTTGTTAATAAAAATGAATAAAATTATTAATATGTATTGTTATGTAGTAAGATATTTATTACATAAAATATTTTAAATATTATATTTATTACATAAAATATCTTAAACGGTTAAGATATTTATAAGCCACTAACTATATTTTTTGGTAAGGTGATTATTTTTATTTTGCTTATAAATACAATGACAGGCAAAAGTTCAGGTATAACAATTGCAGAAGAGCAAGTATCCCAGACAGCCAGGAGCAACAAAGACATACCGGACAACATTGCAACAAAGACATACCGGACAACATTTACACCAAAACGTATAAACTAATTATTTAACGCTATAAAAAAGACTAAAAAAATATTTAATTATAATGAATTAAAAAATGAAACTATCAACCTAAATCTGATTTAATTTAATTCAATTTCTTTTACATTTAAATCGAACTAAATCAAACCAAATATTGTTTAAATATATTTTGTAATAAAATTAAACCGGAGATCCTTTGTTTTTTTCTTCGATGTAAATTAAATATTTTTTTTGGGTTTAAATATCTTCTAAAAACTTAGAATCAATGAATCTTTCCTTTCAGGCAAGCTCTCTAACGTGCAGTTTATCCTTTCTTTATTAATTAGAAACATACCTTTCGATTTTGATGCGCATTTAAAAAAATAATAATATTTTTAGTTTTATAGTTGATTCATTTTAAATTATTTAATATTTTAAAATAAAAGTATCAATTAATTAGTGGTATTAGATAGATATTCAGTAGAAAATATACCCAAAAAAAATCTGCAAATCTTATTTAGTATTAAATTATTGAATGCTAATTAAGGAACCAGAATTAGAGAGTAGGGATTAATTATAAAAACTCCAAATCCTTAACCATTAGATGGTTTGGAACTACGGGCAATTAAAAAAAATACCGAGCAATGAAATATATATTTAGAAAGAAATAAGAAACCCGTGAAAGAGTGAGCCAAAGGGAAAAAACTGAAACCCTAACAAGTTACCATGTCTGATCTGGAGGAACATAGCAATATTTAGGTTTGATCCATACTCCTTTAAGATGACGGCTTTCAGATTCCTTGGGCGCCTTTATGCTTTCATTCCCAATTAACAAGTCATAATTACCAGTATTGCGTGAAACTGTAGTTCCCACAGTAGAAATTGAATCATTTGCCTCTAAGAATGTCCCTTTACCATTATTATTACGGTGTTGAAAAAAGTTCTCACTTATCCTGTAGCTCAAAACTACCACATCTTCAGGACTAGCTGTTGCTGGACGCAGATAATAACTCTTCCATTCACTGCTTTTAGAATCGAAGCTAACCAAACCTTGTTTCCCGTCCAAAAAGTGAAACTCATCCCCTTCGTAGAACAAAGCTGTCCTCATTGTTTTAAAATTGTAACCCTCATACGAGTGCCTGGTCCACACCGTCTCTCCCCTGCAAACCATGAAAAGTTGTAACTCAAATTGACTCAAACGGTTAAGCACAACAACAGTGCAATTTGGAGCAGTGGGAGCAGATGAAAATGCTGCAACGTGGTCGGTTACTTCGGCGATTGGACAATTCGGAAGCTCTATTTTTGCCTTTGAAAATGGGCAAAAAAAGAACAAAGAGCCCTCACGAAACAGAAGTAACCATCCTTCATACGATGCAAGGCATGCTGCCCCTTCCAGTTCTAGGGTATGGCTGATGTAGCGTTTATGCTTGCTGCTCAGCAACGAACACTGAGAACCTTCTCCTTCGTAAACGAGGAACCAAGGTTCACACGTAGACGAGTTATCTTCGTGTGAGACTTTTGAAGAAGCAATGTGCCAATCTTTGCATACACATCGGAAACTGAGAAAGTCCATGAGCCCTAGTTCACCCGCAATTTTCGATAGCAGGTCATGCGGCATATATGACCACCGTTCTTCTTCCACTGTCATTCTGCTATCAATTGGAGTTGGATCAACGTCTGAGTTTGATGGTTCTATTGGACTTGGATCAACGCGTGTTGAAGCATGTGAAACTTTGAAACAAAGGATATTCCAAAATGCTTGAAACACATCAATGCAATAGGTAAGTGCCCTTAAAGCAACTCTCAAAACTCGTCTCATCGTGGTTTCTTTTATAACCTAAAAAATTTGTTGAAACAAAAGCTGCGAGAAACTTGCTAAACTTTTGTTCACAGGTGATTTTATATATATATAAACAGTCAAACAACAAAATATAAAGAGAACAGTAACAGAAAGATATTATAATATACGAATATCAATAATATACGAATATCAATAATATCTTTTTCCTTTTAAAATAATATCTTTTATTTTTAAATGAAAGTGCCGCATACTACACTTTAAATGCGAATGACTTTTTATTCATTTTTTATGAAAAATTTTATTATATTTAATTATTATTATTATAATAATAACAACAGTTAAAGTATAATTATAAATATATTATAATTGTGTTATCTTGTAAAACTATTAAATAACTATAAAATAGGCAGAATGATAGACTATTTTGGTTGAAGAAAGGTAGTGGGAATTTGGGAAACAATTAGAGGTAACTCGAAACGGTGAGGAGGAAAAAAGAGATAGGAAATTAAAAACTGAGAGCGATGTTGGGAAAATGAGTTGCGATAAATGAGGATAATAAATATAAACATAAGAGGATTTGGGAATGTAATTAAATGGAGATGTATTAAGGAATTAAGAATTAAGGAGTCAGTATGATTTGTATTCAAGCAACCAACTTTCATGAACTGAATAAAGATAGATGTTATGAACTTTGGGATGATAATAATATAGAATGTATACATAACGAAGTTAAGAAAGAATAGGGGATACTTACTATGTGGCATACAAATATATTGTAATATGAGAGGAAAGGGTTGAGCATATGAAGAATTAGTAAAAGAGAGATTATAGACTTCAATGACTACTGTACTGAAAATTTTGAAATGTTTGAACTCCCTTACGTAGGAAGAAAGTACACATGGTATATACCCAATGGAATGGATGGACCAATGATCTAGTTGTAAACAGTATATATACTTCATAGGCATTGTAATAAAGAATACATTAGTAGATTGGGGTCCAAGACCGTTTAAATGTCTAGAAGTGTGGCACACTGATAGTAGATTTAGAAACTTTGTGAAATAGAAATGGAAAAGAGTACAAAATACAAGGTAATAGCATGTGGGCAGTAAACGAAAAATTCAAAAGGATGAACACGAATTAAAGATTTGGAACAATGATATTTTTGGTTATACTGGTAAAGTAAAAATGGGTATAATTACGAGAGTTGGAGAGTTTGGAGTAATTTGGATGAGGAAAGCAAGGTTGAGCGTATAGAACTACTTAGTCAACTTAGGTTGCTAAATCTAAAAAATAATCAATAATGCAACAAAAATCTAGGATTAAGTGGATAGCACAGGGAGATACTAACTCCAAATTCTTCCAATCATATATATTAAATGGAGATCACTCAAGAACAATATCAAAGGGTTGGAAATATTATGAGAGTGGTGTGAGGAACCTGAAATTTTAAAAGAAGCTGAGGGAGCTTTATACAAAGAAATTGTTGGCAACACAGGATATTGGAATTAGGCTAGATAATATCCATTTCCAACAAATAACGGAGGAAGATAACAATATGTTAATTAATAGATTTGATGAAATGAAATTAAAAAGGCAGTATGGGAATGTGGTAGCAACAAGAGCCTTGGCTCATATGGATTCAACTTCAGCTTTATCAAGAAATTTTGGGATGTTATAAATAAGAAAATCATATTAAATTATCATCATATTATAAAATTACAAGATATTAAATTATATATTTATTACGTTATAATTTATAAATAAATTTAAAATTTTATTTATATTTATTTTTGTTAGTTAAATATAATATTATTATTAAAATAGACTGTAAAATGAAAGTAAAAAAAAAAGTGGATTTCAAAAAATAATAATGTCAAACTGATCCTTTCTTGACTATTATAAAGGTTTACTTTAATATCTTATTATTATTTAACTTTTTACTATCATTTTTCCAATTTTGTTTTTAAAATTAGACAATAAACACGTAAAAAAAATAATGAGTGTATTCTTATTTTATTCCTAAGATTAGATGATAAACCCATTAAAGATGGTTACTCCCTCCACAGGTTGCTTCATGCATTTCCTCATTTCTATTTTGTCCTTAAAAGCTTTTTCTTATAATGCAGTTCTCACCTCTACACAAATAAACATTTATAAAATAAACATTTATAATGTTCACAAATTAAAATCTACAAAAAAAAATTAATAAACTAAAAAAAAATTAAAGAGTTGAAACGCAAAGGCTTGAACAAATGTGGAAAATCTGTTCAGCCTTCAACGGATTTCTCACATCCGTTCAAGTCTTCATGTTTCTCTTCTTCTTACTCTTACACATCACACCACATACATCCATTTATAGAGCATATATACAAAAAGAATGAAGCCTTAACCACAAAAATATGCAAGGAAAGAATAAACCAAGAGAAAGAGAGAGATAGTGAGGGGTGAGGTTTGTGTGTAATTAGAGAAAAAAAAAGTGAAGGGGTAAAGACCGCAGAATTAGAGTTTTGAAAAAGATAAAAAAAAATTAAATGATAAAAATTAAAAAGTTTTTGGAATAAAATAAAATATGGAGAGATGTAAGAAGCGGTCCAGGTGTGGTGGAGTGAGTAACTCTCCCCCATTAAATTGTAATGACAAATGACAGCTCATTCTCTAAACAATAAAAAAAAAGATCATTAAATACTTAGAAAAACATAGAAATCACGTAAATAGAAAAAACATTTAATTATTCTTGCAAATACAGGAATAGAAATTATATTAAACCTTTTTAAAGTTTAGCTTATTAATAAAATGAGTTAAAGTTAAGTTCAATACTGAGTTGTGTTAAAACAAAATGTAACTATGTAAGTTTTATTCATCTGATTTGTAAATTCACCCAAGTACACAAACTAAATAATTTTATTTTTCTTTTACATAAAAATAAAAAATTATTAATCATTTTTTTTAATATTAAAATTTAGTTTTATATTTTTGAAGTTCTTAACTATTCTTTTTTATAAATTAGAACATATTAAACTATTTAATAAAATATATAATTTTATATGTATATATAAATGATATTATTTTTAAAAGTTAAATAAAGTTTTGTAATGAGACTAAATCCACTTTAACCTTAATCCTAATTCATTTGAGAAGGGGTTTTAGGAGTTAGTTTTTTCTTGCCCCACTTGAGAGACTTTCTAAGAAGAAACTTTTTTAAAAATGGATTAGGATTGATCATGGATTATGAGTCAAGTTGACAACTCAAATCATATATATATATATATATATATATATATATATATATATATATATAATTAATAAGGTGATGGAAGAGAGATAAACAAAAAAAAGTGAGATAATGATAAAGATAGATTATAAGAAAACATGTGATTCGTTAAGTTGGGATTTTCTCTATCATAGGATAGAGAGACTATGTTTATATAGATAGTTGATAAGTTAGATTAAGAAGTATAATGCATATATGTAGTGTGTATAGCATAAAATGATTTAATGGGAATATATTTGGATGAAAAAATAATTATAATAGTGTGTATTACATGAAATAATTTAATTAATTAGACTGTGTTGAGATTAAGTTGCTTGATATATGATGATTGTGTGAAAGGAAGTTACTTAAATATTAAGTTTGAATGTTATAAATATACACTACCTTAACTTTTAGTTTAGTAGTTAAAAGAGTTCATCTAATTAATATAGTTGAGATTTTACAATCTTATTATTTATTCCTTAGTACTTAGTTATTTTTATCTTATTTTGCACGAGGCAGAATTTTCTTAATTTTCACTTTTTAAGAAATAAGGTATTAATAATGACAGAAAATAAGTTTTATTTTATTTTATTTTTATTATAATTATATGAACGTTTCAAGATATATATTAGGATTTACGTATAAGTATTTTAAAGGTAATCACTCTTCCTTATTTAAAACCAATACAGGTATGAAAATAGTATATATTCATGGTTCTTAATTAATGTCTTTTAATTACTATTTGGTGGAAAATTTAGGAAAAACTAACTATAAGCATATCATACAAAAACTGTAAACTCGAGAAATTCAAATGAAATAAACGAAAAGTAGATTGAAAAACGTAACAATATTAAAAAAAACGACATTTAACATTTTTTTTTGTAGAAGAAGCTCGTATTTTGAAACAATATTGCAAATACAAGAAAAACATAATTTTCATTCTAAATAATTTGAATATAATATTATGAAAATCTACTCAATTATTGATTCCATTGAAATTTTGGATTAAAGGACTAATATATTAGGTTGTTGATTGACCAGTCTGTATTAAAAAGTATTATACATATTTAATACAATTTGAAAATGTAAAAATAATTTTAAAATTTATGTGATAACAGAGTGCTGATTAATATATAAATTTTATATATGTGTATTCAGATCTAAATTTTAAAATATTTATAATAAAAAAAATGAAATTTCAATAATAAACAAAAAAATGAAGATTGATGGATGTTGTGGCAAGATTTTAATAACTGGGTTTGAATTATAGTGAGTTATTAATGTGAGTGTGACAGGATTGAGTGGAGGTGTTTATTTGAGTGACGTAATTTTGTAGGCAGATATCAGCATAACTTGTTAAAAGAAATATTATGGTAGTGACGAAAGAGACTTAGACTGGGTGACAAAATTTGTTATCGGGAGTTAAGATGTGCACGTTTTAACAGCCACAATTGACTATTGCATGGATAAACAAGATGATGAGGTTAACAGAGAGAGTGGAGTATGGGTCCTGAGGGCCCAATTTGGTGCATGCTTTTGGATCAGTCTAATCTGTGGCCGACATGGGTTGCGTGCTGCTCTGGGTTTCTTCAGACCTCTAAACTAAAAGAATCTTTTGGGCTTTGGGCTGTCAGAGAGGAATGGAGGGTGGCTAATCACACCGGAGTTGGTGGAGCTTCCACCTCCACTTGTATGGAGGTTGCACTATGTCCGACGTAACATTTCATACTACATTTTTTAGTCAAACTTCAAATCACACAATTGCAAATACAAAATTACATAAATTCAGATATAATATATTCATTATATGATTCTATGCACAAACTTTACTATGATATTCATTATTTTACATCTTCTTATGTATCATTGATTAGAAAAAGTTTTTTAACAATTTTTTAATAATATTTATACACTGTGTTATAGCTCTTGATTGATCCATTTTAAATATATATTCTAAAAAAATAATGATATATAATTTATTATTAAAAAATTATTAATATATATTCCTGTTTAACTATTAACACTTTATTAAATATTAGAGATGTTTATCGGTTTTCACCACGTTAAACATTTATCTATATGATTAATTAAATCCTTTAAAATAATAATTGTGTGAAACATCAACAATCTAGTAGTATAATATTGATTGTTTATTCTTGTCATCTCAGCATCCTCTATCATACAATTAAGCATGGAATGATCATTCTTTAATCAATTATGAATAACTAAAATTTCGAACAAAGAAAATTAAAGAAAAGAAACATAATAATAGTTGCGTATAATATCTTTTGCATTGCATGGACGTCTTTTTCTTTTATAAATGTTTGAATAGACATCTCTGTATGACCTGCCCTTTTATTTTATTGGAGTAATTTTCTTATTATAATTATAATGTAATGGATAAATTTAATTAAAAAAAATTATTCATTTGTTGAGCAACTTTAATTTAAACATTATCCTTAAACATTTTAAATGAATTTGTGTACTCTTACAAGACCATTATTATACTAATGAAATCGTGACCAAATAACTGAGAATTTCATATTGACAATTTGATGACCATGAAGTTTGTATAATGGAAGTTATCAAACGAGTTGAATCATACCTAAATCAATAATTACTATATTTTCATTCTAACAATTTGATGAATCAAATATTATATGAAAACTTATTTTAAATACTCAAATTCAGTATCCCCTTTCTGAAAAATAATTTAGCTTCTATACATTTTAATTAGTTAGTGTGAATATCTAATAAATTTAATACTATTAATCTATTTATATATGACTATGAGTTTACTGTTTTTTTTTCATTTATGGTAAAAAATTTATTTTATTTTTACATTTTTTTTACGTCAACTTTTTTATTGTGATAAATCATAATATTTTTTATTGCATTGTTTATTTTAATCTACAACTAATTACAATACTTTTATTTCACAATATTCACATCATATTAAAAAAAATATATTATCAATTTTTATATTATACTAGTACTAACGACCATTCTTTCAACTTAAAATATATTATTTTATTTTACTTATTTTAAATTTGATTTAAAATTTTTAAAGAATTAAATTGATAAAAATAGCATAAGTATGAAAATAATATATAATAATATAAAATTTAAAACTATAATTAAAGATATTGACATGTGTAGAAAACAAATAAAAATAGTGTGGAATTGAATAAGTTATTGTAAATTAAAGTAATTTCACATGATTGTCAAATTCATCAAACATGAAATATTACAATTTTTATTATTTATGTTGAGAACAAGATAATTACTAAGAGATGATTTAGATGAATATAAGACATTAAAAGAGTACTAGACAAAGAAATTTTTGGAATTGAGATCTCAATATCAAAATCAAATATTTTTTTCTCTCATCAAGTATTAGATTATTGAAATAAATTAAGATGAGATGACGTGTAAACTAACAAATTCTCTCATTGAAGGAGAGTTGAGGTTATGCATGAAGAAAGATCAAAATCTAATTAAGAGGGAGAGTTATCAAAGATTTATAGGAAAGTTGATGCATCTCTTTCGCCCCAAACCAAATTTAACTTATGTTCATAGTGTGAATAGTTAGTTCATGCACAATTCATACGAAAAATACATACAAATTCTAATGTATAAAAAAATTACTCATGAAAAAATAGTTTTGTTGAAGAAGAATTCCAACTACAATGATCAGATGAATTATATTGAAACAAAATAGGCAAGTGTTCTTAATTATATAAGATCAATGGACACTTCACATCTGTAGGAGATAATTTTGTCTTCAAACTCGACAAAGGTTTATGCATTAAACTACAAACTAAAAATGTATATATAAACATGACATTCAATTACATTGTGATAATAAAAGTGTACGTGATATTACAATTTTTATCAATATGATCACATGAAACATTTGGAAGTTGATGGTGTTTTCATAAAAAAAAACTTGATAAAAACATCCTAAAGTTTTCAAAATATTCTATTTAAAGGTAATTAATAGACAAACCAAATTTTCAAAAAATTATTAGACAAATTAGAAACATGTAACGTTCCTTTCTAGAGAGAGTTTTGAGATAAAAAACATTTTATTAGCCAAATGATAAGTTTTGTACAGTTTAATTTACTATTAATTTATAAAAGTAAAATGTTATAAAAAAGTTTCTTATATATATATATATATATATATATATATAATATGAATTAAAATTATAAAATAAATTCTATTTTTCAGTTAATTCGACCTTTTAGAAACAAACACAAAAATTTAAAGGAAGAAAATATAAACGGTTCTTAATTCAACTTTTAAATAACATAAAACTTTTAATATGCAGAAAAAAGGAGAATACCAATACTATCACAAAATAGATAACAAATATAAAGCATCAGCGCATTAACCTACATATCATTATTTTCAATACCAAGTAAGATAAAGTTTTATTTTCATTACTATAATGATACATATTTACTTTAAATGATTATAAAAGCGCGATAGTAAATAAAATTTGTCATAGGTATTAAAAGCATTCCATATTTGTAAAAAAAAAACACTTTAGAATTTGGTAGACTGATTATCATATTATATAATATCCAAATTCATTCGAAATTTAATGATTTATTATTATATAATATCGTAATTAACGAGTGTATATTTTGATTGAATAAATGAATTAAATCATTAAATCCGATATTTTATATATTACAAAAAAAATTACGTTTTATAATTTTTTAATATTATTTATAAAATATAATGTTAGAACAACGTATAAATTATTTAGATTTAAAACAATTCAAAATACTCCGTGAAACTTAAAAAATAATTTAGTTCCATTCCAAATTAGGTTCACCAAAATTATTTTATCATTTAGTTTCGACAATTTATATTTATTGTTGAATATTCTTTCATAATTTAATTCAATTCAGTTTGGTGTTTGTTTCCCATCCCTCTCAACTTAAATGAAGCTTATAGGTAAATATCCTTAATTATTACTATTATTATTTAAGATAGATTTGTTTAGCAGCCCAAGATTTTCACAGTACTAAAATTGTTTCTAATATTCGTCAACACAAATTGTCCTTAGTAATATTGATAAAGACCCATTATTTTAATGACAGGAGTCGCCATGTGGTTTTAGATCACGAATTTATTATTTTATTTAATATTAATTATTTATTTTAAATTTTTAAAAAGTTGAATACTTTTTTTAGTTTATGAAAAAATGTATTTTAAAAGTGAGAGTTAGTTTAAAAATAATAAGATTCAATTATTTTAATGTTAAAATATTTTAATATAAGTGGTTTTGTTAATTAGTTATGTTATTCTAAAATATATTATTTTATTTTATTTATAGTAATTTTTTTTTTCTATTAGTGTGATGTGATTGAAGAATTGAGATTATAAGATTGATCTTTGTGATAAGTTTTTTAATCTAGATTGGTCAATTTATTCATTCGAATAAATTGGATTTTAATCTTCTTTTTTTTGGGTCTTTTGGTTTATCTGTTATATATGAGTTTTTTTTTTCCACTTGCATGCATTATTTTAGTCATCTATAGAAGTATTTGTTGATTAGTAATCATAACGGTATGTCGTTCTTATGATGATTATATGTGTAGATAAAATATCTTTGAAGTTATTGGTTAAGGTCGTGTAAGGTCTTAAGTCAAGTAAGGAAAACTTCTTTTTGGTGTGCATGAGTTTGATAAATTGATGAATGCATGTTGATGGTTGATTTTTATGTTGAGAATGAACTTTAACTGTTTTTAATAAATTTGATTTGTGTATGAATGATTTAATTTGTATGGTTTGAATGATTGGTTCATGATTTTTGTTTGTTTGTGCTTGATTTTGTGAGACTAAGAGAATTTAAAAATAAAGCAAGAGCGTAAATTCATACAAGTTTTCATGTTTAAAATTGTTTTGAACCAATGCACCGAGAAAATAGTATTAATTTGAGCAATTGATATGGTGAAAGTTCACTTAAAATCACAAAATGCATTTGTTGTCAACTAAGACGATGTTGAGTGTATTAGAGTGGCGTTGGACATTAGCTTGAGTTGTAGGTCTAGGAACATTTTTAGCTCCAGTGCGCTGAGTGACAGACTGTACCGTTGAACACCACCTTTTGTGAATGGTTTAATGTTGATCAACGTCAAGATGCTGTTGAGCGCCATATTTGTATAACAAGTCTAAAACATTTTAGCTTCACGACACTGAGTGCTATATAATATCTTTGGGCACAAATTTTTATTAGAAGAACGCCAACATATTGTTGAGTGCTACTCTTTGTGAAGAGTTTGACATTAAGCTCTACATCTAAATAACAGTTTGTATGTTGGATCTATGATGAACCTAATATATTTTTATAATATTGTTTATTATTAATTAAGGTGATGATACGATTGTGGACTTGTACAGTGATAATGTTAAAAAAATTTTAAAGATAAATTCTTTGTAGTGATGATTTTAGTATATACATTAACATATATATGATTCAATAATAGAAATATCTTAATATTTTGCTAATCTTTCAATTCATATAAAGAATGTATATGAACGCCATAAATAAATTATATACAAAGGTAATTATATTTATTTAGACTATATTTTAAAAATATGTTTACTAGGAAAAATAATATAAAATATTTAATGATTAAGAATAATTTTTTAGCACATGCCAATATTTACATTTTTTCACATATACACATGTATATATTAAATATTAAACACGAGTTATTAAACTATTAAAATGTATTTTTCATTATATTTTAAGAATTTATTCACTTTTAATTAGTATTTTATCACAAGTTTAGGAAAAAAAAGTAACCATAGAATAACAAAATTAGAATTATCAAAGAACGTGTACATATTTAAATATAGGTTTTTTCATCGAAACAGGCAAGTGATTTTGAATTTACGTATTTAGACAATTATTTAGAAAAATAAACAAATCGTGAGAGACTCAGAAAACTTTAAATGACGAAGTTGTGTATCTACACGACTTTAATCTAATATATAAATAAAAGTAATTTAGATTAATTAAATTATATAGTTGAACTCGTTTACCTCTTTACATCTTTACTTTTTTTTAAATTTAATTAACCTAAATTATATCTACTTAATATAAATTAATGAAAATATAATTTAAATAACATAATTTTAATAATATTATCTAAAATTAATTAATTGACAAAATTACAAAAAAGAAAATTTAATTACAAACATAATTAATATTATCAAATATATATAATTCATTATATTTAAAAATATAAATTATTAATTAAAAATAATTTAGATCAATTAAATTTTTAATTAAAACATAAATTTTTAATTAAAACATAAATTATTAATTAAAACATAAATTATTAATTAAAAACATAAATTATTAATTAAAACTTAAATTGTTAATTAAAACTTAAATTATTAATTAAAAATCATTTAGATTAATTAATTTTTTAATTAATAATTTATGTCTTTAATTAATAATTTAGGTTTTTAATTAATAATTTATGTTTTGGATTAATAATTTATGTTTTTAATTAATAATTTATGTTTTTGATTAATAGTTTATGTTTTTAATTAATAATTTATGTTTTTAATTAATAATTTATGTTTTTTAATTAATAATTTATGTTTTTTAATTAATAATTTATGTTTTTAACTAATAATTTATGTGCTTAATTAATAATTTATGTTTTTAATTAATAATTTATGTTTTTGATTAATAATTTATGTTTTTAATTAATAATTTATGTATTTGTTTAATAATTTATGTTTTTAATTAATAATTTATGTTTTTAATTAATCTAAATCATTTCAATTATTAATTTATGTTTTTAAATATAATGAATTATATATATTTGATAGTATTAATTATGTTTGTAATTAAATTGATTTTGTTTTATAATTTTGTCAATTAATTAAATTTAGACCATATTTATTAAAATTGTTATTTAAATTATATTTTTATTAATTTATATTAAGTACATATAATTTAGATTAATTAATTATTAAAAAAGTGAAGATGTAAGGGGTATACCACGTCAACTAAATTACTTTTTTTTTATATGTTAGACTGAATGGATACAACTTCTTCATTTAAAATAGGAATTTCCACAACTTGTCTATTTCCATAATTTTTTTTGTCTAAATAGGTAAATTTAAAATCATTTTGTCTATTTCAGTGAAAAAATCTGAAATATAATATTGAATAAGCATAGAACAAGTTAGTCAATCTATTAAACATGAATGTATTTTAGTTGGTGCTAAGTTTTTAAATGTAGAAGAAAAATCCTTAAAAAGGTAAAATCTAAAAAGACAAAAACACAGCATAACGTAATTGTTTTTTCTAGATTTAGGATTAATATACTGAGGAAGTAATAGCAGTTGTTTTCTAATTTATCGAAGGAGATTCCTTTTGGCCCTGGACATTTACACTACTGTGCCAATGGAATGAAATGGACACAACATTTCAGTTCCCAAGCTAAATGGTAAGTAACATTTGATTTTTCCCTTAAAAACAAAACATTTTCTTTTTCGAATCCCATAACGACCGCACACAGCATAGACAAAATCCATCCAAGATCCCTCCTTGTAAGAGAGAGAAAATCAGTGTCCTACAGCACCCACCATGGGAACCCACCAAGCACTTCTTTTTGTTGAGTTTCTCCGTCCTATATATGACCCATAAGCACACACAAAGTTTCATTCACATTTTCTTTATCTTTCTCAGCTTTTAGTCTATTCATTCTTGTATGGGTTTCAGGGTCTCTACTCTGAGCTTCCTCACCCTGTTCTGCTGCCTCTTGTCCCTGCACCAAGCAAGAGCTGCAAAATTCCACAATGTGAGTGGCTTGGGAGGGAAAAAGACAGTAATAGCAAATGGGTGCAATTTTTTCACGGGAAGTTGGGTGGTTGACCCTTCTTATCCTCTCTACGACTCTTCAACCTGCCCCTTCATTGATCCTGAGTTTGATTGCCTAAAGTATGGAAGACCTGACAAGCAGTACCTCAAATATGCTTGGAAACCCGATTCATGTGCCTTACCCAGGTAGTGTCAACATTCTCAATCCAAGTGTTAGCTTTATTCCCGGATTCAATATTTATGGAAAAAAAACAAAAAAGAAAAAAACTTTCAATGTAATATCTTAATTATTTCTTAGTACTATTTTCGATTAGTATTAAAACTCTATTATAGGTGGCATAGGTTGCCATAAACTCTTGTTTTTTTTTTTTAAGTACATGATGTCTAAACAGTTGCATTCAAGTTTTGTTCAATAAGAGAACATATTTGAGTAGTATAGTTAGTACTGACAACATTGAAATACAGCTTTCATATCTTGTGTCTCCGTTTCTCCACAAGAATAACGTGAAATAGTTTAGCAGCGTGTTTGGATTTACAAATAGAATAACACTATAGAAAAATTATCGTTAAAACAGCAATTGTTGCTTCAGAAAACAACTGTCAACCCACCTTTTACCAAACATACACCAACCGAGTTAATTTTGGAAGTTGTTTGATAAATGTGGCAAAAAGTCTTAAATTTGATTCCGTAGAAGGGACCAACCATTTTTGTTTCCAGTTTTCATATTGAATAGCACAATTAAGAAACACGTCTTAACTTTTGCCCTTGTACAATTTCATATTGTGAATCAGCCTACTTAAAAATTTTTTTGCCCCTGTATTATTTTCTTCTGCCGAACTAAAAGGAGACAAACTAGAAAAGCTCTTGTGGAAAGCGTTTGATAAATGACATTTACTGCAATTTTTCTGGTGTAGGTTCGATGGTAAGGATTTCCTGAACAGGTGGAAGGGTAAGAAGATAATGTTTGTGGGTGACTCGCTGAGTCTCAACATGTGGGAATCGCTATCCTGTATGATTCACTCGTCGGTGCCAAATACCAAGAGCAGCTTTTTGAGGAAAGAATCACTGTCTACTGTAACCTTCCAGGTTAGCTTTTGTGTTTACTTTTCTTTTTATAACTTTGTCTCATTTCTGGTTTTTTGTCAATCACCAGGCGTCACTCTATACGATCCTCCCTCCTTTTCTTCATTTTTAATCTCCTTGTTTGTTTCTCTATCGCATCATGTGACTTCTTTCTTTCATAGTTTATGCCGTGTTGGTTCTTCCATCATTAATTTCCTGAGTTTTCTCCTACCCCGGTTATTATATTTATAGTTTGTTTACAGAATTCAAGCTAGATTTTGACATAAAGCTAGAAAAAAAAAAGAGAGTTTCTTATTTTGGTACACTAAAGGAACATAGATTTTGAGCTTGCAAAATACTCAATCTCCATACCAATATGATATATTTAGAAAAAGCTAACCATACATCAAAATCAACCTCTTGCACCTCTCTATCATACTTGTCACTTTTAAAATAAAGATACAGAGAAGAGGTAGGAATGGAGAGGCTGGATTGAATTTTCATTTTCTTTTCTTTTTTTGTGTTTTATTTTTAAAAAGTTGATGGGTAGAAGGTTGAACTACATGGATTTAAATATACAAAACCCATTGCCCACAAAGTTAAACAGAAATGATGAACCAACGCTTTAATGATATACCTTTGAATAGTTCCTTGGACAGGAGAAGATTCCTTTTGCTGGGCCAGGGCAATCAAATATTCAAAATAAAGAATAGAAATAAAAGCAGCAGTGATCCCTAAAGAAAAAGTGGAAGAAAAACAGCACATAGTAATTCACGTTGCAGGGAAGCCTAAATTCTACTTAATAGAGAAGGGTCTGAGTTTGACACGAAATTGTAGAGTTTAGTTATGGTATATATATGACAGGCTGGGCATGCCAACCTGTGATTACAACTTGGAGGCTCCTCGCAATTATTTTGTTCATTATCTTATTTTGCTTGGTATCAATCATAGAACATGACACAAGTTGGCTAGCCTCTTCTGTTTGAAAACGATCTATATCGCATGCTAATATTGTTAAGCTACAAAATCCATAATATTATAAAACTCGGATAAATTTCATATCTCAATCAGTAGGTAGCAATTCCTTAGTGCATTCAGGTTAGATCGATTAATCAAATGAAGTGTTTTATTCTAAGAACTATTCACGTGATTACTAACAAGTTGACAAATCTTAAGTTTGAATAATCACCGTTTTCCAATGTTTAAGATAATAATTTCAATAAATATACGCAGCAACATATTCCCTCAACTTTAGATTTTTTTTTCATAATAATAATTTCAAACCTTTTGTTATTATATCTCTTTCCCGTTAACTGTGCTGAAAATTTATTGTTTTTATTCATTACTGATATATTTAATAATTATAGCTATTAATACTTATAAAAAGATGGTATTATATTATATTGAGAAAGTGACGTTGACAGAACAGAGCATGTTTGTTGACAGTTATTATTTTTCACGTGATCTTTTGTATGCCAATTCATGCTTCCCCTTTTGAAAACGATGTTATGGTAAAGTACTTTAATCACTTTTATACTGTGCTTATGATTGAAAGAAAATTAGAGATGAAGCATGGTAGAATAAGATAGATATGATATAAAAATAATATATGAATATGAGTTGACTTTTATTAGAATTGGATAGGCATGAATGTCTGTAGTGAGTGTGAGTCGTGGTTGTTTTGCACTTTATTGTGTGGTTTGTGAAATATCTCATACATGTGAATGTGGGTTTGATGTAATTGGAATTGAATCTGAGCCATGGAAAGTGGATAGATAATGATTAGTGGTTTGGTGAGTTTGTGCAGGACTATGGAGTAACTATACAGCTATACCGCACCCCATATTTGGTAGACATAATTCGAGAAAATGTTGGGCGAGTCCTTACATTGAACTCCATTGTTGCTGGAAATGCGTGGAAAGGCATGGACATGTTGATTTTCAACTCCTGGCATTGGTGGATCCACACTGGAAGATCTCAGGGGTATTATGCGTTTATGCAAAATATTTAATGCATATTATTAGGTGAAAGAGGATACAAAATTTCAACATAACCTTGTTACATTAAAAGTTAACATGGGAGGGTCCATTTGATTGTATTGTATAACCTCATTCTCTCTCTGCCCCTTTTTGTTTTTGGGTCTGACCTAACGGTTGTTGGTGATTTTCATATTCAGATGGGATTATATCAGAGATGGACCCAATCTGGTTAAGAACATGGACCGTTTGGAGGCATACAATAAAGGATTAAGCACTTGGGCTAAATGGGTTGATCAGAATGTTGATACCACCAAAACTAAAGTCTTCTTTCAAGGCATCTCTCCAACTCATTATCAGTAAGTAACCCCTTCGCTCATTTTCAATCAAATTCGTTTTGTAGTTTGAAAAAATGAAAATCATTACTATGTTAATGTATACAAGGAAAGGGATTTAAATGTAGACCATAAATATAAACTGCATGAAATGAATACTCTTCGTGACTATCAGAAAGCAACAGAGGAGGAATTAGAAAAAATTGGATTAGAACATTAGAAGCATTTGATATGTGCAAGTGCAGTATTGAAGTGCTGAACAAGTATTTTGCGATATCTTTGTAACTATAACAGAGGGAAGGATTGGAACCAACCAAAGAGAAGCTGTAGTGGAGAAATTCAACCACTGTCTGGATCAACATATCCAGCAGGTCTACCTCCAGCAACTAGCGTATTGAACAGTGTATTAAAGAAGATGAATACTCCAGTTTATCTGCTTGATATCACACTGCTTTCACAATTAAGGAAAGATGCTCACCCTTCTGCTTATAGTGGGGATCATGCAGGCAATGACTGCAGCCACTGGTGCTTACCAGGATTACCTGACACTTGGAACCAGCTCCTATATGCAGCTCTCACCTCATGAAGGTGAAACTCCACACAAATTATTGATCCTTTTCTTCATCCCTTGGTTATATATTCAGCTAGTGTAAGAGATTTACTTGATTGTTTGGGGGATAGATACTGTCAGAGGGGTAAAAATCAATTGTAAAACAAAAGTATAGGATTCTTGAAGAATAATTTACTAAACAAATAAGTCAGGGATCAAAGTGTTGCATACCTAGATAAGTATTTTCTTTACAAGGGTGTAATATAATTTTATTGAATCACAGAATGATGTTCAACTCTGTCAATGATTGATACATACTTGTGGAAGCTACAAGTTTGTAACTAGAAACTATTTCCTTCCTTCCAAGACAGAGGGCCTTTTTGCATTTACCTTTGGTCTTTTTCTTTACACAGAATCTAGTGGTTTTTTTGTGCTTTTCTGATACTTAATATTAACAACCTATTATCTCAGCAGTGACTGGGCATTTTAACAACCGATTATCTCAGCAGTTGAGTTCTGAGAAAAGTTATGGCAATCAATATGCAAAAGGACTTCTTATGGCATCATTATTGCTATTTCTGTTTCAACAAAAAGTGAGTTTAACAATAATCGGGAAGAGTAAGTAATCATAATTTCTCTCTGCGATAGAGACAGCATAATTAGGACATGAAATCCTGATTGCTAAATTCATGCCATGATATCTTTACTCATGAGCTAACAAATAAGTATCTACTCGCTGTAGTTTATATAAATGTTAAGAACATATTTAATAATATTTAAGTTTTTATTGATTAATTAATGTTTCTAATTACATAAATTAAAATAATTATTATATTTATATGTTGAATTACTTCATTATAATTAATTATTAAAATTTAATTCATTATAATTAGTAATTAAAATTTAATTTATAAATATTGATGATTTAAGCTGTAATATTATTATATATTTGTAATCTTAAAAAGAATATATAATATAAAATTATTATTTTTAAATTAATTTTATTTTAAATTTTAATTTTAAAAAAAGGGCGTCAAACCATTCTATCTTGTCAAATTGACTAATTAATGACAAAATCAGAAAATCATAACTAAACTAATTATAAAGTTAAATATTTCAATCCAATCTATCAGTTAACAAGTCAATTCAAGAATCCTAATCCACTTTATCATCCTAATTGAATATGAATTTAATTTATGTAAGTTTTTATTTTATTTTATAAATACTTACAAATAACTTTATCAAAACAAAATTCCCTTTAAGATTTATTATTTCCGCGCTATGTAAGATTGCTAGATAAAGTTAAATGCTAAATGCAAGTCAAACAAGAAATACCCTGTCTTACATGTAAAATATGTAACAAAACTAGATTTTTTATAAAAAAAATAATATATATTTCGAATTTCAATTATCCAAATGAAGAAAAAAAAAATAGTGGTTTAAGAATAAATGTATTCTTTAAGTTCTTGTAACTAAATCCAAACATGTAATTCGAGTTTATTGATGAAAAAAAGTTAACTAAGCAATTATTTAACTCATTTGTCCTGGCCAAGCTTAGTGAGTGAAAGGACAAAATAAAATGTGTAAAATTCATAATTGCATTATTAGAATTTCGTATATATGTTATAATACTTTCTTTAGTGGAATTATAAAATTTACAAGAAAATTTATAAAATCATTTTATTTCTCATCAATTTGTATAACAAATTTCATATTGCATAACATAAACTTAAAAATCTAACTAATCAATTGAAAGTGTTATAGGATAGGAGTTATAGGTGATCTTAACTTATTTTAAGTCTTAAATCTTAAATTATCCTTCCTAAATTAAAGAAAAAAAATATCTTTTTTTCATGTTAGAATTTATTCTCAAGTGAAATTAAAATTTGAAATTAAAAATGCATCAATCAACATATACATTTATTATATTAGCACTCACAATCTAAAATATCTTATATTAATAATGGATCCAAAAATATCATAATAAAAGGACTAAAGTTAAATATTGAAACATTTAAAAGATATCTAGAAAGTTTTAACTCAATTAACTTATTTGTTATTTATTATGAATATTATAATATTAATGGAACAAAAATTTAATGATGCACCAACTTTTTCAGTAACAAGTTACAATCAAATCATTTAAATTGTTAAGTTCTTATATAAAAGAAATTATGTGTATAAGTTATAATTTTTTTTATCTAATAAGTGTTTAATTTAATAATAATTTGTATGAGAGTTGACATATTTTTTTTTCTTTTTTTTAAATAAAATATATATAAATTTTTACATTCATTTAATGTTATTTTTTTATTCCTTTTCTTATTAAAAAATACAGAATTTAATTTTTTATAATTATTTTATTTTTATATTATAAATCAAATGAATATAAAAATGTGTGTGCCATTTTCCTTCTTTTCAAAATATGGCCTGTAACCATAGATTTCAGTGGCAATTGATAGGACAGGACTTCACCAAAAAAAAAAACATTTACCAGTCTTGAGGGCCCAAAGGAAAAAGGTTCACAGTCTTCAATCTCTCATTGTACCAAAATATAAACTGGAACTGAGTGGTATACAGCATCTCAAACTAAACTCAAGCACCATATTCATTTTGTTTGTACTAGAGATTTTATCCTCATAAATATTGTCATCTGTTCATATTTATAGTCATTATTGTGAAGAATTGTTGGTGTTTTGAAAATTCAATGATTTCTTTACAATAATAGACATTATTAATATTTTGACACCTGTGTAATCAGAAAACATTGAGACACAAATTTCTCACCTCAATAAGACCATCTATAGAGAGAGAAATAAAATGTTTCTTGAAAATTATACAAATAATTTAAAATAGAGAGGAAATTTACAAGTTTCATAGGATAAGCTATTTATTGAATATAAAAGAGGTTTGTCTGTGGATAATGATGTAATACCTCATGGGTCATGTTGATCCGTTCATTATTCATCATAAAAAAATGTATGAAACGTGTCAGATTTTAAGTTTCTTAGTTTCTCACAGAATTTGTAATCCATATGAACTAAAATATGGGTTCATTCTATCGGTACCATTCTACAACTGCATTAAATACTTTTAATATGTCACTTTTTATGTAACATCATTTCTATGTTGGATATAAATAAATCTTTTTTATCTATTATTTTATAATACACTTCTTTTTATTTATTTCTAGTAAATGAAAAATTAATCATCTTTAATTTTTTTTTATTGTAATTGTTATTCTTGTACCAAATATTAGCTTTCCTATTATTGAAATTTAAAATTAAAAAATTTATAAAGAATTTTGGTAATTTTCTTTTCATTTTTTAAAAATTCCGATTAGCTGATCCACAAATATACTTCGTTTTATCATTAAAGCGCTTAATATGACTACTGTTTATCTTTCATATACTAATTTGACTACTTAATCAATAAAATCATATTGTTCTCATAAAATTAAAAAAAGTTGGTGCTAATTAATATACTATACACGGCTCCAATTTTTTTATTAAATATTTATGTACTACTGTCTTCCTTTATGTTTTAAAGAAAATTGCATTAACTGTTGTCTTACAAAACCAACGACACGTTAAATATTCCTGTTTCTAGACTACCCATAATCCAAACTCATTAAGAGTATTCCTTTCAATTCTTGTAAATGAATAATTAATTCGAAAAATAAAAACATATTAGGAAGTAACATATAAAATATTAATTATATTCTTTAATACAAGTTTTAAGCTATTAAATGTCATATAAAATCAGATGGACCAATTACTGTTTTTATAAACTATTGGGTTCAATTACATGACTGCATTGAATTAATATAGAAGGTTTTATTGGCCATAAAAATAGTCTGAATTAACTCAATCAACGGATATGAATGAATCATGCAAACAAAAACAATTTACTAGTATTAGAGTCGGGAAGAAATATAAAAGACACTAGTTTTAAGGAAGTGGTAACAGCAACGTGAGTGAGAGGAAACAATTGGTGTTACTGATTGAGAGGTTGCATGGTTTCCCTATCCAAGTCGTTCATTAATGAATGGGTGAATTATGATTGCGTCTGGGTAAAGTGATGGCCATTCTATTGGTATTCACAAGCAAAATGTCACTATCTATACATCAAAATCGGTGCTACTATTTTCTGAAGCTGAGTTTGCTCCATCTCTAGTAGGTTGCAGACCTGCAAAGAAATTTCTGTTGCTGGCTATGGCATTGAAGTTGGCATGACCTCGCTTTATCTCTCAATTCTTGGAATGCTCTCATTGTCTCCACATCAAACCCCCCAGCAAACTGCCAAACATCAACAGCTCATTATCATTTCAGATGGCCCATTATGCTCTATCTGTATTAGAACAGGCACCTGTTTTGTATTATCGTTGAAACATATCTGTAGGATTTACCTGATGTACTCGAAAAGCAAATCTAACTCCTTGGACAATGAGCTCCTCTTCTTCAGGACCACCACCAACTGTCTCAAGCTCAGCAGAGACTCTCTTCATGTACTTCATGGCTAGTTTCACAGATGCCAGCTTGATCTGTCATGACATAAAGTTGAAGTTGCAAAAGAAAAAAAATTGAATAAGGTAACCAACACTTGAGAATTTAGCTTGTCATTCTTCACTGTATAACACTAGAAATTGTAAATAGCAACCTAAGTACGAAGCTATCCATATCTAATTATGTTTGTTTATTCGCATGTATGAAGGATGTGGCCTTTTTGTTTACTAATGTAATTTAAAACGTATTAAATGTGTACTATCCATGATCCATCTAACTGCCATTTGAATGCGACAAAGATATTAATGGTCAGGAATAAGGAATCTCGTTTTCTTTATTCAAGTTTAAACGACTGAGCAGACAAACAGATGGATTTTAGAGATCTGTGATTTCACATGTGCTCATGCAGAAATTTGCAGAGACAAACAAGTAAGAATCCAACCTTTGCCTTGTCGTTTTGCTACCAGCGCTGCATCTTGGTGTTACATTAGGCATCACATACAGTAGTTAACTTTATCAACGAAATCTTTTATTCCGACACGATGAAATTTAACGAATTGATATTTATAAATAGGCTTACTTAAAGAGAAGTAACGAACGCTATTAAACAAATAGGACCGAGATAATTCTTTTAGAAATCTACAAAATTAATCATTTGGAGTAGTCTAAATCAATCGAAACAACTGTTGGTCACTGATACGTCGAAGATAGGCTGAGGTTATCCACACTGGATGTAGTTAAAATTAAGTATATGTCATTTCCCAATTGATCATAAAAATTACCTGGCTCACAAAACCATTGTCAAGCATCCACTGTACAGGTATGTGGAAGACTTTGTATCTATTTGTAGCTGACTCTCCCATTCTCGAGATATTGAAAACTCCATGCTCTAATCTGCCATAACCCAATTTTTAACCCAACATTAGAGTGTTATTTAAGGTTGTGTGCAAAAGAACGTTCAATTAACATTTTACAGATCATGTTGTTATCATATTCCCATGTGGGTCAAGGATACGCATACTTTTCAAAGAGAGCCTGCATCTTTTTGAGAGCTGGACCACATGGCTGCCGAGGATCATCACGAAATGAGGAAGCCTCAGATTCTATCTTCTTCAGATCACAATACCCAAACGCGGCCTCGCGCAGCGCATCGGCCTTCTTCTCCGGCCAATCGAAGTGCTTTAACACTGCTCGTTCATCCACCTAAAATAAAAACCAACCATAGCAAATGAGTCTTCTTCTTTTCTATCTTAATCTAAATGCTATTTGCACATGAAGTTCTTATGCCAATTTGCACAATATATTGTTGTAAAAATTCTGTTTAGAAATAATATCATCCAACAATACATACCAAATAGGAAAGCTCGTCATCTAGCCATTTAACAAAGAGCACAACGTCTTCAATGTCTGTAAATGCAGCACCCTCCACTTCTTTGATTAAGCATCTAATAAAGTCTCCTTGCGTCTCGACATCTGTTTTAATCTGAAAAAAAAAACAAGGAAATATTGCCGAGGTGATCACTCAAGAAGCCATCTTTATTAATGCTAAACTAAATTAAATTAGGCTCTAACCAAATAACTAAACGCAATAACTCTAGGACATAGTTAATGGAGGATCTTCTTTTCCCTTTTGTAGTTCGACAATTAAAAAAGTGATTCCATAAAGTGCCTATCTACTTTGCGGCATTGTCAAAGTCGTGGGCACCCAAATTCGAATTTAATTGCTGTCTTACGTTAAAAATAAATAAATCAATTTCAAATTAAAGCATGGGAGTCAGCATTTTTGCATTTGACAGTGACACCAGTGGCACATTCGTAATTTCTGCAAAAAAAACATGTAACACACTTACCGCGAGCAGGTGAGACGAACGATTCTCGATTTCACCGATCATGTCACGTGGATTGGCCGCAGGAGGCAGTTCTACCACGCCGGAGAGTGATTCTCGCCGGGACTGCGATTCCCTCCTCATTAAGGAATGATAGAACTCCACCACTTCCGGCACCTTCCTCACCTTTGCCGTAACCTGCCTACTCCCCTTCGGCGGCGGAGGTGGAGGAGGCGGAGCAGCCTTCAACGCAGCCTTGAAAGGAGGAGGAGGCGGCGGGGGAGGTCGTGATATCACTTTCTCTGTTTCGACATTGCCGTTCTCCGACGCCGCAGAATCGGTGTACCGCGAGCGCATTGATGAAGAAGACAACGATGGTCTCGGTGGCGGTTTGGGAACGCGAGGCGCACGTGATCTTGTTAAAATGGACTCAGTAGAATCGGCGAGCTCCCCCGAGTCACGACGCGGCCTTTCACTTTCAGCCATTTCTGGTTTAAAATCTTGAACAGTTGCTTCAAACTGCTTGTGGTTCACACTTCTATGATCCGACGTCGTTTTCTTCAAACTCTTGATCAAAGTGGACCTCGCTGGCACCTCCAAAGGCGCTTGAAGCCTCACCGAAGAATGCTCGTCGTTTTCCATCGAAGAATGCACTTCATTTACCAATGCCTTGCAGACATGATCCGACGCCGTTTTCTTCAGCTCTGCAATCTCATCCTCCAACGCTTTAGTTTTTTTCAGGTTCTCTATTTTCTCTTCTTCCATTCGGAGCTTGAGTTCTTGGAGCTCGTTCCTGAGCCTCCGGTTGTCTGCCTCCACTTGTTCCATTTTGTTGTTGTTACTTTCTATTTGTGCGTCCCTGGCGGAAATCTGGTTTTCGAGAAGGGGAACGATGGCAACGGTTTCTTTGAGGAGCTTGTGTTCGAGAAGCTCTGTTTTGAGGCGAGACTCTCTCTCGCGGAGGTCCTCGACGAGGCGGAGGAGGTCGAGGACGTCGGAGGGGCGGGGCTGAACCTGAGCGGAGGAGCGTGAGAAGTAAGTGGCGAAGGAGCGCGTGAGGGAGGATTTAGTGGCGGAGGAGTGGGGAGGAGTGGGGGGCGCAGGGGACTTGGGGAAAGCCATTGAGAGCTTGACCTTGCCAGCTACCATTGAGGTGGAAAAGGAACAGGAATAAGAATGGGAATAGGTAGGATTTGATTTTGGATTAGGGTTGTCTGGTTTGCAATGTCATTGGAAGTGAAAGCTAAAACTAAGAAAGATGTCGCTGTCCGAATGTCTGTCTGGGAGTGGGAGGGAGACAGAGAAAGAAACAAGTGAAGGTCCGGGTAGAGAAGGAAGAGATTCCTGCAAAAGAGGCAAAATTGTAATAAAGTGGGTCTCCATTTACGATCATCAACGGACTTCCCTTCTACTGGGGCCTCTTCTTCACTTTGCCTTAACTGCTTCACACATCAAAATAACCTTTATTTACTCTCTTTTTTCTTCTCACTAATCTTACTATTTCTTAATACCTTACTTTCCTTCTCCCAAATACATGCTATTATGAATTAAGACACGCCATTATAATTTATATACATAATAATCAGATATGCACTCACTATTCAGTAAACTTCAATCAGAACGGTGATCCATCTTATCAGTCACAAATTTCGAGTCTCGATGATTAACTGAGTCGGACAATTATCTAAGATACTGAATGGTGGTTTATCATATCCAAGAGTTTGAATATCATCAAAGTAAATTAATTAATGTTTCGGCGATATTTAGGTCAGTTTTAAGTTATACATTAATTACAGTATTTATTATTATTTTTTTTTAACTTTATTTAATTTTCACATTATAGTATCTTTTACGTGTATTATTTGAAGAGTTTAGATGTAAAGGAATTTTTTTTACTGAACAAAATTTTGATTTGAAATGACACGTCGATGACCCAATAATTCACCATGACCCTACACCTCAAACAAACTAGTTTCAGAAGAAAAGGAAACGTAAATTATTTTTGTATGAATCAAAACTAACTTATATATGAATTACAAATCAAATTTTAAAGAAATTAATAAAATTAATTTTTATAACTTGATTTGTGCATAGTTTAATTTTAAACCATACAATTTTTTTTGGTTATTTTTCCTCTAAAAGGGCTCATACTATTTTTCCAAAAATAATATAATGGATGTTTATTTTTGTGATGGATTATTTTATTGTAGAAAACGTTAGTATCATATTCTTAATGAATTGAAATTTATTTAAAATAGACAATAACTTTTTTTATATCTTGTTTGTTTATTGACTTTTTCTAACTTATAATAGAAAATTTATTATTTTCATTAAACATGGAAGGATTTTAGAAAATAATTAACAGCAATAATGATCTTTTATAAATGAAGTTTAAATATTTTATTATTAAAATGTAAGTTTTATAAATTGAAAAATCAATTAGTTGAGATTTATTTTACAAAGACAAACTATCTTTCAGAAACTATTATTTTTATCTTTCTCTACATTTTTTCTAAAATTCTAATCAATCTACTCATTTATTTTTTACATCAAAGTTTATCATAAAATTTTTAACATAAAATACAATATTTATGTTGGATCAAAATTTTCATTATTAACTTCATCTTTTATTTTTTCTAAAATTCTAATCAATCTACTCATTTTTTTTACATCAAAGTTTATCATAAAATTTTTAACATAAAATACAATATTTATGTTGGATCAAAATTTTCATTATTAAATTCATCTTTTATTTTTTATAAAGTTATTTTTAGAAGTTTTGCATGTATACGCTATAAAGTGGTAACATGTGACTCAAAAGAGTTTAAAATTGTAAAGTCCATAATTTATTTATTTTAATAAATAGTATCAATTTTTCTTTGTTAGTAGTAATAATTTTTAAAGGTAGAAAATATAATTAATAAGAAAATTATGATAAAAAAATTAAAAATTTAGAATAAAGGATTATAGTAATTTTAGAATAAGGAATTCAAAACTTTGAAAATTTTTAGAAGGTTATATATATATATATATATATATATATATATATATATATATATATATATATATATATAATTAAAGGGACAAAACCCCTTTCAGAAGTGGAACGAGGAGAAAAAAACTTTCAGTGGTGATGGAAGTCAAAATATATTTTTTAATAAAATATTATTTTAATAAAATATAAAAAAATTTAAATAGTGTCAAATCTTAGCTTATAAATAGCAAGCAAGGGAGAAGGCTGAAATTGCACGAAAAATTGAGAAATTATGAGAGAAGAAAGAGTTGGAAGAAATTCTAGTTGCAAAGGTGAAATTTTGAAAGTTTTTGGGAACAATTTATAAGCAGGAGATTAAGTTTGGAATAGAGGTAAGGGGAGCTAATTTTCCTAGAATTTTATGTTAATTATCTAATTACTATTCATGTATTGAATTATTTTGTATGTTTATGTGTTAGTGTATCTTTTTCTATTGCATGTTTCTGGAAGGATAAGAAGATATCTAACCGGCTATGCTATGCCAGATTCAACTTCTTAGTTCCCTAGAAGATTTATTGTTTTTCTTTTTCTATTGCATTTTTCTGAAAGGATAAGAAGATGTTTAACCGGCTATGCCAGATTCAATTTCTTAGTTTCCCATGAAGGTTATTTTTTTATGGTAAGATAGAGGAATCTTAAAAACCAGAGTTGGTACATCCCTGATCATAGAGCAGTCTTGGATTGATATAATAAGTTGTGACTAATCATATGTACTTGCGTTTTGATGAGTTTGATTCGACAAACATTTGATTCTTCTCCAGTGACCACTTATAATAATATTTTATTATTGTTAATTTGTTTTGTGATATATTCATTTTGTATGATTTCTATGATGAATGTATTTTATGATGTTGGATATGAATTTATGCATTTGAAAATAGTATGAGTCTCGGGGACTATAATAGTAATAAGAGACTCATTCCAAATAAAAGAAGCTAGATTTAAAATTTTAGAAGTTTTATGTAGTAGTTGAAGATGGTTGTAGAAATGTTGTGATCACCACACTTGATCTATGTTATTTGGTGATTGTTGAAATTTATATGATATGGTGAATAACGATGTCGTGGTATGATTTGAGTGAAAATTCGATTTTTGAGAATAAAAAGAATTGAGGTCCTTTTACTTATTAATCAAGTCAAGACTTATTTTTAAACCTTTAAGACTCTTATGAGCTTGGTTTGCTAAGACGAGTATATCATTTATTGAGTGAAACTTAATTTATAAAAATTCAACGAGCTTATGATGGTTAGGTCACTAGACAAATATAGTATCTATGAATTTTCTTATTGAGTAAAATTTAAGATTTTAAAATTCAAAAAACTCAAAAAGATTGGTTTTCAAGTGATAAATATACTTTTAGGAATGTTTCATTGACTGAATAAGGACGTTATTTGAACAAACCTTTGTTTAAAAAATTCTCAACAATATTATTAATATATTATTAACTTAAATGATCAAATTATATGACATTTTTAAAAATAGATTTCTAATTAAGACAAATAAAAATGTGAGATTTCATATAAAAAAGAATCCAATGATACAATGAAACCTTATTAATTAATTAAAATATAAATATAAGTTGTTTGTTTTTTAAATGTAACAGTCCTAAAAAAATTGAATCCAATAAAAGTACATTTTTGACTTGAGATAAAAAGAAGATAATGTTTTTTTAAGAAATGATCAACGAAAAGTAATAATTGTTTGTTTTTAGAGTGGATAATTGGGGTAATACAATATTAATAGAATATGAATTTAATCTATACCTATGACATATTTTAACATCAATGATAATTTTATAGAATTTTTTGATGTTTAATTTTTTAATTTTTACTCGACATACGAGACTTAGATTCATATTTAAATTTTTTAATAATTTTTGTTGTGTTATTTTTTTTCACTAGGAAAAGTTTGTCCCAAGTGCAATAAATAAATATAATAATTTTTTAAATATTGATGTGCTACTTGGATTTCTAAATATATTTATTCGAATTAATGCGAAGTTTGAGTTAGCGTGCTGTAAAGGAAACCGGGGAGTTTTAGTTTTCAAGAGACCCAAAAGTGGGCGATTTTGTTGTGGGCATGAAGACTTTTTCTTTGTTAGATTTAAGGGTTCGAAAGTTGAAGTGTAATTAAAAGTGAAAATTGCTTTGTTAGTTCATTTAGAATTGGGCGGAAAACTAATTTGAGTTGGGATGGAAGAGATTTTGTGATACCGCATGGATTGCATGACACAAAAGATAATCTGGAAAAAGGCTTTACACTGTTTAAAAAGGAAAGGACACGGAATAAATATCATATATGTTAGGGGTACAAATATTTATTTTGTAAATATATTTGAAAATAAAAAGTAAGGATTAAATAAAGGAGAGTTTATAATTATATATTGTAATATTGATTTTGTGCATTGCATGATTATTGGCGGGTTAAAATAAAAGAAAAAGAAATTGAAGATGGAATAGGGAATAAATTATAGAAAATTTTACGAATCGATTTCTGATTTCATATGGTATATTAAAATTCAAATATATAACCTTTAAGATCACATATACAGAGAGTATGTATTATTAATGTCTACATAAGTTAAGATCAATTGATATTAATTATTTGAAATCTGTCTAAATTTGATTTGAGTAGCACGGGAGAAGAAAAAAAAATAAGTAAACAGATTTAATGCATAATGTTGAATTAGTTTTTAGGGTTAAATATGATTTTAGTCTCTAAACTATCAAGCAAATTTATTTTTAGTCCCTCTTTCAAAGTAAGATACATTTTAGTCCTCCTCCTTCAAAAAAACCTTAATTTACTTTGAAAGAGGGACTAAAAATAAATTCGCTTGATAGTTTAGGGATTAAAAACATATTTAACTCTAGTTTTTATATTAGGTAATAACAAATTGCAAAGAAGATAAAATTCTACTAATTTGATGCAATAGGTACGAATCAAGTCTACTAAATTGAACAGGGCATAGGCCTTGTATTTAGAGAAGTTCAATACTTGAACGGACATTACTCCCTCCATCCCCAACTATTTCTTTCTGTATCTCCATTTTTTTTAAATCTCAAAACTACCTTTTGTAAAAGAAATAATTTAAAGTATATATTTTTTTAATTTTTTTCTCTACAATTTAAAAAACTCTACCCTTCATTTTGTGTTTCAATAGATTTTAAAATTTATTAAAAGACTTTTTTTTAAGAACTTCAAAAAATTTTGAGATTTATTGAAATATTTTTTTTAATAAATTTCAAAATTTATTAAAAGTTTAAACGGATTTTAAAATTAGTTAAAATCTTCAACAAAATTCGAGACTTTTCGAAATTTGTTAAATTCAGCAAATTAGAATATAGGTTTCATGCATGTAACCTTATTTATTGAGCTATTTTCGAAAATTGGAAATGCAGAAAGAAACATTTGGAGGTGCATAGAGAAACAAGCAGCTTCTGTCGGATAAAAATTCCAACCCAAGTGAGGAATTGAGTAGTTGTTACTCACACCCTTGTTATTTTCTCTTCATACTCCCCCCTCTTTTATATTCCCCACTTTTGTTGAATATGACCTTTTCCCACTCAAGTTTCAAGAATAAAATAATTCAGTGAAATAATGTCAAAATGAAAAGAATAATTAAAGGGAAAAATGAAATAATTAATATATTTGTCTAAGCAGATTCTAAAACCAAATTTCGTTGGTAACGTCTTCCCCAGGCATGAAACAGCCGTTAGTTAGAAGCATGGCACTCCCTTTCTTTTTCATTACTTAGCTTTGCCACTTTGAAACTTAAAATTTTTATTTACAAGTTACGCAAAGCATCCAACCAATGAGCACCAAATACCTGCCTTCCTCAACTTCTATGTGCCAACTGTTTAAAACAGGTAACTTAGAAGTCAACAATTTCCATTAATAGACATCAATAAATCATTGCTCTTAACCAATCAACTAAAAATCACAATCATATATTATAATTACAACTACATCATTAATCATAAAACTTTTCTTTAAACATTTTATATGATTTTAACCATATCATAGAGTATGGAATTATCTCTATAACATCTTTTTAACATCTCAACAAAAAGATACTGTCTTTATCTCAAAATGACCACGATTTTACTCTTTTTTAAAATCAATTTAAAATTGATTGATATTCTCTATTTTCTATAAAATATTAATCTTTTATTCTTAAATTGTTTATGAATTTATTATCGTACCTGTTTTAGTAAACCAACGGAGAGAATCGGATTAGTTTAATAAAGTCACATAGTTATGATTATTCTTATGTGAAAAACTTTAAACTACATCGAAAGTATTAAGTATGAGGGCAAAATAATCACTGTAATGTTTCTTTGGCCAACAATACTTCCGGCTGCTGTTTAGCCTCATAATCAAAATTCTAATTAAATTATATTCTGATATTTGCATAAATCCTCAATTGTTTTTCTTTTTAAATTGTCATCAAATTAATTCTTTTATGAATCTCTCCAAGCGAACGAGAGACATTTCAATGAAAAATATTTTTTTCTTAAACTGATGTCGAATTAATTAACCTGTTTGTCAAAATAATACATTTACTGAAAAAAGTAAGATTACTATATTAAAATTATTTTAAAAGTAATATGTTTATTTATTTTTACTTTTAACGAGTGAGAGAAAATTAAACAACAGTTATTATTAAATGAAGAAATTAAAAAATAATTCCTTTAAAAAAATAGTTAATATAGATAGTAGCATTAAATTTTTTATTAAAAACACGTGAGACAAAACTTTACACTGCAACTCAGGAATGGTCTTTGAAGGCAAGCTTGCAGAGTACATAACATGACTTTCACAGCCATTTGGATGACCTTCAAATGCCTGAAACCTTTGCTTTTGCTTTTGCTTTTGAAATTGCGAAATAATCAATCCATGATTGGGTCCGTTTAATTAACATAATGCCAAATCTCAATTCTAAGAAGAAAGGAACTTTGTTTCTATGTCACTTAACGTCATCATTGTTTTCAACATAAAAATACTTATTATTTTAAAAAAAAAAAAAAAATATATATATATATATATATATATATATATTCCCTGTGAAGACAAATTTTTATCATATCTGAACCTTATATTATACACTTTTACAAGAAATTTAACGGCCCCGAATAAAGCGAAGGGGGTTTCATATTTATCCATTTTCCAAAGTCATTTTAGGATCGAAGATATGAAGGCGAAGTTCTGTCTTGTTCAACGTAAGAAACCGTCGGTAGCAGCGTTGATGAAAAGGTGCATCGGTGCGAAGAAGAAGATGGATAGCAGCATGGCAAAAAAATGGCGACAGCTCAGTGGGCAAACTCACTGGAGGGGGCTGATGGACCCTCTGGACATCGATCTTCGCCGCTACATAATACACTACGGTGAAATGGCTCAAGCGGCATACGATGCTTTCATATCGGAGAAAGCATCAAAGTATGCCGGAAGCAGCAGATATGCCAAGAGGAATTTCTTCTCCAAAGTTGGTTTGACGAATGGCAACCCCTTCACGTATTCCGCGACCAAGTTTCTGTATGCAACTTCAGAAATCGATCTCCCCGAAGCTTTCATCGTAAAGTCGTTTTCCAGAGAGGCTTGGAGCAGGGAATCAAATTGGATAGGTTATGTTGCAGTGGCGACTGATGAAGGGAAAGCCGCGTTAGGGAGAAGGGACATCGTGATCGCATGGAGAGGCACCGTGAAGACCTTGGAATGGGTTGATGATCTGGAGTTTGTTTTGGTTTCTGCTCCTCAAGTTTTTGGTAACAACACTGATCCCAAAGTGCATCAGGGTTGGTACTCCATTTACACCTCAGAGGATCCACGTTCTCCCTTTAATAAGAGCAGTGCCAGAAGTCAGGTATTATCCTTTCATATCGTGTTATCTGCCATAAAACTTCAATCTATCTATTTTTCATCTTGTTGCTTCAATGAAAAGACGGTGACAAAATCTATAACTAATGATTGAATCTTGCCATTCAAAGAAAGATAAAACTCACTGATTATCGATCGTTTGAGTAAACTTAAGAAAGGGATACAGAATAACATTTTTTTTTATGTGGATGATTAGGTCCTAAGCGAGGTGAGAAGGCTGGTGGAGCTATATAAGAATGAAGAAATAAGCATAACTATAACCGGTCACAGTTTAGGTGCTGCAATTGCAACCCTTAGTGCGGTGGACATTGTTGCGAATGGTTACAACAAACCAGGTGATCCTTCTATCAAGGCTTCCCCAGTCACTGCCGTTGTGTTTGCCTGCCCAAGAGTTGGTGATAGCAACTTTCGGAAGGTTTTCTCCGGCTACAAAGATTTGACAGCCATACGCATTCGAAACGAGTTAGACATTGTCCCAAACTACCCCCTTGTGGGGTATTCGGATGTAGGTGAGGAGTTGAAGATCGATACCCGAAAATCAATGTACTTGAAGAGTCCTGGGAACCCACTCAGTTGGCATAATTTGGAGGGTTACTTGCATGGTGTGGCGGGAACACAAGGAAGCAAAGGAGGGTTCAAACTTGAGGTTAATCGTGATATCGCACTTGTTAACAAGACCTTGGATGCTCTCAAAGATGAATTGCTTGTTCCCGTTTCGTGGAGGGTGGAAAAAAATAAGGGTATGGTTCAACAAAATGATGGTTCCTGGAAGCTCTTGGATCATGAGGATGATGACTTTTGATCCATAATTCAGAATCGAGAATGCCTTGATTTCGTTTGTTGTCGATTGGAGAAAATATTATTTGATAATTGGATTTGTTTACTATAGTGTAAGAAAAAACTCTGCTCTCTGTCATTTATATTTATAAGAAAATTATGTCGTTTGTGATCGGGAAGCAGACTACGAACAATCAATCTTTTGATTCAAAAGCAATATATATTTAAAGTAAATATAAAATCAGAAGTAAACCAAAAATCAACGTTTTATTATTTTTTGTTTGAATTGATTTTTGTGTTTTTTATTATTATAAAATTTTAAAACCTCTTTTTATATGAAGATTGTCAAACTTAAAGTAATTATTATTATACATTTTATGATGAAAAAAATGGTTAAATAGAGAAATACGAACTATTGTTATATTCATAATTCGATGTTATCTTTTATTTTTTAAAAGATTATATAATTTTTGTATTTCAAAATTACAATACAACTTAAATATACATATATAAAATTATAAAATAACATTTAAGATATATATGTATGTATATTACAGTGTTATAACTGTTATATATCTAAATAAAGCAAGTGGTTTTGTTTAGTTTGATTCTAGATTTTATTATTTTTTTTATCGATTCAGTTTTTAACACAGTAGTAATGATTTTTTTAGTTTATGGAGAGTATGTGAATTTTGTTTTCCTTAATAAAAATGAAAATGAAAAACGTAAAACATTTTTATATTATCATTCAATGTCAAAGCACTCTATAATTTATTTATTATTTTTTTATAATAAATACTTTGAAATTCATACAAAGAATTTGTATGATTTATTGATAGGATAAATTTGTTCATAGCAATATTGCATAATAGGCAAAACTCGTATTTTAATCACTCGAGAAGCTATTTGAAAAACTTACCATTACTTTTGGGCTTTACGGGTCCATATATAATATTCGGCTGGTCCAGTTCAGCGAATAGATTAGGAGTGTTTTTTCCTGCACAATCCTACATTTCTTTTTGCACCTCCATAATTTTTAAAAATTCTAAAACTATCTTTAATATTTTAAAAATTCTATAATTTATTTCTTTTTTTAATGAATTTTAAAATTTGTTAAAGAAAAAATTATTCAACAAATTTCTAAATTCTTTGAAAGATTTCCAAGTTGAAATTTGGTGAAAACAAAGTTACTTTTAAAATGTTGGATGCTGAGAAAAATGTGAGGTGATACAGGAAGAAACATTCATATATTATACTACTAAAATGGGCTTGGCCCCCAAATGTGTTTTCACCGCAACACTGAGTTTGGCAAAGATTTTACAAATTATTTCCTAAAAATCAAATCACGAAACCCCCTCAAGTTCATTGAATTGATTTATTTTATTTTAAATGCTAATATATCTCTGTTAACATTTTAAATCGGAATACCATGATACTTAAATAACTGTGTATATATGTTTAAATCATTTTATCTGGAAAGCATGATAAAACTTTATATAAACTATTCAATTGAAACAGAATGTTACTTTTGATAATTTTTAGTCAAACAGAAATTTTAGAACATTGTGATATTTATGTATTAATAATCAAATCTATGAGAGAGTAGAAGTAAACTAAAATCTCAAGATTCTTAATACAAAACGAAACACGATCTGCATCAAGCAACCTAACTGTCATCTCAATTTCTTTGATCCCTAAATTCACCATCCAAACATAAAGAGGAGCCGAAGTCAATGGTACAGTTGACAGTGAACAAAGAATTGGCATTGAAAGAGCCTTGTATTGGAACTCAGACAATAGTTATGCCATAAACAACTGAAAATTTCTTATTAGGAGGTCATTGTGAGAGATTTTTTGGTAGTTTTATCAGCACTAGGCTATCTTGTAGGGAGAGGTCTTGAGGGGAGGATATGAGAATGGACCGTAAATTAGACCTTTGGCGATGTACTTATATGCTGCTTCTGTCAAATGAATTCCATCCCAGTTTGCATGTGTGGATGGATCTGCACATACCTTTGAACCAATGTGACCACACCTTGCTGAGATATTGAAGTTGTATGGCCCAGGTGCTCCACAGCACGCTCTCAACGCCCCACTAGAAAACCCTGTATATTCAATCAACTCATACAAATTTAGGTGACTCTTAATAATTACAAAATAAATTTCTCCAACCAAATCCACCAAATTTCAAAATGATAGCACGGCATGATAAATCATTTTTAAATCATGTACGATGACGATCTTGTTCATACGAAATATCATTATCTTTAACATAATTTAAGATTAGTTGATAATATAAAACTGTTTCATATTTCAAAAGAGCTAACCATAGTGTCCTGGTGCATGGAAGAACCGTTTGGCAGCGCCGTAATAATCTGCGTACAGTATCCTTGCATGAGGATTCATTTGCCTTAGTGTCTTCAGAGCTAGCTTGAGCTCCTTGTTATGGTACTCTGCAAAACCATTGAAAGATTTCAAGCATCCATTTCCATCATAGTTCTCCTTGTTCTCGCTTCTGAATAAAGTCAGGTATAGCGCAGAGCACCCAATTGGCAAATTCCCCGGCACCAACAACTCCCTTGCTCCTTCAGCTATCAATTCCTATCAAAATAAGGGAGGAAAGTGAAATCAATCGATGGAATAGAGTGTACTCATACTGTTATCAACCACGTTTCTCAAGAATAATGGACTTAGTTTGATATAAGATTACATTGATGGCCGTTTTTATCGCTTCAACGACAGGAGGAACGGTAGCTTGAAGTTGAGTAATATTTCCAGCAATGGCAGCATAGTTATAATCATTACCACCAATCTCCCCCACCACAAAGAGAGAGCGTTCGAAGTAGGTATCACAATCTGTGACATATAAGGGGACAATAATAAAATACATGTTTTATTGTGGAAACATCATAAGAAAAACACATGCAAGTGTTTTCTTTGGTTTTCATGTTACCTAGTTTACTGGTGCAAAGGGAGGGTTTAAGTTTCTTAAACCAGCCAAGCTGAATGTTCAATGAATTATTTGTCCAAAGAAATTTTCCAAGCCCGGCTTCAATGAAGAATTTTGTATCAAGTGCTGTGGCTCCAGCAACGGCAAAATTTACTCCAGGATGGATATTTTGGTCTTTGGTTAATGCCAGATAAGGTAGTAAATATTGCAACTTATATGCCTCAGCTACAAAAATTCAAAAATCATGATGACAAGTGAGTATTACCAGAAGCAAGTCATGGTGGTTATATACAGAATTACACAGCACGTACCTATGAAATCAATTACTAGTCGTCCATCTGAGCAACGACCGGTTGAGCGATTAAAGAAGGTTTTACCATAGGGAAACTTTCCTATGACTGGGAATGACAAGGCTCCAGAAGCAAGGAGATTGCCCGTGTCACTTAAAGAGTCACCAAAATTGAAAATTGCATTATATGGGCTAAGGTTTCGACTTGAAACAACTTTCTCGTGGAAACCAAAGGTTAAGGAGGCAACGACCAAAAAACTATAGATGTTCATAGTGTTTCTGTTAACGTTGTTGAGAAATAACACAAATATAAGTAGAGCATACAATTATGAGGGAAAGTTATATGAGTCACTAATGCAGTTGAGCTTTAAATATTCTCACGTATTTTTCTAATCTTTCTCATTCATATCTGTGATGTACTATATGTCAACTATTAAGGAAAAAAGTAACGAGTTGTAAGTGGTTGGACATTATTAGATTCGGATTAATTTCGACGGTGAGCAACAGAGGACGATATGACCATAGTTGACTATTCAACGTATACAAAACTATTCTGGTTATATATGTCCTTCATCTTTTAACTAACGTCTAGTTAACTTGAATTTTAGCCAATATTTTACATTCGAGCCACAATATAGAGTTTCCTTAAACAGGATGCAAATTTATAAAAAATTCAAGAAAATAAGTATTTTAGAAACTATTGGAATTGGAATTGATCATTTCCAGAATTATTAAAACCATCTAGAAAATTAAGTAAAAAGTGTACGGTATATAAATTAATTTCTAGAATTTTTTGAAGTTCTTATAACGTAAGTCTTAGATTGTAGATACTATATTATGTGATTTAGTAAAGATTTCAGTCAACGATATAAAAAATACAATATCGTATAAACATAAACTATTATGAGTAGTAATTTTATATTAAAAATGTATTAATGATAATTTAAGTTAATTAACGCATATAAATGTAGATCAATTAAAGATTTGATTAATTAAAAATTAATTGAGAAGATGGAAGAAGTTAGAGAAAAAGGACAAAGTTGGTCCATAAACAAAATAAAAAGCATACTTTGATATCATTAAAGGAAAATTTGTTTAACTTGAAATTTTCACATCGAAAGTATTCTTTGAGTTAAGGTTTGATTGGTGTTGTTACAATTTATCTGTAAAAAGTATTTAGATGATATAAAAAAAGAAAAAATAATTCATAAAATATAAACCAAAACAACGAATCCCGGAAACCATGTAAGGACCATTCCATTGTTTTGTGTCAGTCCACGTACTATGATTTAATCAATTATACAAATGTTAGTACACTTTAATTGAATAGCCTGTAAAGAAAAAAAAAGTAATGGATATTGATTCAAGGCAAACTTTATGTTCACTTTAACTAAGGACGGAAAATGAAGAAAACAAAAACTGTTTTATGTTAAAACTAAAACATTTTTATTTATATCACATTAGACACGAATAGATTAAAAAATAATGTCGAAAAAAATAAGTAAATAAATAAAAGTAAATGGTGAAAATTTTAGCTAGAGGCAGCATTAATTAATATTTATAGAAAAGCATGCATTATACATGAATTTTGACATTGTGGAGGTGCCAAGTGAAGGGTCATTATTATTGCAAGTAGGACTGAGTGGTACTACCACGTTCTCTTCCATAAAGAGATCCAAGTTTTTCATAGATAATTATTAAATATCTATGATGGTTTGATGTGTGAAACAAGAGACATTAAATTTAGGAATGGTGTAGGATCCATCTACTAAACCTATGGCAATCCATCTATATGCAGCCTCGGTCATATGATAGCCATCCCAGCTAACATACTGTGATGGATCATCACAAGCAACCACCCCTCCGTCCCCACACTTGGTAATCTCATTGTAATTGTAAGGGCCATCAACTCCACAACAAACTTTCAGAACATTTCCACCAAACCCTGTAATAATAACATTAAAGAAAATCTCAGTATCACTCTTTCAGAACAAGAGGCCATGCTTAATCCCACTCTCAAATATCCTAACAACAAAACTTAAATACATTTTGGTTAAGTGTTTCTTATAATGTTCTCTTATCAAGATTAGAATTTTATCACAACCAAAGTTTACATTATACATATCGGTATATGTTAATGAAATAAAACTCTAATTGTAGAATATTGGATACTGTGGTCCTGTATTAAATGTGAAACTTATGTTAATTATTACTACTGGCTAAGGGAACATGGATTTATATGACTGATTTTTCTTCTTACTTGCAAGCCACAAAGGTTGACATGACAGAGCTAAGAGAATAGATATACCAAATTGTTCTGGAGATTTGTAGAGCTGCAATGCAGCGTTGAAATAATCTGCATAAATAATATTGGTGTGAGGATATAGCCCTCGAAGCTGATTTAGTTCAATCTGGAGCAGCTCATTGTGGTATTCATGAAACGTGTTTAACCACTTCAGACAGCCAACTTGGTCATACTCATCTTCATCTGTGGTCGCAAATCTTGTTAAATATGCAGAATTGCATCCAAGTGGCAACATTCCAGGAACCATAAGTGTTACAGCCCCTAAATCAATCAACTCCTGCATGAATTAATAAACCAATCGATAACTGACCAATGAATTAAAACTAGAAAGAGAAAAGAAATCACAAATCCTTGGCTTCTTTACAAAACAAAATGATAACTATCTCTCACCTTTGGAAGAATGCAACAAAACGAAGTTGTTGTATGGGATGAAATAGAGCTTTTTTAAATACAGAGTAATTTCTAAGAAGCAGTGATCTGATTGCCAGTTATTAGTCATTCAAAGATATGCAGTAGCCTGTTTTTCAATAACGTTTCCCTTTCCAAGAAATAAGTAAAAGCTCATTTTCTGAAAAGTTTTCTAAATACTCAACAAAATTCATCCCAGCTTTCTATTTCACTCGACAACTTTTATTTCAAACCAACATCTTTTCAACTTTTGTTTCTTCCTCTTTCAATTTCCTTTCCTCAAATCTCTCTCTTCCTTCCACGTATTTTACTCCCCATAGACTATGGATTCATTAATTGCAAATTGAAAAGATGTCAGAATGCCTACTAAACAATTGAATCAAATTCTTACCCTGATCACTGAGGTGATCACAGATACTACTTGGGGTATGTAAGGCACAAGATCTCCAAATGCGGTTGTTTCAGACAAAGGATAGCCATAATCATTGCCTCCAATCTCTCCCACAATAAATAAGGAGTTGCCAATAACTTTTTTGCAGCCTGCAACAATGAAATCCCATATGCCGTTGGAAATAGCTAGGAGAGAGGAATCCTTGCTTATCAGATTTTAAGCTTCATTTAGTGAACTCTTTATCCTTCTGCGTTGAATAGTTACTATAGACTACTACACTTGATTAGAGGATCTTTAAGTAGTTATTTATGGAAAAGCATTCCATTAAATAAATAGAGACATGAAAAATCTTAATTATGTAAATACTATACGCTGCTGGGCTGACCTACCGAGTACTGGTATTAAATCAAACTTGTTGAAATCAATTCATCAGTCGACCCTTCTCCTTGACATCAATCGAAATTCATATTTCATTCCGTTTGGACGGATCTTTGAGACGTCATATTTATACATAAGTTTAACATTAGTACATCATCGTTGCAAGTAATTTAAAAGTTTCAAACAATTAAAAATTCCTGTGAGACAAAACTCAAATAGAGGTTTTGTTTATATTATTTCCCGATTAAAATCAGACTTTCATCTCAATAATCTAGATATATAAAAAGTATGAAGATTACATATGTAAAACTCCATTTTTAATATGAGAACAATACCAACACCATTCGGGAAACTGTATATAAGTATTGACCATCAGTTTCTATATGAATGTTCAAACCAATTATTTTTAAAATTAACAATTTTCATTATATGTGAAAAATCTATATTGAATAACAAAAAAAAACACTTTTACTTTACATGAAGTTTTCAATACATGTAAAAGAAATTAATTAAAAAGTATCAAACTTTATACATTCAATAAAAAATTACTACATAATTATGTGAACAAATAATTAAATTTCGTTTTCAAAACTAGTAAATTGTAAGGGATTAGCTTACTAGTGCAACAAAAGGAAAGAAAATATAACTTCACTGTAAGAAGAACCGCAGAGCGAAGGCAGCAATTCCTTGAACCAGTCTAACTGAACCCTCAGAGAAAAGTTTGCGGTGGCATCAACAGCGAACCCCTTTTCTTCAAAGAAACTCCCGTCCAAGGCCGAGGCCCCGGCCACCGCAAAGTTCATTCCCTGCTCAGTATTTCCCCGTTTAAGCGCTCCATTCTTGTAACCCAGATACGGTTTCAAATACGGGAGCCCCAGAGAGTGAGCTGCACGAGAAACAGAAAGAAAAAGTGAATTTTAAACGGAGAAATTGATAGAAAAAGCAAGTGGGTATGGTGGAATTTTTTCAGTACCGATGAAATCGAGGATAAGGCGTCCATCGGAACATCGTCCAGTGGGGCGATGAAAGTGGGTTTGTCCGTAAGGAGGGAGCAAGCAATTGGGACTCTGGGGAGGGGAAATGAAATTCAAGTTACCGGTATCAGTGAGGGAATCTCCGAAGCTGAAGAGTGAGGAGTAGCAAGCAGTGACATTTATAGGAAGAAACAGTAGCAGTGGTAGCAGCAGCACCACACGTCGGAGAGACCAAATTTTAACGGACCAAGCCATGCTGACGCCTGATCATCGCGTGATCTGCTCTTCACTTTCCAATAATAATATCACATCTAATTGCCATGTGTGTAATAGAAAACGTGTTAAGGAATGTTATTTTCACTCGACCATTCTAACTATTAGTAATTTATACTAATGCTGGTTATTAAAAAATAACTATAATGTTTTAGGTTTTAATATAATTTTAGTCACTAAATTTTATTGGATTTTTTTGTTTTTTTGTTTTAATAAATTTCTTATCACTTTAGTTCAGTGTATCGCTACTTTACTTTTTACGTGAAAACAAATCATACTGCTTTTTTTTTGTTCTCATCCAAAATCCATAATGTAATACATATATTTTTTACGTTATACTAGATATGTTTACATTATGAGATCACGTCAAATTTTTCGTTAAAAATGGTGCTAGATATGTTTACTTGTTTATTTAATTTTTTTTTTGTGTGGGTTTAAGGAACATATTTAAATATTGTTCTAATCAGCAAATATACCTCAAAATTAAAACGGTCAATGTTTTCATATTTTCTTCATTCTTCCATGTTTTACTTAATGTTTAGGAAATATTTCGATATGAATTTTTTTTTATTGTCTAGATTCAATGTATTTATTGTTATAAATGCTTCTTTAATAATCGTAAGAGTAATTTAAATGTGTTAATGTGTCAGATAGATGAATTAAATGTGTATGAATGTCGGATGAATAAAATACCCACAGAGACCAATATGATCGATCCTCAGTCTTAATACTACAAACAATATTTAATGTATAAAAGGATTTAATTAATCAACATTTGCAATGCTTTATTTATCATTTATCCAAATATTTTTATTGAACAAATAACAGTTTTATATCATATAAACCATAATTAAATACTTAAAAGGTACGTGTATAACCAAAATTTGCATTAGTTAAACACGGTGAATTAAACTGAGGGAGAGAGTATGTCCCTTTTATAAAAGCTTGAACAATTAATTTATATGCAGCTTCAGTTAAATGTTTTCCATCCCATCCAATATACTTTGAAGGATCATCACAAGCATTCACGCCTGGATCGCCACACTTTATTGATGCATTGAAATTGTATGGACCTCCCTTTCCACAACAGGCTTTAAGACCAATAAATCCTGCATACCAATCAATAGTATATCATTTACTTTGATTAAGGATGAAGATGCATTATTTATTCGTCAGAATCTAACTTTTACATTGGATAAATATGAAAAAAGAAAATATTATACAAATATAAAGATTTATTAACCCATTGTCTTAAGATTTTAGATTGAGAATGATATCAATTTCTTATATGATTAGACTCGAATAACAATAATAGTATTTGTATCGAAAGTCTTCCTGACAAGAGATTTTAAGTAAATGTGTCAAGATAAATAAAAGTATAAAAGATACTAAAAATCAAAATCTTTTTCTTTCTCTCTGTCTTTCCATAGGATGAAAGGGATAAAAGATTTTGATGTCCCCTCCAATCGAGAATTAGGGCTAACAATGAATAAAAATCACTTTCTTTTGTTCAAATCTTCCCTCAATTTGTTATCAGAGTATATAAAACAAAGATAAATGTGCTTTGGTCAAGTATGAATAATGCATGAAGAAACATATTTTTGAATAAACTTCTTTCAGTGAGAATTGGGAAGAATGAATTACCAAATTTTGCAGGATGACGATATAAAGTCATTGCAGCATTGTAATAATCAACATAGATAATATTAACGTGAGGATGAAGAGCTTGAAGCTTATTTAATTCAATTTGGAGCTTATGGTTGTAATATTCAGTAAACTCGTTTAACCACTTCAAACATCCAAATTTGTCATATTGCTCCTCCGCTTTGGTTTCATAAATTGTTAAAAAATTTGCACTACATCCAATAGGGAAATTCCCAGGAACCATGAGCGTGTAAGCCCCTAAACCAATTAACTCCTGTAAGGGAAAAAGATAATTAAAATATAAAATGGAAAATATTAGTTAGAAATTATAACACAAAAACAAATAAAAATATTTAGTTAATTCCTTGGAATTACATATGCTATCACCGATTCAAATATAAGAAATCGTCAAATTAGATAAATTGCATAATTTTACACCATTTTGATTGATGCATTCCATAGTTTTACCATACAAAAAGAATCTACCATTGTATTAATTCATCGGCTACAAGAAAAACTAGATTTTTGATGGATAAAATCCATAGATAACTACAATTTTTTTTGAATATTATTAACGACAGTTAAAAATTTGTCAATAAAATGTGAGAAATCTATCCACAATCATCGAATGTCAAAAATTAATTAATAATTATCATCAATAAATATAAGTAGGTAATTACTGATAAATATTTTTTTTATTTACAAAATTCATGATAAATATCAGTCAATAATTAATAAAAACAAATTCGTCTGTAAATATTATGATTTGGTCTTCTTTCCACGTTATTTTTTTTTCTTTCTTTTTTCCCTCCTTCTTCCCACTCATGTCTTTTTAATTTATAACACACTTTACGTTAAATTTGGCAAAAAAAAAAATTAACTCCCGTTTTAGAATAGATTTATCAAATGGAATTACTAACAAATTTTTAAAATTTCAATTATCGGTGTATTTTCAAAATTTCAACTACTAACCGATTTCAAAATCAGTAATTATTAACAACTTTTAATAATTCAAAGTTAAAATAGTAACTTTAACACTCATTTTACCAATAAATTTTACAGACAAAATTATTTATTAATAATAAAAATGTTGCATTATGAACAAATTTAATCTATTAACAATATTTACCGATAATTAAAATCCTCAAATTTATTAGTAAAATTTATCTGTAAATTCTATTTTACCCATGAATTTTTTTTTCTGTATGCAAATCCTATTTTACTGACAATTTATTTTTTATTGATAAAATTTTGTTAATAATATAATATTTTCTTGTAGTATACCAAATACTTAAAATAAAGGATTAAATTGATGATAAAGATTTTTTTAACCACTTGAAAACAAATCTTAGAAGAAGTAAAGAAAAACAACTTTTTTTTTGTGAGAATAATTTGGGGACCAAAATCTTTAAAAGATTAATGTGTTATATATATATATATATATATATATATATATATATATATATATATATATATATATATATATATTATACATAAAATTGAACATTATGTTAAATAATTTAAACAACTAACGTATTTCGAGCCAAACTCATGTGCAGTTTTATTTCAAAATTGAAATTAATTTGGTTAAAGAAAATTAGAATCTTACTTTGGTTATTGAAGATATTGTATTGATGACATTAGGCACATACGATTTAACTTCTGCTATGCTCTTTCCTACAAGCAAAGGATGATTGAAATCGTTTCCACCTATTTCACCCACAAGAAATAATGAGTTCTTAACCTCTTCACTGCAACCTGCAAGATTAAACCTTAATTAAAAATCAATAATAACAAAATGAATTATTATCTTGTTGGATGTTCGGGACATGAAACAATAACTCCGTCTTTCCTTTCTATACACTTGTGTTTTCCTCCACATCACGTAGAATATAAAAATATATAATTATGAAAAATATTATCAAAACCTTATTAGACATTCTTTATAACCCGTTTATCTTGTTAAAATCCACATAGTGGGGAGAAGAATTTTAGTTGTTTCTGTGGGCTCTGATTTTAAACCTTTTTCCTTTTCTCTGTGCAAAAAAATATTTATTATTATTTTTGTAATATTAAGATGAATCAAAAGAGGGAGTCTTGCTCATACATTATTTCACACATTATTTAATAAGTTTAGTTTAATGTTAAAACATGTTTTCAAGAATATGCTGATCAAAGTCGTTGTAAAACTATGTCATTTTAAGCACAAAAAGAAATCTTTGTATGTATGATCTTTTTAAAGAGATTAATAATATTTGTTCCAAACATAGAAATTTAATTATATATATAAATGTGAGATAATAAAGTTGATGAGAAGATTCGTTTATATCATATAAGTGGATATAAAAATTATTTAAAAATTAGTTTTTAAAAAGTTAAATTAAACTTAAAATCTACAAAATCATTATTAATATTTAGTTTTACACGAAATATATATATCTTTGACATAAAAAAAAAGTATGTTAAAAAAAATAAAAAAAATAAATTTATAATATAAATAAATATAAATTTTATGATATTTAAAAACCATTTCTTACTAAGAAGAACAAAAGATTATGGATTAAAAATTTACTAAAACAGAAACACACGTTAATATATAATTAATGAATGTCTTATTCCTTTTCAACACTCAAGAAAGTGACAGAAGAAAAAAAACATTACGTGATAGAAAGTGATAAAGAAGCATGGATGAAGCATTTCCCACTAAATTATGTCTATATCAATAACATATTTGCATTAAGACAATTTTACATCTTGTAAACTGCTCACGTGTTGTTCTACATGCATGAACTTCGAATTTTTTAACAGAAGCAATGATAACTGGATGAGAAATTGTCGCAAACACCTTACACGTATTTAATTTCAACAAAAAGTATGTGATAAATTATATATATAATAAATTGTATGAGATTCTCTTGAGGTATGTTCACTTGAATAGAAAGTACTATCCACACAGAATAGTAAAGATGGAAAACAAGGATCCTTTGTGTTCGCTTGCAAAGATTAGGGTAAAAGCAAAAGAAAAGAAGGGAATTGCGGGATTGATGGTATTTTCAATCATCTTAGAAATGAGATGATTGGGAAGGATTTAAACCAAATTTCAAATTTATCTTTGCTGTATTTTATAATTTTCATATTTTTTCCTTTTATTATTATTATAATAATAATGATAATAAAAATAATAATAGTAATAGTAATAATAATAATAGTAATAATAATAATAATATAAATAATAACAATTATATTTTATATTACTTTATTAACTATTTTAGTAATATTTAATTTTTATTAATTAAACAATGTTTTTTATTTATCACATTAGTTAAATCTTATAATAATTTTTACAGATTTTACTTATAAATTTACTCTCATTAACCTTCAAATCAACTCAAATAAACAATAATTAATTCATCTTTAAATAAACAACAATTATTTCATTTTGAAATTTTCTCAAATTCATTCAACGAGTTTCTCAAAATTAATCCTCCAAAGTAAACGGCCTACTTAAAAGTTGAGTGAAGGGTGATTGATTGAGTAAGAATAATAGAAAAAACTTACTTTGGGAAGAAGAATTGCAAAGAGTAGAAAGCAGTTCCTTAAACCAAGTCAATTGAACTGACAAAGAATAGTTGGTTTTGACAGGAATGCCTCTTTGTTGAAAAAAGGTTGAGTCCATCGCCGTGGCTCCTGAAACTGCAAAATTGGCTCCTCCGTCTTTCCAACTCCATCCACCAATATTCCTCTTTTCCAGATACGGTTTCAACGATGGAATTCCAAGAAACTCAGCTATACAACACCACCGCAACAACAACAAAACGCATCTCAAATATAATATTTATGTATAAAAAGAAATAAGGTGGTTAGCCATGAAAACCCTGGCCTCCTAACACGGCACAAGTACGATACATATCCATTTATCCAAGAAAAACACATTAATATTTACAGTTGTAAAGAAAGAGACGTTCAATTATTTGAATGCGCCCTAACTATTCATTCCTACTCGGATGACTCTCGCACCACATAAGTTTTCCCAAGCGTGTTCCACGTGTTATACTCAAAAATATCCAAAAGTTTCAACGTATTGTTCAGTGACATGCATTCCGATTATACACTCTCCCGCACAAAAGTGACTTCCTTTTAGTATTTCAACAAAATTAATTATCTAAATTATTTTAATAATTAATTGATAAAACCTGTTTACTTTAAAAAAAATGTGTATAAACTACTTTTAAGTTACAAGAAAATGCTTTATCATGTTTTTTCTTCTATCTATGTTCTCCAAGTATAATTTGAAAGGAATTATTAGATGAAAGGCGATGGAAAAAGGGAAGTGTTACCGATGAAATCGATGATGAGACGACCATCGGAGCAGCGTCCTGTGACATTGTGAAAGAAGGTTTCACCGTAAGGAGGGAGGAAGCAGTTGTCGGAAAGCGGTGGTGAGCTGAGATAGAGGTTGCCGGTGTCGGCGAGGGAATCACCGAAGCTGAATATGAAGGAGTAAGGGCATGATTCTGATTTTGAAGAGGTTAAAGAAAAAGAAGTTATCAGCATAACTGCTACCACTATAATCCTAAGTAGCCTCATTGGAATTCTATCTTCCCCATTCTCTGCCAACATATATTTATATAACTTGGTCACAGTTTCTCTCTCCATAATCAAGACTGCGATTAAAATAGCTTTACACGTCATCTTTAACTCAATATTTTCTTGTTTAAACTCGGTTATTTGAGTACCAATAATTGTTTAACTGTCGCAACGTATAAGAAGTAACGCTTCTCTTGAGTATTTTTGTGCATTTTACTTTTTCTTTGGCATCTCTGCATGTACAATTATATGAAAATGAGATGTAATAGAAGATTTTAGTATGTGAATTTTACTGTTTAAATTTCTTTGTCTTTTATTACTATTTTAAAAAATTTAAACAGTTTACCAATGTATTAGGTTGGCAACAGATGATGTTATTTTTTAAAAGAATGTAATTATATGACGTCGTTTATAAACATAGACCGCTTTCTAATATATTTACGTACAGATAAATGTGAGAGTAGAATATGTACTCACCACATAGGTCATTTCCAGTACTTATAAAAATATAATAGTAAAATATATCAAAAGCACATGGGACATTCTTTAATTTAAACAATGTTACTTATCAAAATTTATCACATTAATTAAATTTTCTATAAAGAAAATTGAGACATTGCTTATAAACCACGATAATTAAAAAGAAGTTATGCTTTGAAAATACAGAACTAACGAATGTGACGTTTTAAATAATGTTATGAGATTAATTTTATGATTTATAAAATTAAACTATATTTTCGATTAATTTAAGATTTGAAAAAATTTATAATTAATTTATAAATGACAGAACCTATTTTTAAAGCTATAAGTATTGTCCCGATGAAATGCATTCAACAAAAGACACAAATTAAAACATAAAAGGGACATTGTTTGATGATGTTGTGTGTTTTTTGACTGCAAAAGTGTATACTAAAAGATAGAGATGTCAAAATGGGTCATAATTCGTGGGTCAACTCGGTCCACCACGAGTTTAAGTCGGGTTGGGTTTGAAAAAATTATATTTTTTTATGTGAGTCAGATTTCAACCCGGCTCATGCTGGTTGAACCTGTGGTAGGGCGGGTTGGCCCACCAACCCACATACCTAATTTTATTTTATTAAAATTTAATTTTAATTTTATAAAAAATATTTATTATTTTGTTTTTGTTTGAAAAAATTATTTAAGTTCCTTATTTACAAAATTAATTAAACACTCATGAGTGAAATTTGAGAATGAAAATTGTTTAGATTTAAATTATAGAAAGATAGTAATTTTTTTATTTAAAAAAAATTCTAATTAAGTGAGTCAGTAAGCGAACCTGTTTACCCATCAATCTGTGGTGGATCGGGTCGGGTTCGAATTTTTCTGACTCGCTAATAAACGAGGTGAATTGAGTTAACTCACTAAGTGATCAACCCGTGATAAACCGGGTCGGATCGAGCCGGATGACCCATTGTAACAGTTCTAAAAGAGAAAGGAGGGATCTTTTTGTATGGAACAGTGGGTGCTACCATTGTTTTGCTTGGGTCATGAACCGAACATACAGATAGGACTTTTCTTTGGTACCAAACTCCAACGACTTCTGAAAGCAAATTAATTATAAATTAAACTAACATTTGGAATACCATTTTTACCCATTGTTATTCCCCAGTTCTTGATCACATTTTATTCACCATCGCCACACAAATTCAATTGTATAAGCTCCATTATTAAGGACAAAAGACTATTCAATTACGCAAAACACTTCTAACAAATCAAAAGTACGGTGGCATAGAAAGTTCATTTTGTTGGTAAGGCATGTCACCCATTTCATATAGAATGTTAATTAGGAAGTGAATTTGGAGATGCCATGTTAAACTGGTCACCATGATGATGACTACCCTCCAACTCAAAAGGATTCAACCTTACTTTGATACTAAAGTGACTTACACTTTCTTCTGTCTCAGCATTCATCTCATCATCATCTTTCCACAACTCCATTCCACCAACCTTATTTTTCAAAACATCAAAGGAATCACAACAAAAACCAGTCAGAATTTTATAAATGTATACTAAGTGTCAATGTACATTTTTAGTGTCCATGAATCATTACTCTTTTAAATTTTCTCATATTTTTAGGAAAAGGAATTAATAAAGGCATGATATTTGAACAAACCTAGGTATTAATACTAGATCGAAATTTATTTGGTGCCATTATTTACTTTCTTCTATTTAATAAGCTATTTTAGATTTTTTTTAGAAATGGATTTGACATTATATCGACTTTTGCATGAATTTGGTCTAATCTTATAGTGTTTGCATCTCTTTCCTTTTTATGGTCAAACATGTTATAGATAACTAATGAATCTTAAAGTGTCAACATATCTATATACAAGTCATAAATTTTGGTTTATAGACCAGTACTACAACATTAAACTCCAAGTGAAGTGGTATAAACTTGAATCTGCATTCACATTATTATTATTATGATATGTGATTTCAGCATTAATTAGTTCAATTTTGATTTGAAATAATTGTAGTAACAGGAAAATGATGCAGAGCAGGTAAGTGAAGTGACTTATAGAGGATTCAACGGAACTTCCACAAATGAAAAGGCAATTAACTTAAATTGTAGCTCATGTGGTTGTTTCAACGTTACATTCGATCAAATTTACATTGTCTTTTCAAAATTTTCCCAACATACCTATGCTTTTTGTAAGAATATTGCTAATGGGAAGATTGGATCCACCGTTCCAAAAGTATCTTGTAAATAAAATAAATTTCCATGCCAACCTTGATGATGGTGGATTTAATGTAATGGAAATTAAGCTTTGCTAGATATTCCCAATATTTTTGGCATTTCTAAGGAACATGGAGATGTTGTGAATTTAGTATATTTTCTCAATTTCCTTACCCACTGATCTTTATTTTCAGAAACCCTAAAATGTTTATCACCCTAAAGCTTTTTTATATATAATAATAAAAAGAAATTAATAAAGATGACATTTGTGGTATCCTTTTCGGTACGTAAAATCGAAGATACATACATAAAAAAAATATAGATCCAAATAGTACTGAGGACGCAAACCAAAATGTATATAAAATATTGTATTCCATTCGTATAGAAAAACCTTTTTATATTGGTTAGAAAAGATACAGTAACGAAATTTATAGAAAGTTAAATATTATATAAAATAAATTGTAAATAATAGAAATAATAATAACAAAAAAATACATTTTTTATTATAATCAAATCATTTGAATAATTAAAAAATTTAAATTATTTACATTGTCGGCGATTGGCAAAACCCCAATTACTCCAATTATGTAATCCATGATTACAGTTTTCAACGGTGTTTTCCAAGTGGTTTTCCCAACCCCAAGAAATGTATTTATCAAGGATTATACCGCCTATTAGAAAGTGGGCTTTAAACCTAACTCAATCCCACGAAATCGGTTTGTAACAGAAATACCCACGTAGGACTCTATGATAGGTTGTAATCATGGCTCTAATACCATGTTAAGAAGTGGAGTTTAAGTCTAACTCAACTTCACAAAACTAGCTTGTAAGTTTGCACCCTACTTATATATTATAATTTGACTTTATCTCTAGTCAATGTGGGACTTCCAACACCGTCGGTAATGAAAAAAAACCATTAAAATGGTATATCTTTGTAGTGTATTGTGTACAACTCAAAATTTAATTTCTTCTACGACCACATTATATAAAAAAACATAAGAATAAGCTCACTGTTCTAAATCGCTAACATTTAATATTTACAAAGCTTTATCCATTATAAAACTAAAATACTCATATATATATATATATATATGTATATGTATATATATGTATATGTATATATATGTATATGTATATATATGTATATGTATATATATGTATATGTATATATGGGGTTTGCTAACGCGTGTATGCTTATTTTTCAATTGGTACATTTTAGCAATGTGTACCGGATTTTAGTTGACAAAAATACCCTTATATATCATTAATTCTAAGTTTTAAGGTTAAGGGTATTGCAATAGTTTTCATTCTCAAAACTAAAAAATAGAAACCCCCAAACTCTTGCTCATCTCTCTCATTCCTCTCAACCCTTTCTCTTTCATATCTCACACTCCAACCTTTTCTCTCTCCTCCTTACTGTAGTCTCAATTGAAAAAATCAGTTAAACAATTTGCTTTTGTAAAGAGTTGAGTCATTGACATATTCACCTTCAGGCAAAGGTTCATTCAAGATCTCTTCAATTTCATCATCTTCACTAACCTCTCTAATTTCATCATCTACATATATTGAATAATCATCTCTAAAAAAACCCTCCAGGCCAATTACCAATTCCTTCGGATGTCATTATGCTTTAGATAAAGTTATATACCACAAAAATTATAAAATGAAAATTCATTATAAAATAAATTTTTTGTAAGAAATTGTTTAACAATGAGTGTTTCTGATTTTTTTTTCCAGGTCAATTACCAATTCTTTTGATGTCATTATGCTTGTGAAAATTAGATAAAATTAGATAAGACAAAAATTATAAAATGAAAACTCATTATAAAATCATTTTTTGTAAAAAATTGTTTAAAAGCGAGTATTTCTGATTTTCTCCAGGTCAATTACCAATTCCTTTATGCTTGTGAAAATTGGATAAAATTAGATAAGACAAAAATTATAAAATGAAAAACTCATTATAAAATCATTTTTTGTAAGATTGTTTAACCGTCAGTGTTTCTGATTTTTTCCAGTTGTGGCTACCATAGGATGACAAAGAAAATGTTGGAACGAGAGAGATGAAAGAGAAAGAGTTGAGAGGAATGAGGGATGTGAACAAGGGTTTAGGGGTTTCTTTTTTTAGTTTTGAGAATGAAAATTATTAAAATACCCTTAACCTTAAAACTTAGAATCTATGTTATATAAGGGTATTTTTGTCTACTAAAACCCAGTATATATTGCTAAAATGTACCAACTAAAAAACAGGCGTACGCGCGTTAGCAAACCCATATATATATATATATATATTTCACATGATCAATGAGAAAAGTTTTATTTAGGAAACAAATTTCTTGTAAAGTCCCTTCTTAAATAAAATATTATAAATGTAATAATCAATAAATAGAAGAAATAACTATATAACTATTGTATTACAATCATTCACATTGGTGTGTATTGAGTATAGAAAGTCATATATATACATAATAAAATTTTATCCAAAATATGTTACTGCATTGTCCTCATCCTACAAAGAATTAGTAATAATATATTCATCTGTTCACACAATTAAGGTGATAATTACAAATAAAAAGATAATACAAACAAATGAAAATATAAGCTAATGTACCAAAAAGAATAATATAACATATATAAATAATCATATCAACAAATCCTAACATATACAATTATTCATGCTATACTTGACCATCCAAATACATGTATTGATATGATTCTAACAAATCAACCCATAAACTAGAGACTCAAATCGTAATTCTCACTATAACATGTGACTTTTAATATATATATATATATATATATATATATATATATATATATATATATATATATATATATATATATATATATATATATATATATATATATATATATATATATAATTGGATTTGAGTTAATGGTTAATATACCAACTATATAAAAAAGTACACCATTGTATAAACATAAACTATTATGAATAGTCATTTTATATTAAAAAATGAATTAATGATAATTTACGCTAATTAACTGATATAAATGTAGATCAATTAAAGATTTGATTAAGTAAAAATTAATGGAGAAGATGGAAGAACGTGCAGGAAAAGGGCAAAGCTGGCCCATAAACAAAACAAAAACATCCAAATACACTTAATTTCACCCACTCAATAAGAAGTACGGCCAACTAAATTCATTGAAGTAGGCATCCGAGGATCTATTTGTGGTATTCATTCACTTAAAAGGTCAAAGTAAATTTAAGATTTGGGAAACATATGGCAGATATTAGCATGTGAATTTTATTAGCAACATAAATATGTCTTAACTTTAATATAAATTATAAAATTTTATAAGTAATGATAAAAAAATTAAAAATTTTACAGATTAAATAAATAGTAAGTAAAACTAAACAATATCTTATTCAATGAGGTGAAAAACATATTTTAAAATTTTATACTATTTTTAATAAGTTTAAAGAATAATGTGATAAAAAATAAATAGTATACTTTGATATCATTAAAGGAAAATTTGTTTTAACTTGAAATTTTCACATAGAAAGTATTCTTTGAGTTAAGATTTATTTGGTCTTGTTACAATTTATCTGTAAAAGTATTTAGATGATTTAAAAAAAGAAATAAAATATAAAATATAAACCAAAACAACGAATCCATAAATCCATGTAAGGACCAGTCCATTGTTTTGTGTTAATTCAATTGTACAAATATAATTACACTTTGATCGAATAGCTTGTAAAGAAAAAAAAAGTAATGGATATTGATTCAAGACAAACTTTATGTTCACTTTAACTATGGACGAAAAATGAAGAAAACAAAAACTGTTTTATGTAAAAACTAAAACATTTTTATTTATATCACACTAGACATGAATAAATAAAAAAATAATGTCGAAAAGAATAAATTAATAAAAAATGGTGAAAATCTAAGCTAGAGGCAGCATTAATTAATATTTACAGAAAAGCATCCATTAGACATGTTGGAGGTGCTAAGTGAAGGGTCATTATTATTGCAAGTAGGACTGAGTGGTCCCACCACGTTCTCTTCCATAAAGAGATCCAAGTTTTTCATAGATAATTATTAAATGTTTATGATGGTTTTGTTGGATACAAACAAAATTTTATATAATGTTTATGATGGTTTTGTTACAACAAAGTTTTATATAATGTTTATGATGGTTTTGTTGAATACAACAAAGTTTTATATTAAATAAAAATAAAAGATGAATATGAATTTATATATATAAAATATCTCTTATAATAAAAAATCTTTTTAAAGAAATATTAAAAACAAATCCATTGAAAACTTAAAATTTAATGTCTGAAACAAGTGATAATAATAGTGTAGGATCCATCTATATCCAGCCTCGGTCATATGATAACCATCCCAGCTAGCATACTGTGATGGATCATCACAAGCAACCACCCCACACTTTGGAAATATCATTGTATTGTAAGGATCAACTCCACATCAAACTTTCATAACATTTCCACCATATATGTTATATATGATATCTTTCTTTGGTTTCAGTTCAAGCTTTGGATCGGATTCCACTTACCAAGATGGTACACATACATTAGCATTAGCAGTATTCTTAATTTCTTCAACAATCGGAGTCATTATTTCTCAAAGTGATTTTAATATTTTTTATGAAAAATAATGATTTCACACCCTTTTAAAAATAATAATCTCACTTAACAATCCACTTAAATAATATAATAATGTATATTAAATTTTTAAATTAAAAATAAAATAAATACTATTAAAATAATATTCTTTTCAACTGATAGGTGAGTTTTTTTATTTGGTGTCAACATATCACCACTCATTTTATATGAGATCACAACAAATTTCTCATTAAAAATCGTGCTAGATATGTTTACTTTTTTTGTGTGGGTTTAAGGAAAATATTTAAATATTGTTCTAATTAGCAAATATACCTCAAAGCTAAAACGTTCAAATTTTCAATCTTCACTTCATTCTTCCCTATTTAACTTAATGTTTAGGAAATATTTCGGTATGAATATGTTTTTATTTATTACTGTCTAGATTCAATGTATTTATTATTATAAATGCTCCTTTAATAACAGTAATTTAAAGGTTAAACCGAAGTTCCTATATCTGTTAGGTTTTCTTAAATAGTTATTTTTTTATTTTTTTTCCAATTGGAATGAGAAAATATTTTATGTAAGACCTCCTTTTATGCTAGGTATTAAAAATATTTCACGTCTGACAGTTCTGAAAGAGTTAACCGTTAACTCAATTTAATAATAGGAAGTCGATTATTTTAATTTTTCATTTTTAGAAATCCAATTAAAAAACACAAGAAAAGGACCTATTTAAGAAAAATTAATAATACTGGAGAAGTGATTTAACCTAATTAAAATGTTAATAGTAATATGAATGTCAGATGAATAAAATACCCACAGAGACTAATACTACAAAACAGTAGTTAATGCATAAAAAAAATTAATTAATCAGATTTACAATGATTTTTTTTATCATTACCTTTTATTGAACAAATAAAAGTTTTGATACTATATAAACCATAACAAAATACTTAAAAGGTACGTGTATAACCATAATTTACATTAGTCAAACACAGGGAACTAAACTGAGGGAAAGAATATGGCCCTTTTATAAAAGCTTGAGCGATTAATTTATAAGCAGCTTCAGATAAATGTTTTCCATCCCATCCAATATACTTAGAAGGATCATCACAAGCATTCACGCCTGGATCACCACACTGTATTGATACATTGAAATTGTATGGACCTCCCTTTCCACAACATGCTTTAAGAGCAATAAGTCCTGCATACCAATCAAAACTATATCATTTGCTTTCATGAAGTATGAAGATGCATTATCTAACCACTTTCATTTCTTCAAATATTCCTTCAATTTGTTACCAAAGTATATCAAACAAAGATAAATGTGCTGTGCTCAAGTATGAATGCATGAAGAAACATATTTTTGAATAAACTTCTATCAGTAAGAATTGGGAAGAATGAATTACCAAATTTTGCAGGACGACGATATAAAGTCATTGCAGCATTGTAATAATCAACATAGATAATATTAACGTGAGGATGAAGAGCTCGAAGCTTATTTAATTCAATTTGGAGTTCATGGTTGTAATATTCAGCAAACTCGTTTAACCACTTCAAGCATCCAAATTTGTCATATTGCTTCTCAACTTTGGTTTCATAAATTGTTAAATATATTACTCTACATCCAAAAGGGAAAATCCCAGGAACCATGAGCGTGCGAGCCCCTAAACCAATCAACTCCTGTAAAGGAAAAAATAATTACAAGCTAAAATAGAAAATATAAGTTAGAAATTATAAAGCAAAAATAAATAAAAGACTTTAGTTAATTCCTCGGAGTTACATATGCTATTACCGCTTTAAAAAAATCAACAAATTAAGCAAATTGCATAATTTTACGCCAATGCATTCAATAGTTTTTCATACAAAGAATCTATCATTGTACTAATTGACGTACTACAACAAAAATTTGAGTTTGTAACCACAAAAATTTGTTAATAAAGTAAAATTATTAACGGTCTAATGACGATTAAAAATTTGTCGATAAAATATAAATTGATAAGTTATAAAACATATCAAGAAATTTATTAGTAATTATCAAAGGTAAACAATTCGTTGATAAATACCATCGATATGTATCGGTGATTAAAGTTGAATATTATTTTATCTGTAAAATTCATCGATAAATATTTGTTGATAATTAATAATAATTTTTTTTCATAAATATCACGATTTGGTCATTTTCTCTTTATTATCTTCTTTCTTTATTCTTTCTCTTTTTCTCCTTCTTCCTCGCTCTCCTCCTACTAATGTTGGTCAGTCGTTATTATTCGTCATTGTGGTTGTCATTACAACTATGCTTCCCATCATTAGTTCCTCCATTTCATTCTTCTCCATTCATCTTCCTTCTCTTCTATCGGTGCCTCAATCTCAACATTGTAATTGTTATCATCGCCTCCTCTACCCTTTTTTCCTCATTATTTTTATTTTCTTCTTCTTATCATTTATCTCCTTTTAATTTATAAAACACAGTTATAATCAAATTTGATAGAGAAATGGACTCCCATTTTTCTAACGAATTTATCGATGAAACAAATTTTAAAAACTTTAATTACTAGTAGATTTTCAAGATTTCAACTACAGATTTCAAAATAAGTAATTATAAACAAATTTTACAAATTATATATAAAAAGAATAACTTTGACGCTTATTTTAAAAAAGAAAATTTACAAAGAAAATTATTTATCAATAATAAAAATGTTGCATTTCTACTGAAAATATTTACCTGTAATTAAAATCCTCAAATTTATTGGTAAAATTTATTGACAAATACTATTTTACCGCGATAAATTTTTTTTGTCTACAAATTCTATTTTATTAATAATTTATCTTTTTGTCGATAAAATTTTGTTAATAATATAATATTATTTTGTAGTGAACCACATACTTAAAATAAAGGATTAAATTGATGATAAAGATTTTTTTAACCTATAACTTCACAACACATCTCAGAAGAAGTAAAGAAAAATAACTTTTTTGTGAGAATAATTTGGGGACCAAATTTTTTCGAAGATTGACGTGATTATATATATATATATATATATATATATATATATATATATATATATATATATATATATGTTATACATAAAATTGAATATTATGTGAAATAATTTAAACAATTAACGTATTTTGAGCCAAACTCATGTGCAATTTTATTGCAAAATTGAAATTAATTTGGTTAAAGCAAATTAGAATCTTACTTTGGTTATTGAAGATACTGTATTGATGACATTAGGCACATACGATTTAACTTCTGCTATGCTCTTTCCTACAACCAAAGGATGATTGAAATCGTTTCCACCTATTTCACCCACAAGAAATAATGAGTTCTTAACCTCTTCATGGCAACCTGCAAGATTAAACATTAATTAAAAATCAATAATAACAAAATGAATTATGATCTTGTTGGATGTCATGAAACAATAACTGTCTTTCCTTTCTATACACTTGTGTTTTCCTCCACATGCATGTAGAATATAAAAGACATTACGTGATACAAAAGTAATAATATAGAAAGTGGTAAAGAAGCATGGATGAAGCATTTCCCACTAAATTATGTCTGTATATCCATAACATATTACTGCATTAAGACAATTTTACATCTTGTAAACTGCTCTACATGCATGAACTTCGATTTTTTTTGACAAAAGTAATGATAACTGGATGAGAAATTGTCGCGAACACCTTACACGTATTTAATTTCAATAAAAAATATGAGATAAATCATACATATAATAAATTGTGCGAGATTCTCTTAAAGTTGGATGAAGGCTGATTGGTTGAGTAAGAGTAACAGAAAAACTTACTTTGGGAAGAAGAATTGCAAAGAGTAGAAAGCAGTTCCTTAAACCAAGTGAGTTGAACTGACAAAGAATAATTGGTATTGACAGGAATGCCTCTCTGTTGAAAGAAGGTTGAGTCCATCGCCGTCGCTCCTGCAACTGCAAAATTGGCTCCTCCGTCTTTCCAACTCCATCCACCACCAATATTCTTCTTTTCCAGATACGGTTTCACCGATGGAATCCCAAGAAACTCAGCTATACAACAACAACAACAATAAAAAACATCTCAAATATAATATTTATGTATAAAAAGAAATAAGGTGGTTAGCCATGAAAACCCTGGCCACCTAACACGGCACAAATACATATCCATTTATCGAGGAAGAAGACATTAATATAAAATTTTACAGATTGCAATGAAAGAGACGTTGAATTATTTTATTAAGTCCTAACTATTCATTCCAACTCGGATCACTCTCGCACCACCACAAACTTTTCCAAGCGTTTTCAACGTGTTATATTCAAGTAATCCAAAAGTTTCAACGTATGGTTCGTATTGTTCAGTAACATGTGCATTCCGATTAGACACTCTCCCGTACAAAAGTGAATTCCTTTTAGCATTTCAACAAAATTAATTATCTAAATTATTTTAATAATTAATTGATAAAACCTGTTTACTTAAAAAAATTGTGTATAAACTATTTTTAAGTTACAAGAAAATGCTTTATCATGTTTTTTCTTTTATCTATGTTCTCCAAGTATAATATGAAAGGAATTATTAAGATGAAAGGCGATGGAAAAAGGGAAGTGTTACCGATGAAATCGATGATGAGACGACCATCGGAGCAGCGTCCTGTGACATTGTGAAAGAAGGTTTCACCGTAAGGAGGTAAGAAGCAGTTGTCGGAAAGCGGTGGTGAGCTGAGATAGAGGTTGCCGGTGTCGGCGAGGGAATCACCGAAGCTGAATATGGAGGAGTAAGGGCATGATTCTGATGTTGAAGAGGTTAAAGAAAAAGAAGTTAGCAGCATAAATGCTATCACTATAATCCTAACTCGCCTCATTGGAATTCTATCTTCCCCATTCATTCCCAAACATATATTTATATAACTTGGTCACGCTTTCTCTCACATAATCATGACTGCGATTAAAATAGCTTCACACGTCATCTTTAACTTGATATTTTCTTGTTTAAACTCGGTTATTTGAATACCAAATTTATATAGTTTAAGATTATTTTTTATGAATATTTTCATGCCTACTTTTTTTTCTTTTTCTTTTTTGTAAGATTTTTTTTGGCAACTAAACAAAATTAAATATATGAGAAGAATAGGATCATGACACATTTTTATATTTATTTGATATATAGTATAAAAATAAAATGATTATAAAAATGTGAATATTTTTATTTTTTCAATAAAAGAAAATGATAATATTAAATAAATGTAAAAAAATTAGGTAGATAAAAAATATTTTTCAACATTTTTTAGTAAATGTAGTTAAACAATAATTGTTTAACTGTCAACGTATACGTATAAGAAGTAATTCTCTTGAGTATTTTTGTGAAATTTATTTTTTTCTTTTTGGCATCTCTACATGTACAATTATATGAAAATGAGATGTAATAGAAAATTTTAGTATGTGAATTTTACTGTTTAAATTTCTTTGTCTTTTCTTACTATTATAAAAGTTTTAAACAGTTTACCAATGTATTAGGTTGGCAACAAATGATGATATTTTTGAAAAGAATGTAATTATATGACGTGGTTTATAAAACATTCGACTGCTTGTTATATAGGTCGTTTCCGGTACTTATAAAAATATAATAGTAAAATATATGAAAAGCACATAGGCCATTCTTTAATTTAAACTGTGTTAGTTATCAAAATTTATCATTAATTAAATTTTCTATAAAGCAAATGATGCGACATTGTCTATAAACGATAATTTTAAAAAAAAGTTTAATGTTTCAATAGGTCCCTATTTTTGTTCAGAATTTGAAATAGGTCTCTTTATTTTTTGGCGTCTCAATTGGATCCTTATTTTTGTTAATTTGATGCAAATAAATCCTTTCCGTCAATTTCATCAAACGCGTTAATGAATGTGTGACGTGGCCTGAGGACAGTATTGACACGTGTAAGGCCACGTCACACATTCATTAACGCCGTTTGATGAAATTGACGAAAATGATTTATTTGCATCAAATTAACAAAAATAAGGAGAGGCCAAAAGATAAAGGGACCTATTTGAACAAAAATAGGGATCTATTAAGACATTAAATCAAAAAAAAAGTTATGCTTTGAAAATACAAAACTAACGAATGATATGAGATTAATTTTATGTTTTATGAAATTAAACTATTTTTGCGATTAATTTATGCTTTGAAAGATTTTATGATTAATTTATAAAATACGGAACCTATTTTTGGAGCTATAAGATTTCTCCCCATAAAATGCATTCAACAAAACACCAAATTAAAACATAAAAGGGACACCGTTTGATGATGTGTTTTTTAACTGCAAAAACGTATGCTAAAAGCAGAAGGGGGACCTTTTGTTAGTCACGTCATTTATATTGTATCTTTTGTGTTTTTATTTAAATTTAATTTTATAAAATATAAATTAATTTTAATTAAATTTAACTTAATAAAATATAAATTAAATTTTTATTTTTTACAGATAACGAATGTCTGTACAAATAGTATAATACTCACATCTTACCCATTTTTATATGAATATTAAAATATTCACTACCAATAATTTACAGATAATAAATATTCACGAATAGTAATTATTTGTTACAAATGTTATCCACGAGCAGATTTTTTTTACATCCCTTAAGGCTACGAGAGGAAAAGGAAATGCACAACAAAATTATTGTAAGTGTAACTAAACCAGATGAGTGAATGAGAAGTGACAAGAGTGAACAACCATAAGAGAGAAGTGAAAGGTAGATAATGGTCGTTGTAGTATTAGGTGGAACAGAAACAATAATTGCAATTCAGTTTTATTTTTCTTCTTTAACTTTCATATTATCAATAAATTAATAGATGAAAATATCAACAAAATTGAAATGATTTAATTATAGATAAATTTTTAAAATAAATAATTATCCACAAATTTTATTAATTTAAAATTAAAGTAATAATTTTAACTCTCATTTTATTAATAAATTTTACAAACAAAATTATTTATTAATAATAAAAATGTTGTACTATTGACAAATTTAATCAATTGATAATATTTATTAATAATTAAAATTTTCAAATTTATTGATAAAATTTATCTATGAATTTTATTTTACTGATTATTTTTTTTGTCTACAAATTCTATTTTATTGATATTTTTTTTTGTCGGTAAAAATTTGTTAATTAAGTAGTGTATCAAATAACTTAAAATAAAGGATTAAATTGATGATAAAAAAAATAACCACTAACTTGACAACAAATCTTAGAAGAAATAAAGAAAAATAACTTGAGTATTTCATCTGTCCCTTCAAAAATTTTATGTTACACCTCCAAATTTTTCAAAAATTATTGTTATACCCCAATTAAAATATTATTAATTATTAATGAAATGAAAAGAATCTTTGACCGTTCTTAACAGTTTTCTCTCTCTTTACTACTTTTTCTCTCCTCACTTCTTTTGCTTTCTTTATCTATATATATATATATATATATATATATATATATATATATATATATATATATATATATATATATATATTATAATTAATTATTTATTTATATTTTGATTAAATTTTGCTGTTTTGAATTATTTTATGTTTTATTTGTTTTGTAATTTTTTTATTTTAATTAATTTGTTTTATTATAATTAATTAATTACTTATATAAATATTTGAGTTATTTATATTTATTCTGAATTAAATAATTTCGTTTGTAAATATTTAATATTTATTTTAATTTTAGAGAATTTAAATTTTTTTATTTGTAATAATATAGTAATGAATTATGAATGTAAAAAAAAAATAAATATTAATAAATCATTTATAAAATGAATTAAAAAAATTATAAGTTGAAAGACTTAATAAATCATTAAAATTTCTTAAATATTAAATTAAAAATTTCAAAAGCCATGTTTAAGCCTTTATAATTGATTGCCTTTAAAATTTATTAAATTTGGAATTAAAAATTTGGAAAGCCATGTCAATAATTTTTGTATAAAAAGTTTTGAAAATTAATACTATTAATTCAATTAAAAAAAGTTATAAATTCAAAGACTTAATAAATCATTAAAATTTAATAAATATTGAATTACAAATTTTGAAAGCCATATGCATTTAAAAAATCTCACTCATCCATTGATTTTATTATTGTTATAAATGTTTCAGAATGTATATAAAACTACTCTTCAAAATCTACTTATGATTTCCTTATTATTATATGAAAATCTATACCGTATACAAATAAGCAAAACATTCTTATATGACAATCTATAAACTATATTGTATACAATGAAGCAAAATATTATCGGACGTTGAAATGCGACAAAATCATAACGTGGAAATCCGCTTTTTATCGGAAATCAAAATTCGATAAAAGGAGAATTTGATATTCGAAGAATAATAAATCGAGTTTTGACATCTAATCGGATTTCGATATCCAATTGATTTATTATTCGATTTCAATATCCGATTAAGAGTTGAGAGTTTTATACCGAATTTATACATTTGTTTGACGTGAGAAGCTTAAAAAAAAATTCTTTTCCAGTTCTAATGACAATCACCACCACAACAGCACCTCTGCCACTTGCCTTGAATACTTCTTAACGAAAAATCTTTCTCAAATCTCTTTCAAAGACCACAGAAGATGAAACCAGTGAAGGAAACAATGAAGAAATGAAAGGGATGCAGGAATGAAAGAGATATATAAACTTTCGCCCTCATTCAATGCTCCACTCAATCACTCAACCACTTAATTCGATAAAAAAATTTAATTCTGACCAACCTCATTAATTATAAAAACATTTGTGGAAACTAGATGTGCATGATAAAACCCTTGGAGGTACATGTAAAATACCCAAACAACTTTTGTGTGAGAATAATTTGGGACCAGAAGATTAATATCATTATATATATTATACATAAAATTGAATATTATGTGAAATAATTTAAACGTATTTTGAGCTAAACTCATGTGCAATTTTATTGGAAAATTGAAATTAATTTGGTTAAAGAAAATTAGAAACTTATTTTGCTTATTGAAGATATTGCATTGATGACATGAAGCACGTACGATTTAACTTCTACTATGGTCATTGCCGACAAGATTTTATGAAAGATTATTCACTACTGCTGCAAAAAAAAAAAAAAAAGAAGAAAAGAGAAACAAAAGCGATGCTACTGTTCTTGCAACTGTAATTCGTCGTTCTTGGCAAACTGACCTCATCGGAATAGATATGCTGTCTATCCAATAAAAACATCAGTTTATTTATACTTTTTCATAGTTAAAATAATTATCGGTATTTTCTAAATCTTCTGTCACGTAATTAATTAACACCTGCATAAAATTTTTAAATGCATCTCAAGTTTAAGGGAGATTATATATTAAATAGTCTGTTCTTCTTGAAAGAATATTTGACTAGTATGATTTTGTGATTTTCAAACATTTGCGAAATCATGTTCGGCCGATCTTTTAGAAGAAAAAAAATGCTATCAACCTGAGGGAGGCATATATGTTCCTTTTTTTTGGTTAGATGTCATTTTTATTTCTTTTTCACCGTTAACTAAAATGTAAAATAATATGCAAAACTTGTCTACTTTAACACAATGCTTTGTTCTATTTTAAAATGTTACCATTTTTTTCTTTTTCCCGATTCAGAAAAAGTACAAATAAGAAAATTTGAAAATAGTAAAATATTATTTTATAACTATTTAAATACAAGAAAACGTAAGAATGAAGAATCAAAATAAAAATTATCATTTTTCAGAAACAAACTTACGCAGAGCCGGATCACCAATTCAAAAGAAAAATGGGTAAACCAATGTAAATTAATTTCCAATTGCAATAGTTCAGCAAACTTACAATCTAATAAAAATATCGAAAAAATCGGCTAAAAACTTATTTAAATAAAATCAATGATAGCTTAAATAAGGAATTAATAATTAGGAGTTTACATACAATGGCTATATCTCTTTTCATTCGTGAACAATTCCATTGCACAATATCTCATTATAACGCAACAATAGTTGGTGTTTATTTACAACAGCAGAAGAATCCATATACAAATCTGGAAAACAAATTTATTTCAACATCATAGTTAAGACTTTTCTCTGAAAATTATGATCTAGCAAAAGTTTATTTAACAAAATACACAGATCATAACAAGGCGATAATTAGAAACGAAATTTCTACTGGGGATTTGGAGGACGGCTGTTAGCAGCAGCAACACGGGATCCCCATTCCAGCAGTTCTTTGCTGGTATCATCTTTGTGTACAAAAACTTCAATAAAACATAGTGATTCTTTCTTTTCTCCACTAGCTATTCTAATTGCTTCTGTCAGATCATCCTCTGTTCGTACCTACACCAACAATTTATAAATGGAAATTCCGAAGTAACTCTTTTTCTTGTGAAGTAATTAACAAAATCTAAAGGCTTGAAACGATGTTCGTTTTCAAACGGACTCTTACTTCCTTATTTTATTATATCTAAGTTTTGAATACAGTCATATTTGGGGACTATATGCTTACAAAGTACAAAACAAGGGTGCTCTTTCCCTTTAATGATACCAACTATAGATCATAATTAGCATAGTATATTAAAGAAAGATCAGTGGTTCCACAAAGCATTATTCCCTTTCAATTACCCCAGTTTATAGAAAAAATTAAAATTTACAAGGATCAAAACTAATAAAAGAAATTATATAAATTACACTGTCACTCTCAGGTTTTGTGAGATTGTGTCAACTCTCCGTGTTATTTTTTCTACCCGGACACTAATCTCCTTTGAAAAAAGAAACATTACAATGACACTTTTTATACATTGCACAATTTGCACTAACTCCTCTTGATTGCTTGAAAAACAGAGTCCCTGTTCTATTTTACAGTAAGGAAGGTTGCTCCAAATGTTAAAAAGCAAGGAAGTTTATGCAATTTACGAAATTTCAGCAGTGTAAGTATAATTTGTTTAAAAAATTTTGAGGGCTGAAACCAAATTAAACATATTTATAAAGATCAAACGTTGTGATTATTCAAATTTTATGCTAACCTTGGCAACCCAGCATTTGCCTTGTCCATTATGGATGGCTTCAACAAAACGAGTGTAGTCCCAATTCTTGATCACATTGTAGGGGCCATCATGAATCTCAACTTCGATGGTATAACCTCCATTATTAATGAGAAAAATTATGCTCTTTTGTCCGCATCGAATCATTGTTGAAATATCCTGTGCTGTTACCTGAAAACTGCCATCACCAATGCAAGCAATTACACGCTTGTCTGTCGCAGCTTGTGCATATCCAAGAGTAGCACCAACTGACCAACCAATGGATCCATACTGCATCTGAAATTCATACCTGAAAGAAGGAATTCAAATTGATAGTGTTAGTTCCAGCAATATAATGGTTGCAATTAGCACATTGCTCGATGCAGTCATAGTAAACGACTCTCACCCGCATTTCTCAGGCAGACGGAGCTTCTGACAGTTGAACCACGAGTCTCCAGTTTCCGCTATTACAGCAGTATCTCCGCTAAGCATGTCCTGTTCAACAGATTCAATCAATGGACTATAAGGGAAAGATTGAATGTTTTAATCCGATTGAAACCATGCAAATAATGTTGCATATTTAGCAATGTTACGAGAATCATCTGAAATTGCTATGTTCCCCGTTTTGTGGAATGCTTCAAACTACTGATTCACACAATTAACGGATACATACAAACCATGAAGCTACTTACGAAGACAGTTTTACAAATTTTAGCATGAGTCTGGTTGAGTAATCATGCAGTTACCACCATGATAGACGAAGAAAACTACTGGACCTAAAAACCGCTAGTAAGCAAGAAAATGATAACGATTTTCAAATAAATAAGTAACACCAAGTGTGCGCTATCTTGTTCTTTAGTATAAAAACGAAGCAAAGGTTTTGACTGAAATTCTAGTTTAGACCAAAGTAACAGGAAGAGAACTCTAGCTCAAATTCCTGCCACAGAATCACTTGATATCAAATTAGAAGGAGCTTATGAATAGACTTACTTGAATGTGTTTGAATAGAACATTAACTCTTAGAGGTTCATCCTGCTCTCGCTTCAGAGGAATGCCGGGAGGGACATAGATACGTCGGTAATTCTCCACAGCTGTGGTGTTTGTTTTCACTTTTTTAGCCAATGCAGTTAAGAAATCAGCCATGAAAACCCAGCCAAAGGAAAGACCATTGCCAATGGTCACCCGATTAGACTGCACTATTATGGCTTTCTCCTTCTTTATCAATAATGAGTATCCAACGGAGCTATAGTCATTGAAGATGGGGCCAACAAAAACATAAGCATCGGCCGACTCCACTATCTCTCCACAGTAGCTAGTACTGACAGCACCCCAATATGTACCAATGAAATGAGGATGATGCTCTGGTACAAGTCCCTTTCCCGATGGCATAACAGCTATTGGATATCCACTAGCTTCTGCAAACTCCAGAAAGGCCTTTTGTGCCTTCGCAACCCTTAATTTTGGTCCAGCCACAATCACTGGCTTCACAGCTTTGTTCAGTAAAGCAGCAGTCGCTTCCACTGCAGCTTCTAATCCTTCTTGATTACTTGTCCTACATAAAAAAATATTTTTTTCCACCATTAACTTATTGCCAAATGTCGATGCAAGAACAAACATTGGTCGTCTGGAATTTGCCTCACCGCATATATACATATAAATTTTTAATACTTGTTATGGGAAAAATAAAAAGACTATATGCGGACAATAGGGTCATCTAGTCACAAACAAATAGGGATGGCATGGCAAGGGTCACTGAGAATGCGGGTTTTGAATATTACGTTTTTATCTATAACTAAAAATTTATTCTCACCATTTTCAAATTTATTAGGAATAAATTTTTTGTTTCATCGGTTGTGTTTATATTAACTTTCTTAATAGCAATTTAACGAAAATGTTTTTTCTTGTTGTTGAAAAGTGATTAGAAAAGCGAAGAAAAGCGTACTTGGGTGCAAGAAAGAATGGAACGGGGTCTCTAGCAAAAGTTGGATGAGGAATTCCAGGAAGATTACAACTGATGCTGATATAAACAGGCTTGCTTTCCTTTAAAGCAGTAGAAATCGCAGTGTCAATTAGTTCATGCGCGTCGTCCAAGTTATTCACTACTGCCTGAAGAATCATAAACACTCATACTAATCAAAGATAGTTCAATTCCATTCAAAGCCTCAAAAATCAAAAACCAAAACCAAAAGACGCACTCTTCTCTCACCTGAAAACACGTGACGCTTTGAAAGCACCGAAGCTCTTGGGAGAAATCGGGTAACCCGATGGTGTGGTGGAGGATCCTGTTGGTGCCGTAGTCGTTCGAGTTGGGTCCTCCGACGACGCAAATCACCGGTAAATTTTCGCTGTAAGCTCCGGCAATGGCGTTGAGGACGCTGAGTCCACCGACGGTGAAGGTGACGACGCAAGCACCGACGCCCCTGGCACGCGCGTAGCCGTCGGCGGCATAGCCGGCGTTGAGCTCGTTGCAACAGCCGACGAGGTTGAGGCTGGGCTCGGCAATGAGGTGGTCGAGCAGGGTCAAGTTGAAGTCGCCGGGGACGGAGAAGACGTCCCTGACGCCTATCTCAACGAGGCGGCGAGCCAAGTGGCGGCCGAGCGTGCCGTCGAAGGAGGGGGAAGCAGAGGTGGTTTGAGCTGCCGCTCCAACTTTAGTGGCGCTTTCCATGTTTGGGAGGTTTCGGTTCTGAAGTGATCGTATAAGCGGTTTTTGTGAGTGTGGAGCGAGCGAGGGTTTTATGATGAAGGGCTTTCTTAAACCATGTGCCATTTCTTTGCAGGTTTCAAAAACAGACAACCCTGCCACAGTTCCACACAAAACCACTTTCTTTTTGTTTTAAAATGGTATGTCTTGTAATTCATCCATAAAAAAACACTGCGCGAATGGCAATGATATAAGCAACTTGCTATAAAATAACTTTGCCTTTTGAACACTGTCTTTTTTTGTGACATTATTGTGTGACAGTGTTGATTTTATGCAGTGTTGTTCAATTTCTTATTGGTTTATTTAAGGTATGTATGTACCTGTGCTACTACAAGTTAAGGTCATCCAACCAATACAAAACAGTGGAAAAGAAAACCCTGAGTTTGAATCAGAATATATTGATCACGTTCTAGAATAAGGAACATTGTCTTTGTCTGCATAATTAAAAATCCATTTATATTAAAAATCTTCTGCTAGTTTCTTTTCTTTTCGCCCATATTGTTCCTTTGTTTTTGGTAAAGAAGTTGGAAATTTCATCATAAAACTTTACTTTTGAACAGGGTATTATTGAATTTGCCTCACGCCTTTATTTTCAATCAAAACTAAACATTTGTGGCGCATTATTGGTCAAAGAACGAAATGATAATAAACTTCTAAACAGACAAAGGCTTAAATGATGTGACAAGGATTCTTCCTAAGCTACATTAAAGTTGTGATAATTAGATCTTATAAAATTCTGACTTGAAAAACAATTTTTAAATAAAGATTGAATTATTTTAACAGATTGATTTGGATATCATATCTCAGTCAATTATACATATTAGTTGTCCTAATCAGAAAATTTTTAAATTAACAAAATAATAAATTATAATGTGTTTCGGGTATAGGATCGAAGTCCCTTACTCAAAGCAATACAAGTTGTTTTTAAGACCGGAAAAACTTCCTAGTGGTCTTCCATGTAAGTGATCGTTCTTCTTTTTCCTTGTTCAAACCGTGGGTGAGTACTTGTCAAAGCACTCCAACGCTCAAGTTAGTAATATAACCGAATGATTTGTCATAGCAAGTAATGCATACATTATGCATCGTAATCCTAAAATCATACCTGAGACCTTTATTTATACTAGTTGTGTTTCATTGGTCTAATGACGGTCCAATCACACCTTAATTTGCATTAAGGACTTGATGAATCATTACCACTTGACACGACCTAGGTGAACGACCATAGAAGAACGGTCTGAAAGGACAACTTGGGAGGACATCCTAGAAAAACGTTATGAAAAACGACTTGAGAAGACATCCTGAAAAAACAATAGACAACCTAGAAAGTCGATCTGAGAAGACGACCACGGAAACACGATGTCTGGAAAGACGGGCATGAAAGAACCGTAGATACATAAATTTAAGTAGTCCTTATTCACAACATAAATTTGTCCAAACCTTATTTAAGAACTAGAATGTGACATTGGTAATATTTTTTTAGTTCATTCTTCACCTGGAACGAGACTCAATAGAGTTTGTTTCCCATCTAAATCTTTGTCATTTATTAACATTCTTCTTTTATTTTGTTGAAATTTAATCCACATGTATTGTTATTTATATATATTTTGTAAGCTTTTAATATTTATAAATTTTTAAATATTGTTTGTATTAAAATATATTTAATAATTAAACATATAATTTATAAACAAATTATGAGTAAATTAGTTTTTTAAAGTATAACGATCTCTTGAATTTTTCCTAAATTTAGCAAAACTCAATGTAACATGTTTGAATTTAAAAACTTGTAACTCGTCTCTTTTATTTTTAAGATCATTTTGATCTGTTGTTATAACCGAGGGGTACAAATAATAAAAGAAATAAGTGAATAGAAAAATTATATAAAAAAAGGATAATCATACTTTCACAGCATTTTAATACTATCTACGTGTCATTATGTGATTGATCCATGTTGGTGTTTATGATTATTATTATTGATTATGAAATAGTTTTGGAACAATCACAAAATGATACGTAGATGATGTTAAAATGTTGTCAAAAAATATTATAAAAGTATCATTATCAAAAAAAAATAGGTAACGTGGAAGATGATGGAAAAAGTGACGTGAAAAATAAAGTGTGGAGAAAAAAAAAAGATAATGAGAAAGTAAAAATATATTGAGTTAATTAATCCATTAAAAGAAGAGAAAAGTGAAAAACTGTGATTTTATTCTTTTTTTTTATTTCTTTTTGTTTTTTATTTATTATTTTCATTGTTTAATTATTTTCAATAATTAATTTCTAATTTATGTTTATATTTCTAAAAAATTAACTTCACAATATTTTTTATGTACTTTTTTTAAAATAAAATTATTTCACCCATGTTAAATTAAGTATTGACAAGTAGTTATTTCAAAATCTATTTTAAACTATTTTCTTTTTGGTTCATAGTCTCGTCATAATTTCGATTTCACACTCATATTAGGTGCAAGAATAATTTTGGGTAAGAATGAGTTTATAGAATAATAAAAATAAGTTTGTAGAATATTATATATCACAAAGAGATACAATGAACTCGTCTCACTTCCTTTCAAACAAAGAAAAAATAGTTCAATAATTGAAATGACCAAAGTTTGCATTGGGCAAACACAACGAACTAAATTGAGGTTGAGAATATGGTCCTTCTATAAAAGCTTGCGCGATTAATTTATATGCAGCTTCGGTTAAATGCAATCCATCCCATCCAATATACTTGGAAGGATCATCACAAACATTGAAGCTTTCAGTGCCACAGAAATTGTATGGATCTCCCTTTCCACAACAACAATTAATACTCATAAATCCTGCGTAGGAATCAAAGTACAAATCATAATGTTACATGTATGAAGTAATTTGTTATAATGAAGTATGAAGCTGCGTTATGGAACATTATTTAGCAAACATACAAAAAAATTACAATGAGAATTCAGAAGATTACCAAACTTTGTGGGGTCACGATATAAACGCAATGCAGCATTGTAATAATCAGCATAAATGATATTGGCATGAGGATGAAGTGTTCTAAGCTTGTCTAATTCACTCTGGAGCTCATGATTGTAATATTCAGCAAACTCATTTAACCACTTCAAACACCCACTCTGGTCATACTGCTCTTTATCTAGGGTCTCATAAATTCTTAAATAAATAACACTACATCCAATTGGCAAATTTCCTGGAACAATTAGTGTTCGAGCCCCTGCATCAATTAACTCCTATAAAATAAAGTACAAAAGGTTTTAGGTATGCTTTGAAGTTAAAATAAAAATGTTCAGCGAGATAATGTAAAACAAGAAAATGTAAATATGCATATGTTACCACCGTAATACTACAAAAACTCTAGTCCTCAAATTTTTCTCTTGTCATTACTTTTAATTTTTTTAAAAATAAATCTCACTAAACGAATCTATATAAATAAAATATATCATTTTATCATCTCACCCTACGTTTGAATAGAGAATCAAAGTGGTGAATCGTAATGTTAGAAATATTAATTTGGTGACAAGATATTTTAGGTTATTAAAGTGATAACATATGTAATTGCAGAAGAAGAATTAAAGGTTTACTAACTAAAAAAATAAAATAAAAAACTTACATGAATAGCTGAAGTTATTGCATTGATTACATATGGAACATATGTTCTAATCTCTGGTATGTTCTTTTGACGAAACAAAGGGAAATTGAAATCGTTTCCTCCAATTTCACCCATAACAAATAACGAGTTCCCAAAAACTTCAGAACAATCTGCAAGATTAAACCTTTATTTACTCTTTGATATTTTTAGAGTTACATCAATTGTGAAATTATGTTGGAATTTTAGGGGACGAATCTATATCTCTCACTTCACTTTGCACAAACATCTCCTCATCTTTTTTTGTAGAATATAATAAGTATATAAAACTGTGAACTTTTTAGTAATTTATTACTTAATCTTTAATTAAATATGCCTTGCATAAATTCATAAATGTAAAGCTTAATATAAAAAAATATGTATATCTTAAATAATACGCTGCTCACCATCTTCATAAACACACCAAGAAACCTAAATGTATGGAACTATAGCTTTTAAAAATAGTTACTTAAAATGACACTTAATGTTGACTTAGAAACTTCTTGGTTATGTCTATTTTATTTTATTTTATTTAAAAATATCATTTGACATAAATAAAAAAAATATGAAATCAAATATTAATGTTCTAAAATGCAAAAATCAAAGAAATTTTCATAAAAAAATTGAATGAATTAATGTGATATATTAAAAGTATTATAACGTTATATTTATCACTAAATTATAAATTTTGATATAAAAAATTATATTTTAGAGAAAATAATACTTGACATAAAAATAAACAATCAATTTTCTTATAAGAAATTTTTAAAAAATTTATTTTAGAACTTAAATTTTATTTATTTATTTTTATTTAAGTTTTAGCTAATATAATATTCTTAAGTTGATCCTTTCCCGACTAATATCTATCACAACCAATAGGAAAAAGCAAGGACAAAGCATTGAAGAAGATAAGTTTGTAAGGTAGTGGTTGTGTAGAGAGATGAGAGAGAAAAAAATGGAGAACTTGCCTGAGGAATTATTGCAGAGAGAAGGAAGCAATTCCTTGAACCAATTCAATTGAACTGTCAGAGAATTATTGGTTTGGATAGAAAAGCCCCTCTGTTCAAAGAACCTTGCCTCCAAAGCCGTGGCTCCACTCACAGCAAAATTGGTTCCTCCCTCCGCGTTCTTCTTTTCCTTATAAGCTTTCACCAATGGAAGTCCCAATGACTCAGCTGCAAATAACAAACCAATAAAGCTACCTTCATTGATTTTAATTATTGTTTTCCATTTATGTTTGTACATAATCTACAAAACCCAATTTATATGTCCATCACTGTCATTCACTTAAACATTATAATTCAAATATAATTATGCTCAACCACACACTCATCTCACAGAAGATAACACACTTATGGATGACCTAATTAATAGATAGATGTTTTATATATTTTAATTTGACTATACTTGAAATTAAAAATTAAAAGGAGTGAGAGAAAAAGAGAAACCGAACCGATGAAATCGATGATGAGGCGGCCATCGGAGCAGCGTCCAGAGACATGGTGAAAGAAGGTTTCACCGTAGGGTGGTTGGAAGCAGTGATGAGAAGGGCGCTCAAAATAGAAATTGCCAGTGTCAGCAAGAGAATCTCCAAAACTGAAGATGGAGGTGAATGAGCATGGCGACGCCACTGATAACGGTGGTGATTCTGAATTTGAAGTAGCTATCATAAATGCTGCAGTTACCACTGCGAGTGTAATCCATACCTGTTTACAGATTAACCTCATCCTGAATGCGCTGCACCACATTACACCCTGCGAACCTCAATTTATATTCTTTCTTAAATTAAATATTAACTTTAATTTATGTATTGGTTCAAATTTGCCGATAAAAATATTTCACATGTAAAATAATTCTTTGACGATTATATTATAATAATAATATAAATAGTAATATATTATTAAGTAACAGAACTAATAAACTAGGAAAACAAATGGGCCTTTGTAGATTTTGTATAAAATAGTTTTGATTTTTATGAACAAATTTAAATTAGTTAGACATGATGTAAGTAATATGTTTTTTTTTTAAATTTAGATTGTGGATATGTAAATACTTTGTTTTGTCTTTATATCGAAATTGGAGACTAGTAGCTTAGGACTAATGGAAAAAGGATCTTCACATAAATAGTCCAAAAATTATGATGTTAATATATTGATATTTGTCTTATTTTTTATAAATTTTGAAATACTCCTGAAATCTTTCTAAGAGTTGGATGACTATAGATAATTTTACAAACTGTTATCCTTTTGCTTTTGATATAAATATATATGCTTCTCTTCATAATATTAGTAAAGGTCGTTACACTCAATAATATAAATAATAACAAAACATAAATTTTATACTTATTAATGGAAGAGAAACCAAATACAATTTTTTTTTCTTTAAAAGAAAAATAACTATAGTTTGTAATGCTCCTCGTTGGTGCATTATTATTTAGGTGACTCTCTCACCTAATTAAAACGCAAGCATTTAATGTTGTATTGAAAAGAGCAAACTAGTAATCTTGTACTAAAGTGTAAATATATCATTATAGATCCGAAATTGCAAGAGAGGGAGATCAAATTTCAAAGCAAATAAAATTTTAATTAAAAAATTTTCGATCGGATCTGGGGGACCCTGTTAAAACACTCACAAACGATAAAGACTGCCGGACGGATGATATCCCATGTTACGGATCGGACGGACGCCTTTTCACTTGCTCTTGGCTGAGGGCTGGACGCGTTGGGAAGGGCCGAATGGGCTCTCGTCTTCAAGTCCTGGTTGTAGTAACGTGACCAAGTGGTCTGTAATGCATGTATATGTTGCATTGTAAGCAATCTGTCCAGAACTCATACCTGGAACCTTTATTTATACTGATTGTAATGGGCTTTTACCTTTTGTGGGCCTGAAAACGGCCCAATCATACCTTAATCTTCGTTGAGGGCTTTAATGAGTCATTAGTGTTCAACCGTATATACACTGGACGCTCGGTCCTGATTGCCCACCTGGGTGGACGTTCGGTTCATGAATAGGGAGGACCGGACGGTACATAAGTCCCCTAAGCCCGAGCATAATTTTATTATACGAAGGGGTTTTGTCCCCGCCTAGATAGGCGACCTTGGGAGGATGACAGAATCGTTTTGCCTTGGACTCTGTCGATCGCTTATCTTGGTGTCGGACGATCGCTGTTAAGACGATCGCTATTGAGGGCGATTGACGTGTGCCCGGCGAATGCCTCAATGACATTATCTTTCATGATGACAGGATCGTCCTGTCTTGGAGGTTGACGACCGCTTACTGACGATCGTCTTGTTATGTACTCGTTAATACAGGGCCTGCATATTATTGCTAGCCGACCGGATGAAGACGATCTTGGAAGACCGCTCGTTCTATGTACAGTTGGTCAAAGGTCAGTCCTAGCTCGGACGTGCGGTCTTGATTGTGACCTAGGTGGACGATATTGGGCTAACCGCTCGCTCGGTTTATGTGTCGGGAGGACCTGTCGGTATAAAAGTATTTATGGGACTTTTATTTAGTAACAATGTAAAAAGATCTTGGCAGTTAATTAATGGTAGTCTATTAATATTTAAAAAAGGTTTGCATGTGTCATCTAATAATTTTAGATTTTGTTTTTCTTTCAAGATACACTTTAATTAATTTTAAACAAACTATAAATTTTCCTCCACCAAACCAACATCATTAAATTTGATTCGAGGTGGTTAACATTTAACCACACGTGTGATCACATATTTTATTTTAGTTGTGTGCACGTTTCTATTCTTCACCCATGACCGCTTCTACCAGGAACTAAGCCCTCTCTCTTCTTGCTACCGCCAACAATCATGGTGACCTTGCCATTAAAACCTCATCACTCAAACAAGCAAAGACCTTCTTCTCTCCATCGACCACTCTCTCGCCGTCGATATCCTCTGTTTATTGAATCATCCTGTTAGAGTTTGTTCCTAAACTAATATACACTGAATATGAAGAATTAAAGATTTCTCAAACATTCATCGAAGTATTCAAAAAGTCAATCACTAACCCAAAGAATTGCTTTTCCTATACACTTTTCTGTAAGCAAGGTGACCAACTTTATGAAGCAGGTAGCTTGATTTATTTTGGGCTGCTTCTTTTTCATTCTGAGAAATCTAACATTCCCCATTTTCTGCTGTGTATCTTCTCTCTTTTGAAGAAGTGTGTGAATAGATTAACAAGTCAAAAAAATTAAGCAGAATTTTTAATGGTTGAAACCGCCCACTGTTTCAAAAAGGAAAACCAAAACCTCCTGAAGTGTTTTAATGGCTGAAACCTTCCTCATTCTTTCCTATTTCCTTAATTACTTAATTAATTTGAGATCATCATTTAGGATTCTAAAGGGCCCTTTAGAAGCGCGACACGCACTCCTTCAGTTCCTCTGTTGCTTTCACTATTAGGCCCATTTGAAAAATGATTTTTCTAAATTAGTCAGATAAAAAATGTATATATATCAGAACACTTACCGCTACCCTCAACTACCCACCTACTGCTACAATGCAAAGGTATGAATTGCATGAACAAATAAAATTATTGTTACTCTGAATACTTTAAATTAATGACGCATCATTTCACCTCTTGCTTTTTGTTTCAACATTTATATAAAACTCCATCACTGTCAACCTTTTTGTGCGGTTTTCTTATTTCATATATATATTTCAGTAATATGTGCCTTCATATCATAATTAGATGTGAAAGTGAAACCCATCGTCAACCTCCTAGGAATAAGTACGTTTCCAGTAAATATATTATCATATTTTAGTAATATTTTTACCTGAAGTATCCTCGGTTTAGTAATATTTTACCTGAATGGTTTTGTGTTGCATACTGACCATCATACGCAAGGCCACACATTCATTCTCAATTTCGACCTTTGCAAACGTCGGCATGGCCAGTTGACCATCCGTTTTGAACTCATCATGCTTCCGTTTAACAGATCGAATCCAAAGCCCCGAAGATTAAGCCAACATGGAGCAACCACATCCACAATTGCAACATTTCAACAAATCCTTGAAAGATGGAACTACTTCCGAAGCCATAGATCAAAAATGCATAAAAACCCTTGAACCACTTACAATCACCACCAACGTTTCACCAAATTCAAAAACAAATCGAAAATACTCATCAACCAAAAAAATTTGGTATATACTTCGACATTCGCTCGGTCTTTGCCTCCCTCTTATCGATCACCTTCCCATCGGATCAACAAATATGGCAAAAAACCTACAACAAAAAACATAGAGCCGTCGAGATCGGAGTCGTGAACAACTCAACAGAAGCAAAGGTGATTTTGTTCAGAGCTTGGTTTCAAGGTCAACATTTTCATCCGGTGATAGATTACCGATCTCGGTGAGTGCGGTGGGTCCTCGCCAGCGATGGAGACAGAGTGTGAGATGTTGGTGCCGGTCTGGTCGGTGTAGAGGGAGACAGTTTGCCACCCGGAGACGGAGGGAGAGGGAGGGAGAGAAGCTCGACGTGAAGATGCAGGGAAGGATTTTCAGAAAATAGAAAAATGATGTAGCCACCTAAGAAAAAAATTAATGTCGTTAGTCATGAAAGACTAAAAATTATAGTTTCCTTAAGCTTAAGAATCAAAATGTATGAAAGAAGAACGAAAACTAAAATCGCTTGATAGTTGAGAGACTAAAATCATATTTAACCCTTTATTAATTTTTATATATTTTTGAATTAAAATATATTTAATAACAACATATAATTTATAAACAAATGTATGGGTAATTTTTTTTTAAAGTGTAATGATCTCTTAAATTTTCTAAGTCCAATTAAATTTAATGTAAGAAGATCGTATTTAAAAACTTTTAATTCGTCTGTTTTAATTTTTAAGTCACTTGGTTTCTATTGTTAAAAGAATGGAGCGATTCAAATACTCTCCGATTATCTCATCCGTAACTTGTGAAAATTTTGTCGTAAGAAATACATAATTTAAATTAATACACTGATAAGAAAAAAATAATAAGCATGATCCAACAATTCGGGATGAATCGATTTAAGAAGTTGATGGAAATATCCAGACTCTTTTACTTCTTTAGTCTACATTAGTTTATACATTTTTTCTATTTGTAACGTTTTCACCATTGTTTTGTTTGTGATCCAAAATTAAGTTATATTCTTTGATAGAAACATATTTAAGTTCATGATGGAAAAAAAGACAAGGAAGAGAATGAAAGTAAAACACGAAATGACTTTAAAAAAGATTAAATATTATATATTAGTTATAGTGATAAATTAGTATGTAAAGTCTTTTAATATAAATGTCATCCTCCCATTTTTTTATCGGATATAAGTTTAACTCGTATAGAAAATTTTATAATTTATTACAAAATTAACATTGTTTAAACTTTTTATATAAGTTCTAGTGATAATCCATGTATAAAGTCTTATCATAATTATAATGTCACTTCATCATTTATTATATTGTAGGAATTATAATTGATAAAATAAATCATCATAAAAACTCATTTCTACATTAATGATCTGTACATTTCCACTTAAATGTTTTTATCATGAATCAACATTTTTTAGTTCTGAAAATAAAACTTTTGACTTCAATATCGTAGAGATAACAGTTGTAAGATTGATAGTCCTAAAAGATACATGTGTGACCACTATTTATATTATGGGAGCTACATTTGAACTTGTCTCACACTCTTTAAAACAAAAGAAAAAAATAATTCAGCCATTAAAATAACCAAAATTTTCATTAGGCAAACACAACGAACTAAATTGAGGTTGTGAATGTTGTCCTTTTATAAAGTTTTGAGCAATTAATTTATATGCAGCTTCAGTTAAATGAATTCCATCCCATGCAATATACTTAGAAGGATCATCACAAACATTCACACTTGGATCACCACATTTTACTAATTCATTGAAATTGTATGGACCCCCCTTTCCACAACAAGCTTTAAGACCAATAAATCCTGCATAGGAAATTAAAGTATAAATCACAGTATTATTTGTATGAAGTAATTTGTTATGATGAAGTATGAATATGCATTATGGAAACATTATTTAAAGCAAACATGCACTGAATTACAATGAGAATTGAGATGATTACCAAACTTTTTGGGGTCACTATATAAAGGCAATGCAGCATTGTAATAATCACCATAGATGATATTGACATGAGGATGAAGTGTTCGAAGCTTGTCTAATTCACTTTGGAGCTCATGATTGTAATATTCAGCAAACTCATTTAACCACTTCAAACACCCACTTTGGTCATATTGCGTCTTATCTAAGGTCTCATAAATTGTTAAATGTATTACACTACATCCACGTGGTAAATTTCCTGGAACAATTAGTGTGCGAGCCCCTACACCAATTAACTCCTGTAAAGCAAGACAAAAGGTTTTAAGTATCTTTTAAAACTGTACAAAAAATGTTTAGCGAGATACTGCAAAATAAAAGAAAATGAAATTCTTATTATGTTACCACCTTAATACTCCAAAAACTCTAGACCTCAAAATTTTCTCTTGTCATTACTTTAATCTTGAAAAAAAAAAGATCTCACCCAATTAAACTATACAAATAAAATATATCATTTTCTCATCTCATCCTATGTTAAATAGAGAATCAAAGTGATGATAATAAAATCGTAATGTTAGAAATATTAATTTGGTGACGAGATATTATGAAAGATTAAAGTGATGACATATGTAATTGCAGAAAAACGAATTAAAGGTTTATTAAATGAAAAAACAAACAAACAAACTTACATGGATAGCTGAAGCTATTGCATTGATCACATATGGAACATACGTTTTAACATCTGCTATGCTCTTTTGTTGAAATAAAAGATAACTTAGATCATTTCCTCCTATTTCTCCCACAAGAAATAATGAGTTTCCCAAAACTTCACGACAATCTGTAAAATTAAACCGTTTGATATTGTTAGAGTTATATCTCGTGTAATTACATTGCAGTTTTAGGAATAGATTTATATCTTTTTCTTCCTTTTCTACAAAGCACTGTGAAGACTGTGGAACTTAATTTAATTTCATATTTCATATTTTTTATTATTGTGAGATATTGTTTTTTATTTAGTTATATAAAAACTTTTATGTAAAACTTGAGAAATACACCAAAGTAAATATATTTTTTATTTGTGACAAAGGCACTTGTACGTTAACTTTTTATGTAGTTTATTTATTTCTTTCCTCTTTTATATAAAATTATTAAATTTTAATAATTTATTATTTAATTAAACAGGTCTCACATAAACTCGTAAATGTCAACAAGTTTAATATTACAAAAAATATCTCAAAGAATGCTCTCCTTCTTCGTAAACACAGATCAATAATTAATCCTACATGTATAAAGCTATGACTTTTAAAAAAATTACATAAAATCACACTTAATATTGACTTAGAAACTTGGTTATGCTTTAACATTTTGTGTACTGTGTTTGTAAATTAGTAAAAGAAAAAACGACTATTATTATTATAGAATTTGAATAAGAAAGATAAGAAAAAAAAATTGTACAAAGAGAATGATAGATGTGATGAAAAAGGAAGTTGAATATTTATTTATTAGTATGTATGTGGTTTAAAATAAGAAAAATATTATTGAGTTATTAATATTTTGTGTGCATTCATAAAATTTGATGAAATTTTATGTTTTATTTTAGAGATATTAAAATAGGTTCCAATCCATAAGTCAAATTCACTAATTTGAACCTAGTTGGATTGAAAAAAAGTTAATTTTTTTTTAATATAAGGATCAAATTGAATTTGGCTAATTTAATTTGTGGGTTAAAGGGATTTTAAGTCAAGTTGAAGGTGGATTAATCCATAACTTAACAATAATATTCCTTTATTAATTTTGTATCATTTTTTACAAGTTTTTTTATTATAATTATTTACTATTGTGGGATAAAAATTTGATTTTTTTGATAATATAACTTTTCTTCAAGAATTTTTTAATGGATTAGATGTTTAATTTATCTGTTGGTCAAGTTATATAAATCAACATTTTAATTTTCAATCAATTCACTTTGATTATAATATAATAAATATATAAAATAAATTAAAAAAATATAAAACATGTGGGTCGAATTAAGTTAATTTATTTTTAGTTTAACCTATGATAAATCAACTTATATATTCGAGTTGACTCAGATTAACACTCTCGTCTTTATTAAGCTCGAAAAGATATCTAAGATTAATAAGGGTTGCATAGTTGTATTTGCTACATATCCTATTTGAAAAAATCCTTCCATTATTTGTTGGGTATTTATCAAAGAATATTGGTGAATTTTTTTATACTAATAAATATCTATGATGCTTATAAATATTTTTTTGTTTTATTTATTACAAAGTTTAAACAAAATCATTTAATAATAAATTGTTGAAATATAAATTTAGATAACAAAAATTAATTTTTTTAAATACATTTTAAATCAAAATACACATTAAAATATAAATAAAAATAAATTTATTCTTATAAAAAAACAAATTTAAACGTGTTTCCCCAACATATAAATTTTTAAAAAATAATCTTTTTAAATTTTTTTTTTCATTTCATTAGTATAAAAAAAATGAAATTAAATCTAAATTATTATCAGTTAAGGAGTGAACATTAAACCTAATTCAATCCCACAAAATCGACTTATAGGTAAGATTTAAGCTCACTTAATTTAGAATATATACGTGATTAACTTAAAGTGTAAAAGTAGATGCAATACAAACCAGTTTTGTGAGGTTGAATTAGACTTAAAGTCCACTTATTAACATTATTCAATAATTTATGTTTCTTTAGTTAATAATTTCATTTGATCACTTCATTTATAAAAAAAATACAAAATAAAATTTATTAATAAATAAGATGATCACTTCATTTATAAAAAAGCCACAAAAAATAAAATTTATTAATAAATAAGATGTACATGTGAGTCCAATACCATAATTTCTTTGTCCGTCTCATTAACAAATAAATAACTAAATTGTACCATGAATATTCGTCGGAACTATTTTTTTTCATCCTTAATTACAATACTATTAAAAAAATTAATATTGAGTCGAGAGTGAATAATCATCAACATTTGATGAGATGACTAAAAAATATTGTTAGACATTATCTCTATTGGAGTAAAATAAATTATATTTAACTTAAGTGTTCTATTACATCCACAAATTCTACGTGGTTTATAAAGCAAAACATTATTATTTATATACATCTTTCTTTTTTAAAAGATTATAATGCATATTAAAAGATACAGTTTTAATATTATTGAACCACAAAAATAAATAATATCTCGCTTAGTTATGTTTACGGATAACAAAATTCAACATGTACGTTTTATTGCTGTGTTTTTAAGAACGTTATTGGATGGGTTTTCTTTTTTAAAGTTGATCTTTGCTGACTAATATCCATCACCGCCAATAGGAAAAAGACAGGTGTGTAGAGTAGTGGTTGTGTAGAGAGATGAGAGAGAAAAAAAGGGAGAACTTGCCTGTGGAATAATTGCAGAGAGAAGGAAGCAGTTCCTTGAACCAATTCAATTGATCTGTCAGAGAATGATTGGTTGGAAGAGAAATGCCCCTCTGTTCGAAAAAGCTCGGCTCTAAAGCCGTGGCTCCAATCACAGCAAAATTGGTTCCTCCCTCCGCATCCTTCTTTTCCTTATAAGCTTTCACCAATGGAAGTCCCAATGCCTCCGCTGCAGATAACAAACAAACAAAGCTACCTTCATTCATTTAAATTATTTTTTTCCATTTATGTTTGAACTTAATCTACAAAACCCAATTTATAAGTTCATCAGTAACTGTCATTCACTCAAACATTTGAATTCAAATATACTTATGCTTTACAACACATTCATCGCACAGAAGATAACAGATCTATGGATGATCTAGCTAATAGATAGATTTTTTTACATCTATTCTAATTTGATTATACTTGAAATGAAAAATTAAAAGTAGGAGTGAGAGAAACAGAGAAACGGAACCGATGAAATCGATGATGAGGCGGCCATCGGAGCAGCGTCCAGAGACATGGTGGAAGAACGTTTCACCGTAGGGTGGTTGGAAGCAGCGATGAGAAGGGCTGTCAAAATAGAAATTGCCGGTGTCAGCAAGAGAATCGCCGAAACTGAAGATGGAGGTGAATGGGTATGGCGGCACCGCTAATAACGGTGGTGATTCTGAATATGAAGTAGCTAACACAAATGTTGCAGTTACCACTGCAATTGTAATCCATCGCTGTTTGCAGATTGACTTCATTCGGAATGCGATACACACCACAAATCACACTTGCAATCGTCAATTTTTCTTAAATTAAATAGGTTTAATGTTTGAATACGTTCTTATTTTCACCCAGAATTTTAAATAGGTCCCTTTCTTTTTCGGAATCTCAATTGAGTCCTAATTTTTATAAAATTGAATTAAATAGGACCTTACCGTCAAATTGAAATGACGCCGTTAAGAAGGTATACTGACACTGTCAACATATTCTTCTTAACGGCCTCATTTCAAATTGACGGAAAGGTCCTATTTGATTCAATTCCACAGGACTCAATTAAGACGTTGAAAAAGAAAGAGACCTATTTAAAATTCTAGTAAAAATAAAGATCTATTAAGACATTAAACCAATTAAATATTACTTTTACTTTATATATGGCTTCAAATTTGCCTACAAAAATTTTACTTTATATATGGCTTCAAATTTGCCTACAAAAATATTTCACAAGTAAAATAATTGTTTGACGCGTATATTATAATAATAATAATATAAATAGTAATATATTATTAAGTAACAGAACTAAAACTAGGAAAACAACTGGGCCTTTGTAGATTTTGTATAAAATAGTTTTGATCTTTATGAAAAAAACTTAAATTAGGTAGGCAGGATGTAAGTAATATTTAAAAAAAAAATTTGAGATTGTGGATGTGTAAATACTTTGTTTTGTCTTTGTATTTGTGTTTATTAAGTAATTTAAAAAATGTACTTTTTGGATTTGATTTTTTATGCTTCATTTTATTTCAATATTTTTTTCTACACGATCTTTCTTTAATTACACATTTTTCATTACAATATTTTATTTAAATTAATTCATGTCTAAAATACACTTTTTTATAATTTGAGTTTATTTTTATCACACGGGAATAATTTTGAATATTCAATTATGTAAACCATTACATAATTAACTAATTAAAAAATCATCTTCTATTCTTTATTTGGTTATTATTTTTGTTTAGTTTAAATAATTTTTATTGTGCAACATAATTTTTCATTTTCTCTTTTAATATTTTAAGTCATTTAATATTGATAAGTTTACTCCAGTAAAATATTTTCTTTCTCAATATTTCCAAAAATAATAGAAGTTATGATTATCCTAAATTTTTAATTATTTGTAATTGTTATTTTTTTTAAATGTATATAATTATAATTTTTTATTTAAAATTTGATTCTAAAAAATTAAATATCATACGCTGATTTATAGTGACAAAATAGTATGCAAAGTCTTCTAATATAAATATCACCCTCCTATTTTTTTCTCTACATTCTATGTTTAACTAGTATAAACAATCGTATAATTTATTACAAAATTGTCATCCTTTAAACTTTCTATATAGGTTTTAATAATAACCGAAGTTTTATAATAATTACAACTTTGATTATGTCTTATGTCTTGTAAATTATAATCGACATAATAAATTGTTTTTACAGTAATGATTTGTACATTTCTACTGAAATGTTTTTATCATGACTCAATATTTTTTTTTAATTCTGTAAATAAAACTGTTGACATCAGTATCATAAAGACAGCAGTTGTAAGATTGATAACTATAGTCATAAAATATACATGTGTGAACAATATTCATATTACGAGAGCTACATTGAACTTGTCTCACTTTAAAATAAAAGAAAAAATAATTCAGCTATTGAAATAACCAAAATTTTCGTTAGGCAAACCCAACGAACTAAATCGAGGTTGAGAATGTTGTCCTTTTATAAATCCTTGAGCAATTAATTTATATGCAGCTTCAGTTAAATGAATTCCATCCCAACCAATATGCTTGGAAGGATCATCACAAACAGTCACACTTGGATCACCACATTTTACTAAGTTATTGAAATTGTATGGACCCCCCTTTCCACAACAAGCTTTAAGACCAATAAATCCTGCATAGGAATCAAAGTATGAATCACAATATTATATGTATGAAGTAATTTGTTATGATGAAGTATGAATATGCGTTATGGAAAGATTATTTAAAGCAAATATGCACTGAATTACAATGAGAATTTAGATGATTACCAAACTTTTTGGGATCACGATATAAAGGCAATGCAGCATTGTAATAATCACCATAGATGATATTGGCATGAGGATGAAGTGTCCGAAGCCTTTCTAATTCACTTTGGAGTTCATGATTGTAATATTCAGCAAACTCATTTAACCACTTCAAACACCCACTTTGGTCATACTGCTTCTTATCTAAGGTCTCATAAATTGTTAAATATATTACACTACATCCAATTGGTAAATTTCCTGGAACAATTAGTGTGCGAGCTCCTACACCAATTAACTCCTGTAAACCAAGTGACAAAAAGGTTTTAGGTATCTTTTAAAGTTATAACAAAAATATTTAGCGAGATACTGCAAAATAAAAGAAAATGAAATTCTTATTATGTTACCACCTTAATACTCCAAAAACTCTATACCTCAAATTTTTCTCTTGTCATTACTTTAATCTTGAAAAAAAAAGATCTCACCCAATTAAACTATACAAATAAAATATATCATTTTCTCATCTCATCCTATGTTAAATAGAGAATCAAAGTGATGATAATGAAATCGTAATGTTAGAAAATATTAATTTGGTGGCGAGATATTATGAATTATTAATGTGATACCATATATATGTAATTGCAGAAAAACGAATTAAAGGTTTACTAAATGAAAAAAAAAAAACAAACAAACTTACATGGATAGCTGAAGCTATTGCATTGATCACATATGGAACATACGTTTTAACATCTGCTATGCTCTTTTGTTGAAAGAAAAGATAATTTAGATCATTTCCTCCTATTTCTCCCATAAGAAATAATGAGTTCCCCAAAACTTCGTGACAATCTGTAAAATTAAACCTTTTGATATTGTTAGAGTTATATCAATCGTGGAATTACATTGGAGTTTTAGGAGAAAATAACGATACTATGATATACTTTTACATTCATTTGATACAGATTACATGAGTAAAATGATCATAAAAGTATAAATTTTTATATTGTTTTAAAAAAGAAGAGAGTAAAAAGTAAATAAAAACAGTATTAAATTAATGTAAAAAATTTAAATGTGTTAAATAATCTTTACTCTTTCAGGGAATGGGTCTATATGTGTCTTTCTTTTCTACAAGCGCATATGCTCATCTTTTCGTAGAATATAATAGATATATAAAATTCTTAAATTTTAGTAATTTATTATTTAATTAAAAAGCCTCACATAAACTCAAAAAAGTCAACAAGTTTAATATTACAATTAATATCTTAAGGAATTGCTCTCCTTCATAAACACATATCAATAATTAAACCTATGTATAAAGCTGATCCTTATTTTTTTAAGAATGTTATTGGATGTTTTTTTTAAGAACGTTATTAGATGGATCATTGTTTTTTTAAGTTGATCACAAAAATGGGTTTTTTATATTCATTAGACATAGAATACAAAAGATATAAAATGGTCAATTTTATATTTTTTAAGAAAAAAATAAATAAAAAGTAAGTAAAATTTAATATTTTTCATAGTAAAAGACATTGGATTAAATAAGTGTGTAAGGTAGTGGTTGTGTGGATAGACGAGAGAGAAAAAAAATGGATAACTTGCCTGTTAAATTATTGCAGAGAGAAGGAAGCAATTCCTTGAACCAATTCAATTGATCTGTCAGAGAATAATTTGTTGGAAGAGAAATGCCCCTCTGTTTAAAAAAGCTCGGCTCTAAAGCCGTGGCTCCAATCACAGCAAAATTGGTTCCTCCCTCCGCATTCTTCTTTTCCTTATAAGCTTTCACCAATGGAAGTCCCAATGCCTCGGCTGCAAATAACAAACAAATAAAGCTACCTTCATTCATTTAAATTATTTTTTTCCATTTATGTTTGAACTTAATCTACAAAACCCAATTTATAAGTTCATCAGTAACTGTCATTCACTCAAACATTTGAATTCAAATATACTTATGCTTTACAACACATTCATCTCACAGAAGATAACAGATCTATGGATGATCTAGCTAATAGATAGATTTTTTTTACATCTATTCTAATTTGATTATACTTGAAATGAAAAATTAAAAGTAGGAGTGAGAGAAACAGAGAAACGGAACCGATGAAATCGATGATGAGGCGGCCATCGGAGCAACGTCCAGAGACATGGTGGAAGAAGGTTTCACCGTAGGGAGGAAGGAAGCAGTCTTCAGAAGGGTGGTAGGAAGCGAGATACAAGTTGCCAGTGTCAGCAAGAGAATCGCCGAAACTGAAGATGGAGGTCGCTAATAACGGTGGTGATTCTGAATACGAAGTAGCCAAAACAAATGTTGCAGTTACCACTGCAATTGTAATCCATCGCTGTTCACAGATTGACTTCATTCGGAACGCGATGCACAGCACACTTGCAATCATCGATTTATTCTTTCTTAAATTAAATATTAATTTTAATTTATATATTGCTTCAAATTTCTCGACAAAAATATTTCAAAAAGAATTTTTGACGCTTATATTATAATAATATAAATAGTAATATATTATTATGAGTTTTGATATATCTAAGTAACAGAACACATAAACTAGGAAAATAAATGGGGTTTTGTGGATTTTGTATAGAATAGTTTTGAATTTTATGAAAAAAAATTAAATTAATTCGACATGGATATAAGTAATATATATATATATATATATTAAATTGAGATGATAGATGTGTAAATACTTTTTTTTTGTCTTTAATTTATTAAGTAATTTAAAAAATGTATTTTTATGATTTTTTTTATTTTTTATTTGATTTCAATAAATTTTATTTTTCTACACAATTTTTTATTATCTATATAGATTGTTAGACTCATACAGTAAGTTCATTTTAATCTAAAAGATATTTTCTCTGTATCTATAATTTTAATTACACATTTTTCATTACAAGATTTTTGTTTAGATTAATCATGTCTTAAATACACTTTTTGATCATTTGTGTTTATTTTTATCATACAATAATAATTTTGAATATTCCATTATGTAAACCATTCTCTAATTAGCTAATCTAAAAAATGTATCTTATATTCTTTTTTTAATTTTTAATTTTATTTTATTTAAATAAATTTTATTCTGGTTCATATTTTTTTATTTTCTCTCTTAATATTTTAACATATTTAATATTGCTAAATTTCATTCAAATATCAAAAAATATTTTCTTTCCCAACATTTACAAACATAATAAAAAATATAACTATCCTAAAATTTTAATAATATGTAATTGTTATTTGATATTTCATTTTAAATTTATATAATTATAATATTTTTTAAAATTTGACTGTAAAAATATTAAATTTATATTATTTTAAAATTGAATTCTCAATAATATAAATAATAGCAAAACAAAAAATATAAAAAAAATGTTTAACAAAGAAAAATAATTATATTCCGAGTGCTCCTCATCAGTGCATTATTTTTTTAGGTGACTGCCAACTCATTAACACTCAATCATTTATTATTTTATTCAAAAGAGTATACTCGTGACCTTGTACTAAAGTATAAAAAATGTTATGATAGATGCGAAATTACAGATACGGAGACCCAATTTCGATGCAAATAAAATCTTAATTGCAAGTATTTAAGGGACTTTTATTTATTAACAATGTAAAAAATCTTAGTTAATTAATGACAGTCTATTAAAATTTAAAAGGCTAGCATGCGTCGTCGAACAGTATATGATCTATAATAATATATAGTATAAACTTTCTAATACAGTGCATATAAATGTATTTATTTTATTTTTCCTTATAATAATGATATAGAAGAGAGATAGATTGAATTTGATAAAACTGTTAAGTAGGATTATGTAGGTTGAACAAAGCATAGAAGGGGTTGTTGTAATGACATAATCAATCAGAAAATTATGATCATATACATATATGGACATAATTAATGAAAAGACAATCTACCAAACCATTATTTTAAGATGAAAGTAAAAAGATTATTTTAACATGGAATCTTGGAGATGAACCACTCCATCACCACAATAGGAGCCTTGATGAGCGCCAGAGCAAACTCTACTATGATGGTCACGCAAAGACAACAAGGACATATGCACGTCAAAATCAACCTTCAAAGAATGAAAATCAAGAGGCTATTTTCAAACTTTCATCATAGATTATCAAATTCAGAACTTAGCAGAGAAAGAAGAGAAGCTTACCCAACAATCCAAACAATCACACCCACAAGGGAGATCAAAAGAGACAAGAAGGCAAAAGGCAGGCCCAACAGAAACCCAAGTGGCCTGCATTTACAGTCTTCAGAGCAGCAGCACATGCTTCGATAATTAATATATATCTTCTTAATTCATCTTCTCATTCATATGCTTAATATATATATTGAAGCTTATATCTTATCCAGAAGGCGAATGCAACATGGAGTAGAGCATAGAAGAGAAAGAAGTGCACAACAGAAACGCGTAGTTAGGTGCCGGTTAGCCACCTGCACTGATCCTATGGCTAAAGAGTAGGGTTGATTGCCATACCAAAACTCCATTATTCAACGTTCTTGTTGTATTTTATTGGGAAAGTAATTAAACGTGGCAGTTTCAAATAGTTGACTGTGAGGCCTGTCTGCGTCGCCATGCTAAGATTGAATCATTCAGTGATGTGTTGAACTTGGGGCGTTATCACCTCAATCAAGATAAATACCACATCCAACATGTCTGCAATTTCATTCACACATTTCTTCAAACAATTACAAGCCCTGAAACATACATAAACTATTCGTACAAACAAGTATAAAAGTAAAGCATTCTGTGTTCGTGATTTTTTTTTTCAAATTGAAAATATTATTAGTAAGTATTCTGTTGTGATTAAATGGTTATGTGGCGGTTAAAAATATAAGTTAAATAACATAAAAGAAAATTCATTCTTTTAAAATATTTTTTCGATTTAAATAAATGTAGTACTCTTTTAAAATTTTTATCGGAAGTGCAGTTTGAGATAAAACTTATTCATATTTTGTACCTCCTAAATACTTTCATTTTTGGACTACAAAGATGAATATACTTGTTTTCTTTTTTCTTATGAGTATTAAGTTCTTTTTAAAAGTAATTTAAATTACATTTTTTTTTATTTTTCTTTAAAGATATATTACAAAAAGTAATTGATTTCTAAAATGAGGGATGTTTTCGACATTTGGTTGATTTAATGGATGATGATGGGATGCGCTGGGTGTCAACTACTACTATTTTAATACATTACTTTTGAAACAGACAGGAAACAAACTTGTGTTGCCTTTTTATTGTGTAACATTTCTCTTTTTATTTTTTAAGAAAAAAAAGACAAAATTATATAAAGATACAACACAGATGAATCTTTACATTAATAAGATACTGTGAGCTTTGATACCAGTCTATTTCTTACCAAGGGACTCTGATTAAGTCAGCCATTAAATCTTTGTATTTCTTTTGTTTTTATTTTTATTTTTGTTTATTTTCTTCGTATATAGGTCTTGGAAACGAACATGAGATTTGAACTAAAAAGATAATCGTAATGTATTCTATTTGTGAATCGAATTATTTTGTTTAAGTTAAGAATTTATTAATGTATAGCTACATCCAAGCCAAAAAAATCACGTTATCTCTTCTAAGCAGTCGGGTATGATTTCAACCTTGCTAAAAATAGTCAGCAACTGCGTTGTGTTTTTCTTCTTTTTGGTCAATTGGAATTTACCTTCCCTAGAAACATACTTTCTGCAACTTCTCAAAAGCCACCATGGCCAATCCACTTCATCAAACACATTGTTTTATTTTTTCTTTAAATGCTTTGTATTATTGTCAGAAGCACAAGAAGACATGAGTAAACGAGAAGCAATCAAGAGGGATGATCTCGTTTAACAGAAAAATGCCGTAGTGCATCTTTGCTCCTTTTATATGAACTAAAAGACATTATCAGCTCCTACCCAACTTCGGCCAGTGTCCTTGGATATACCTCTCTCCTTCATTATTTCTCTAAGCTCAGTTACACTTTCCCATTTGCCAGCATCTGCCAAAGTATTAGATAGTGCAACATATGCCCCTGGTCTTCCAGTAGCATTCAGCTTAAAAAGTTCATTTGCAGCTAATTTTGCCATCTCTATATTACCGTGGAGTCTGCAAGAACTAAGTAGAGCAGCCCACACATCCGAATTCGGTCTCTCGGGTATCCTCATGACAAATTCCCAAGCCTGATTCAGCCTTCCTGCTCGTCCTAACAAATCAACCATGCACGCATGATGCTCCATCCCTGGCTTTACCAGGTATTCATTCTCCATCCTGTGAAAGATCTCCCAGCCCTTGTCCACGAGTCCCGCATGTGCACAAGCTGAGAGAGCACTAAGGCATGTCACATAATTGGGTACAATGCCATATTCTTTTTGCATCTTTCCAAATAGCTCAAGTGCTTCATCAGGGAATCCATTCTTCCCGTATCCATCAATCATAGATGTCCACGAAAACACGTTCTTCACACGCATGTGGTAAAAAACACTTAGAGCATCTGAGACTCTTCCACACTTTGAATACATGTCTATAAGGGCACTTCCCAGTTTAATGTCAGCATAAAATGGAGTCTTTATGAGCTGACTTTGTACTTGTTGCCCAATTTCGAATGCTGCAAGCATGGAACAGGCACCAATTACACTAGCAAATGTAGAAACATTTGGCCTAAAGTTCAACCGTTGCATATCAATGTAAACTTCAAGAGATCTCCTCGCATATTCGGATGTCTTGCTGTAGCCTTCTATCATCGCATTAAATACTACCACATCCCTGTCCAAAGTTTTCTTAAATATACGTTCAGCATCTTCAAAAGACCCTTGATTCATGTAACCAGAGATGAGGGATGTAGAGCATACCACGTTCTTCTCTGACATCACATCAAATACAGTCCTAGCGTAAGCAATCCTCCCATTCTTCACATAAGAGTCGATCAGTGCAGTACAAAGAACTTCATCTCTCTCAACATCAGATTTGAGGATCTGGGTATGCACTATTCTACCTAGATCACCAAGCAAGGCAATATTACACCCAGAAGTAGACGCCTTTAAAATCATAGAAAAAGTAAACCCATCAGGCTTCTCACCAGACACTAAAAGCCTACGCACCAAACCAAGAGACTCTTCAACCTTACATTGTTTGATATAGCCACTAATCATATAATTATAAGCAGATAAACTTCGGTCCCGCAAATCATCAAACATCTGTCGTGCATATCTCAAACAGTTGCATTTCAGGTATAAAATAAGTAGCTTGATGGAAATATTGGTGTTTGGAACAAACCCAGATTTTAGAATGCGAGAATGGATCTTTTGGCCGTGGGTAGGAGTGTCGGAATTAATGTAATGCTGCAGAGCAGTGGATAATAAAGTAGAGGGAGAAGCAAAGTCATGGTTTTGAGGAAATGGTCGATGGGGTGAGATGAGCGAAGTGCAGAAGGCACGTGACGAGCAGAAGGGTCTGAATATTCCATTGTTCATCCTTTCATTGACATTGCCAGAGCCAAGTTAAGCAAACTCTGCGTTGAAAATACAATGGAACATAGTAAACTATTTCTAGTATTCACAGGTTCACGAAATCCTTGTTAAGCGAAGTTTTCTTTGTAAAAGTAGGAAAACAGAGGGGGAGAGGGGAATTTTAATGAAAGAAGGGAGAGATTAAAGATACAGAGGATGAAGGATGAAAACGGAAGAACATTTTACTTAAAAAATATTTTTTTATGCACTAAGTATAATGTTTACAAAAGAAAAAATGGTTATGAGAATAAAGAAAAGTAATTTGAATTAAAATTTAAATTAAATAGAACTTATTTAATATAAAATAATACCCTTTATTTAAAATAAGGATGTATGACTATTTAAAAGTTATAAAAAGTCACTTTATTAAAAATATAAAGTACATAAATATGTATTTTAGAAATTAAAAAAAAAATCTCAATTTTAGAATTAGACGAAAATTTGAGTGTTAGTTAATATAATATAAAAAAGTACATATAAATTCTCCTCATTATTAGAAGTATATTAGTTCGAATAAAAATAAATTCAAGAAAAAACTTATACTTTTTTTTATTAATTTTATCATGTAAAACTTAATGTATTATCACATTTATCAGACAATAATTACCAAATTGATTGTTTAAAATTTTTAAAGTGGTATTATATTAATTTTTAAAATTTATTAACAGGATGGCAATTTAAAATATTATTGTTTGTATTATAAATATTAATTATATAGTTTGAACTTAGAATCTCATAAAAGTTATTTAAATTTTCATTTAACTGATTAATAGTAGTTGAGACAATATATTATTCGTTACATGACAAATAATTTTTTCACAAAAATATTTTCATGAGTAAACACATTTTACATTTTTAAATAACTAGTTTAATGAACAAATTAAAGTACTTATTTGCTTAATAACTAGTTTAATGAATAAATTAAAGTACTTATTCGCTTAAAGTACTTATTTGCATGTTTACCCTTCCTCTACGTTTAGTAAACATCCCTTGAACCTGCTATGTTTTAAATAGAAAATTATTTATAAGATTTGATACCAAACACTTTAGTTTTATTTCTAATTCTAAAGACTGATTTTTATCTTTTAGAATACAATCAAACGAGGTTCGTTTGATATTTTGGGGTCGGGGAGGAAGGTGATGTAAGGTGCAAAACATTTGAAAATACAAATTGAAAAGAAAATGAAAAACAATATCTTCTATTTGTTTATGTTATTTTATCTTTATTTTCTCAAAATAATTTTTAAATATTATATTTCTAAGTGTGTAATAAAAAGTTTATTACATACAAATAGAAATTTTCAATATTATATTTCTAACATTTATCTTATAACATAAAAATACAAATTTTCAATACTTCATCAGCAGTATCTACCATAATTATTTCCTTTTTTTTTTTAATAATTGTCAAACCCCAGTCTGTATGGTTTTGAGAGTGGTACGCCATACAAAATTATGCATTACTTTCTTTTGCCGAAGGAATGGAAAAAATCCCAACTACAGCGAAGGAATGGCTACACAAATTTTGATAGAAAAATCCAAACAAAATGCACTGAGTATTACTTTTTCTTTCTAATATAAAAAATGCATTTAGTATTACTAAGGTCTAAGCATAAGCAAAATAATATTGATGTTTCATTTTCATTTACATATGGTTCCTAATGACTGTGGGTACAAAAATCAAGGCTGAAATGTAAGAAATGTTACAACAGGAAGATTGAAGTTCGATTTAGTTACTGGTCAATTGCCATTGCTTCCGCCCCACTTGTGTCCTCCAGCCCATTCTTAAGCTCCTCGGTTGCCATTCTCATCTCCTCAACTAGGCTCTTCTGCTCTTCCTCAATTGTGTTTTGCAACTCATCCACCTGCAAGAAGGATAGAAAGCAGGATAAATATTATCATCAACAGTCACATACAATATCACTAACCATAGCTTTGTCTTAATCTGCAGTTAACAATTACAATATTAAACAAGATATTTCACCTGTCCCAGTGATGGCTATAATTCATAAGATATATATAGCCTATGAGAGACAGAATAGACTGAAGAACAAAGTTATTTGACATGGGAAATTATAGGCGAATAGAAAATACACAATAATATATGAAGATATCCTTGAACCAAAGAGCTTCGCAGAAACTCTACAGACTCTTTCAATACAAGTGTTTTAGTTTGCACTGCTAACAAAGATTAGCACTTGTCATGACACAACACTGTTACGAAGCTAATGGCTACACTATTTTAAAATAGCTAAAACACTGTCATTAAAACTGTAGAAAAGATAAAAGATGAACACTGATATTTTTCATTCCTTTTATAATACGTACGGAGGAGTATACACAGCCTAAAAGATATCAACAACTACCCTACAAATATCATCATCTAACTTTAGGGAATTAAAATGTAGAATAATTATTATATATATAATATTCTATTTTTAACCTATAAAAACTTTTAACCCTTTTAATTTTCTTTCCCCATCCTATCAAACACACAATAACATAAAAGAATCAGGATGGGAGTGCGAGATTGGAACTCTTTTTCAAAATGCATCACATGAGTCCCTTTTGGAGAAAATCACATGGTCACAATTTAATAGCAAGGGCAATCAGGGAAATTGAAATATGTTAATTCTGAAGTCCCTGGTAAAAAACTTCAAGGAAAAAATACTGCAGAATGATTTCATTATCACATTTTACAAGACAACAACTTTATGAGTTTCAAAGCAATTTTACACGATAAATTTTAAAATTGCAACTTTTTCCAGTCCAGAGCCACTGATGTACTTATACGATTATACAATTTTCATCATAATCACCAATGTAAATGTTGCATGCCCCCACTGAAATAACCATAAAATACAGCTTTGTTAGCTCAAGTTACCCTTTCAAGTGTATTTCAAACCTTGATTCTCTTGTTTCTCTTTACTTTTCTAAGTTCTAAAAAAGCGCACAAATAAGTTCCATGTTTTGGTCATCGGGTTAACATCTCACAACTTCTACTTCTACTTCTGTTACAGACTGAAATCAAGCAATAATAATTCGGGGACAAGCTGCTTGAAATGCAGAGGTGGTCCTCTGGTTATTGAAATTCAAATGCAGAAAACTGTAAGAAAACATAACCCAAACAGAGGCCCAAAGGCTTCACCAGATACAAGGGAAGTCTTGTCTAACTACCCTCACCTCCATAGCCAACTCCCCCCTCCTACCCAATCCCCTCCTCACACCCTCCCTTTGACAAGTCTTCCAACATTGTTCCTTCGCTCTCATTTTGCCAGCAGTCCATTTACTAGTTCATCCGTCTTCCCCCAACCATCCACTCTAAACCTAGTCACTAGTGGCACGCCATTCCCATTTCAGACCTCCTTTTGTATAAATGTCTTAAAGGTGAGCTCAAGGCAAATATCAACTTCTTACCCCAAAAGCTTTGTTTATTTTTCAGTTTATTCAATGTTCTCTATATCTGTTTTTGCATCTTTTTTGCTACTTCTTTTCTCTTCACTTTTATATTTCTTCACTTTTCTCCTCACTTGCAAGACGAACTCTATCTCTAAAAATAACTAGACCCAAATTACAAGCGTTACAATGTACACGACCTCTTTTCACCACCAAAAACAGCATGCAATTTCTTAGATACCACTCGCACCTTGTGAGTACGTGATGACAATTAAATTGCATGGCAAAAAGATACATTTCAATGTGACTGCAGTTTTTCATATATGTCAGTGGTTGAATCTAAATATTGATATCATTTGAATCAAATTCTAAATATCACACAAATCTAGAGGGTGTTCAATTTTCGAAACGGCATGCCATCCATCAAGTTTTATTCCATACTTAGAGCACCACTACGATCCCTTCTCATTATAAGCACATTGGTTGCATTCTCTAGCCCTAATATATCAGGATCAAGTATCTATCTACACAGGCCCAATAATTCACCGAAGCAAAATTCCCCAACAATGACATTATATGATAACAGCATAAGCTTTAAGCAGAGTTCAAAATTACACATACCACATGTAACAACAATGCAAATTGCTTCTTCCTGAGCTCCAACAACCTGGAACCAGCCGTGTTCTCCGTATCCAGCGCCGCAATTTCCTTCTCCAACTCCGAAATAACCTTCATTGTCTCCGACCTGGGTGGCTGCAACGCAATCAACTTCCTAATAGCCTCGCACTCCTCTTTGTGCCGCCTCTCGACCTTGCTCTCCTCCAGCTGCTTTTTCAGATCCTCAATGTCGGCCTGCGCCTGCAGGATCTGGCGATTCATCTCCTCCTTCAACTCGTTGAAATTCTCCTTCTCCCTAACGTTGGCCTCCACAATCGCCTTGCTCTTCAGAAGCGGAATCTCGAAGGTCGTCAGCTCCTGCAAGAAGGCTCTGGCGAGTTTTTCGCAGTCGTTGTAGTTGTTTTCGTCTTTATCAACCTCGGAGACAAACGACGTGAACTTCTTTTGAAGCTTCTTCAAGGGAGGGTCGCCCCTGGTGGTCGTCGTGCGCGTTAGAAGCCGGTGTTTGATGATTACGTCATCTTCTGCAGGGCCAAACGCGTAGTTCGCTGCCACGGCCTCGCCACGCGTCGAAACCTTCCTCGTCTTTCCCAGCATAGCGATCCCTGAAATCAATATAACGATTATTTGCTAGAATTGAGCTGAATTTAGAGAAATTTAAATTAAATAATTGAGCGTGAAATGAATGTTGGCTGATGAGGTTTTGTTCTGTTTATGCACAAATGAGGAAAGGAGAAAAAGGAGTACTAAGGTTAGAATAAACCTTTTGGGTGCGCGGTGGTGTTCTGATGCCTTCGCCTTCGCCGCGGAGAATAGTAAGAGCAGTTTTCTGCTGCTTGTGCGGAGAAGAGGAGAGAACGGGCCATTTGGTAAATTTGTTAGCGGCCCAATTGTTTACTTAGCCCAGCTTGTTGATTGGGCTGGACTTCTCTAGCTTTTGAGCTTTTCTTTCAGCACCCCCGTTTTACTTGACACACTCCTAAGTTAAAAATTACCAACTTTACCCCTTAGCCAAAGTCAAAACTCTTGATATCTCTGCCTTTCATTTTCCTCTAGCAGTCCCCTTGTCTTTTGGCATGTCCATTTCCTGCATCTTGCTACACCATCCCAACATTCACATGCATAGTGGTCATACTTCTGACAGTTGCAAATCACCTTTCTATTGTCAAACTTCCATTCTTTATCATCTTTGGAGCTATTCTGTTGCTTCTTGTGATCTTTCTTACTTTTGTGAGTATCACTTTTGTTCTCCTCTTGCTTTTTCTTATTAAAAGGTTTCTTCCCTTTTGATTTGCTGCCTTTTCCACTTTGGACAACACTGGATTGGAAAACATGTTTTTGAGTTATGCCTCCTTTCATTAATTTTAAATTCACGCCCTTCAAGAAAGTATTGCAAATCCTTTACCTCCATTTCCTCCAAGTCTTTTGTTTCTTCAATTGCCACTGCAACGTGATCAAACCTGTGGCAAAGTTCTCAGTATTTTATCAACAATTTGCTAGTTAGTAATTGTATCTCTGCAGGCCCTCGTTGCATTAACGTGTTCTTGAACCTTATCAAATTAGTCAAGAATGGTTTCATTCTCATCCATGATAAGAAACTTAAACTTTATTCTCAAGGTTTATAAGACCTTGTTCTTATCTTTGTCTCCATATGTCTAACAAAATCTCCCAGAGCATCCGTTCGTTGTTGCTATCTTGGAAATCTTGTTGAAGACTTTTGATCCAACACATTGGTAGATAAGGAATATGGTCTTATTGTCTAGCTTTTGAAGATTTTTGAAGTGTTTCTTAGCTTCTTCCGTAACTTTGTTTATAGGATCTTCAATCTCAATCATAACCATATTCGCTACATCTTCAATCCAAAAACAACTACCATCTTTATCTTCGAATCATCAAAACCCTTTCAATCAAACACTGATAATGTACCTTGAACGATATTCTCATTCCCAACCATCTTAAAATATAGAATAGTGTATTATTTATCTTACAAATAAAAGAAAATTATAATTACTCTTTACCTTTCCTTGTCTTTTTCTTAGGGTTGAGAAAAAAAACCACCCTATTGAAATCGAAATGTCTAAAAGAAAAAGAAATTAACTGAACAGTCGAGTATTTTTGAATTTGGATAAATATGAAAAATTAACGTGGATAAAACGGATATTAATGATCGAGTCCAGATTTTAAATTAAAATTTCGTTTAAATCCGACCTGATGCGGTATATATATATATATATATATATATATATATATATATATATATATATATATATATATATATATTAATGTTTGTAGGTTTTACTGTTATAAATATGAAAACATAAGTTATAATTTATATATATATAAATTTTTTTAATGTTATAATTTTTAAATATGAAAACATAAGTTATATTTTTACATATGATGAAACCTTAAGAGTTTAATTTTTTTTACAGAAACCCGTGTAGTTGTTACAGTTGTCTACACACACAGCAAACCCTTATTTCTTCAAATGTCGCTTCCCTCTGCCAAATGCGAGACTTTGGTTGTTGAAAGGGAATTTTTTCTTCGGAGGTTGTTACACTGTTACGCTTTTTATTGTTGTCTTCTTTGTGTGGTTTTTTTGGGTGTGTGATATCCATCAAAAGCTCTCATCTTAAGTGTTGAGGATCGAGTTTGGCTGAGATGATTGAAAAAGAAGAAGTCTTGCATGCTGCTTTGAAGGAAGCTCTGGATTTGGTACTGAAAAGACCAACCCATACCTCTGTCTCCTTCTTCTTTGTTCACAAAATTGCTTGAACTTTATTTACTGTTTATCATTGGTTCTTGTACTGTGATTTTGCTGTTTCTTTAGTAGTTTTTAAAGAAAAAAATAGGGGGTTGACAGATGTTTTCTGGATTTTGTTTTGTTGTTTTTGGAGCTGGGAGTTTCACGCTTTGTTCTGTTTTTGGGAAATTTTCTCTGTTTTAGTTTAGACTTACAACAAAGTAGCAGTAATTGCAAGCGGACTGGGTTTCCACAGGTGACTTTGAATGTTTTTTTCCTATCTCAGTGTTATTGGTTTAAATTCGAATAACAGTATTTGAAACTATGTCTGTCCAAATGACCCAATAAGTAAAATAGTCCGATTAAATTTAAGTGTTATATTTGAATTATGTTAGATTGTTGATGTTATATCCGAATCGGACCCAAACCAATCAGTCATACTTTTTGTTATACGTGGAGTTAAAAAAGAAAATGTGAAGTGCTGGAGCCCCATCTGTCCCTGTCGCTCGCCGCCCCTGGCAGTGTCTCTGTCACCACATGCCTTTTTAGTGCAATGCAATGAATTGGGTGCATTTAAATATTTGCAGCCTTTTTCCACCAAAACCTAAAAAAAACCATTGTCAGCTTTATTTAATCGCAAATGCATCAACATCGTAGCACCCCAAACGTAATCCAATCTGCGTCCTCCACTCACTACTCACTTCTTCTTCGCCTGCACCCACCATACACCTCTGTCCCTCTCACCAAAAAACATGACAAGGCCAAAGATTTACCTCTTTGGTGATTCGATCACCGAAGACTCTTTCTCACCAGGTGGATGGGGGGCTTCTCTCGCCCACCATTTCGCTCGCACGGTATCCCTTCTACACCCTTAACCAACCAACCCTGTTCTTTCATTTTCTTTTTTTGTTGGTTTGAACATTTCAAGGTAAAGTTTTTACTTTCTTGCAAATGGGGTTGGTTGTTGTTCAGGCTGATGTTGTTCTGAGAGGTTACAGCGGCTACAACACGCGGTGGGCGTTGAAGGTGTTGGAGAGGGTTTTCCCGGCGTCACAGGTCGGTGACGGTGGAACAGTGACAGCGCCGATTGCTGTGACGGTTTTCTTTGGGGCCAACGACGCTTGCCTTCCTGATAGATGTTCTGCTTTTCAGCACGTGCCTCTCCATGAATACAAGCGGAACCTTCACTCCATTGTTTCCTTCTTCAAGGTAAATTACAGTCCTAGCGTTTTAGATTAAATGATTAGGGAAAAGTTGTAGGCTGTTGAAACCCAGAAAATGATCACTGGCGCAGTGACACTGTTTTTAACAGATGTGAAAAGTTTTTTTTTATTATTTATTTATTTTAGTTTAGCCTTTTGACTCTTGCGGGTTGATAAGCGTTGTGTATGTTGCATGCCGCAGAAGGGTTAATTATTTGAGGTTTGGTGGGGTAGAATGTTATGATGATTTTGTTTGTCTTGGGTGGTCAAATTTATATATTATATACATATATATGCATATTTGGGAGGTTGTGTTGTGGGGTTTCAGAACTGAATGAGAATTGAGAAATGAGAGGTGGTTTCAGCTCTCACACGTGCATCGCCGTGGGAATGGGAAGTGTGTTTGGTTTTGTTTGCCACTTGACCATGTTAGCCTGTCAAAAGGGACCCTCCTTTGCTTTTTATGCATTTTTTCTTCTCCCATGGGAATGGAGTTTGCACGAGACCTTTGTGTAAAGGTCCACTTTTTTATTGGTTTTCTTTTGGGGAAACTGGGAAGGGTTAGTTGAAAGGAGCCTACCATTGTTTTCACGACCTGAACCCTTCCGTGTCTTCTTTCTCGTGTCTTTTCTTTGGCTCCCATGCAATTATATTATTCTGCTTGGTCGACTATGAGCTGTTAGGTATGAATGTTAGATAGGATTACGTGGAAGACCCGCATTTAGGACTGCAAGAATTTGATGCATCTCCTTAAGGACTAAGATATCATCTCCTACCAAAAGTTAGTTAGTACCAACGCTTCACACTTAAGTCTTTTAATTAACAATTTGCTTTCGATTTTGGGTTTGGATGTGGAATCGTGACTGTTATTTTAAAATAGATGAATTGGGTCAAAGAAAGATGACATCTTTATTGAAAAAACACATCATGTATGTCTATAGTCTCCATTAATCTTCACCCAACGCAACTGGTTTTTTTAATTTATAAAAAAATAGTTAATAAAATTAGATTATATGTTTTTGTGAAAATTGTTTAAAACTATAAAGAGTTAAATCTGTGATTATTTGTCCTCCCACATTCAAGAGGAAGGTTATTGAGTCCTGCGCAAGTCTAATGAATGCTTACACTTGTTGTATGATATGAGTATTTTTAGTTTAATGGAAAGATACATGTGTAGAATGAACGTATGGACTATATTCATCTGCAAAAGTTTGAAAGGATGTTGTAGAGAAAAGTAGATGCTAGTAATGGAGTACAAGTAATAAGAATTTAATTCCTCTAAAGTGATATGATGTGTAGATGTGTAAAGCAATAAACTAACGATGTATCTGTCCTTGCTTTCACATTGAACTATAAGAGGCATTTTAATCCAAATTACGTGTGAAAATAAGCCTTCCTATTTTATTTTTTTTCAATACCATATATAGCTTTTTCTTGACCAGGTAGACGAGGACAAGGTTATAAATTTCAATTCAATGTTGGTAACATGAATACATGTGCCTGTTCCATCAATACATACCCGTTTCAACAAGTAAATATTAAAATAAAATATTGCCAAGTTTTCCTTTAAAATGCAGAAGCGATGGCCCACAACTTTGGTGCTCCTCATAACTCCTCCTCCAATCGATGAGGAATTACGTTGTAGGTAATGTTTTATACCTTTGTTCTTCATTTATATGGATTAGTTAGAAATACAGTATACACTGGAGGTTAAACACGGATAAGGTAATTTGTATATATGTATTGTAGACATCCGTATGTAGAAAATCCACAGGGTCTTTCTGAAAGGACAAATGAAGCAGCTGGTGAGTATGCTAGAGCATGCATTGCGGTGGCTGGAGAATGTGGAATACCTGTGGTTGATCTCTGGAACAAAATGCAACACCGGAAAAAAGATTATCTAAGGTCTGAGAAAAGTCGTACGTTTTTTCATTTTAGTTTTGTACAATTATGAAGCGAAGAGTGATGTGTGATTATATGTTTGATTTGGTTTTGGCGATTGAAATGCAGTGATGGTTTGCATCTCACTGAAAGTGGCAATGATGTTGTTTTTGAGGAAGTAATAAAAAAGCTAAGAGACGAAGGGTTGAGTCAGGAATCTATACCAGTTGATCTCCCACTTATTGCTGATATTGACCCTAATGACCCCCTGAAGGCATTTCTGGAGTAACAGAATGATGTATTACAGAAGGGTTATGGTGCTTTTGTTGTCATGGAAAGATGTGTTAGTACAGTATCACCCATACTATTTTGATCGTCCTTTTGTTGTAGCTATTCTCTGTTGGATAATGTCTACTGTTGCCGTGTCAGATGTCTTTTTTTCTTTTTTATGTAGGGGTTTTTCATTTTCTTGGCTTGTATGTGAATGACCGAATATATATCAAGTGTTTTTATAATGCTGGATACTTTCTAGGCCTCAGAATTCACATGAAATAGAACCATTTGAAAATGACCATGGAGACAGTAGTTCATTAAGGTCAAATGAGTCTCATCGGGAATTTGTGCTATTTGACTAAAATAAAACTGTTAAGAGTTTGTTTTGTAAATAAAATTGAACTAAAGTATGACTTTTTGACTTTAAAAAACATGTTTTAAAATAAGCTTTTTTGTTAATAAGAATTTAAATTATTAAATTTTTTATAAAGTAATTTAACTTTTGCTCATGAAACAATAGCAAGGTCGTGGATAATTTCACTAGTTAGTCTCTTTAGACATTTTTCTCATTAATCTAAACATACCTTAATTTTAATGGTTAATATGATTAAAAAGTAAATTTTAAATTTGATTTTACGTTGAGATTTGTATTATTTATATATTTTTAATTTGGTTTATTGTTAGCCTACATAAAATTTTCAATAAATACTTATCCTAATTAGTAAAGTAAGTATATGAGTATTATTCAAACTTTTAAACTGAGAAATAATGGGATGGATATATAATTATCCAGCTAAAATCCATATTAAAATTCGTTTTCATACTTTATTTATATATTTTAAAATTTTCACAAATATATTTTCATTTTTAGAAATATGAGTTACTTATTTAATTGTAAAATCTTTTAAATTATACAATAATTAAATACTATACTTAAAAGTATAAATTTGACTAAAAATAATTTTTTATTTTTTATATTTTAAAATATTTTTCATATTTAAATTTGTTCCAGCCAAGAACTACGGAAACATCTAAATTGAAGTGTTCCTAATATACTTTTTCTCTTTTACTTATCTTGTCTATATATATATATATATATATATATATATTATTATCAACATAACGTTTTATTTCCTACCTTTTCTTAACAAATTTTATCCTTTTTAAAACATTTACATTCAATTAATTATTTTAATAGGATAACACCTAACATTTATTATTTGACCATTTTCCTAACAAATTTTATCTTTTTTAAAACCTTTACATTCAATTAATTCTTTTAATAGAATAACACCTAAACATTATTATCCCGCCCTTTGACTACCTTGCTATCTTTTATTTTATGATCAGACTCGGACCTAATAACCCATTCGGATATGAGTATGATAAACAACTAGCTTATCACTACAAAGGTAAAATAGAATTAATAACACAATATATTAGTTATTTAAAATTTAAAGTATATACATTTAAATAAAATAAGTTACTTAGTATTTAAATATTTTAACTTATACAATCGTTAAATACTATACTTAAATATATAAATTTGACTAAAAATAATTTTCAACTTTATTTTTGAAAATATTTTTCATATTTAAATTTATTCTAACCAATTAGTATAGAGACACATCTAAATTGGAATATTGCTTGTATCATTTTTCTCTTTAACTTACATTGTTTATCTATCTATCTATTATTAGAAAAGATAGAAAATGAAAAAGGTTAGCTGATAGAATATATATATATATATATATATATATATATATATATATATATATATATATATATATATTCTCTTTAAAACATTTATTTTAGTTATTTTCTTTAATGACATAACACCTAAACATTTATTATTCGACCCTTTGATAACCTTATCTCCTTTTATTTTATGATCAGACTCAGACCTTTGGACTTGAGCTTATGAATATGATGAAAAATGGATTTATGACCACAAAATTAAAATAGAATTAATAACTTAATATATTAGTTATTTAAAATTTAAAATATATACATTTAGATAACTTCGTTAGAATGCTGAGGTATTATTTTATTTGAAATATGAAGTTTGTTATAGATTTATTTTAAAGAAATATCTCACAAGTTAAAAGAGAAATATATATTTATATTAATATCGATGTTAATTACTAAACAATATGAAACCATTGAGTCTTATGAAATAAGTTTCAATTTAGGGTTAAAAAAACATTCACGCTTATCTCAGAACAAAAACTCCCAAGTCTCAATACTTCGTTTAATTAAGAATCGATGTTACTATCAATTTAATTAGAATTTTTTTCTTTCAATTTCCTTATACCTCTTTTAAAAACAAAATTATAATAAAATTTATAAATTTTAAAGCAACTAATATTTCAGTAATTAACTCTAACAATATTATCTTAATATACTTAAAATAAAAAAAATGGATAAAACCGTAAGTGGAAACTTCAAATATTAAAATTTTGAATTGATTTCTTACACATTCGTGGGGTTGTACCTTTGGTTGAAAGGGGTAAAGTGGGTTGTTGAACCCATTCTGATTGGATTAGATATTGATACATAGTTGTACTAGATAATCATGACATATATAATTAAATTCATGCTTCGTCAAAAAGATGGCAAATTAATTAGCATAGATCATGTTAAAGCATATAAAGTCATCTTTGTAAATATCATATACGCTCATGCATCATGCAATCATCGTTCTTGTGCTAATGTATATCATCATCCTTCATCACCACGCTACACACCATTACAATTAACTTTCTAAATTTTTCCTTTAGGACAAAAAACGCTTTGTCGTTTGAAAAGTTTGACTAGGCGCTATTTCGATTCATTTGCCATTTTCTTTCTCTCGTCATCTTATATAAATATACATCATAACTTCTTTTAGCCTTCTTTGGGTGCAAAATGCGTATGATATTTTGGCTTTTTTTTCTTCTTCTAATCTTATATATTATGATTGTATAGTTTTAGTTTACTAAATTTAATCCCATGCAGTGAGTGGTGTTGGTGTTCCATCGTAACTTTATTCAATATTTAATAAAATTAGTTTAAATTACTATTGAAAAATAGTTTTTTAAATATGTTATTTTCAGTTTTTTAAGTTTGTACTGATCACTGTTAGAAGTAAATGTCGTTGTTAAAATAGAATATAGAACTCATACATCGAATATAGAGCTTGTAACTCTGTTGTGTCTCGGAAAGAATTAATAATGTATTGTGCAAATATGTATATGGAATGTGAAAATTGTGAAAATTAAAAAAGTTAAAACATTAATTTAAATTTTTGGAGAATTAACAGATTTGAAAACATTAATTTAAATCTCTTAATAAATTAACAGATGTTAAAATATATTTATTTAAGTCTGTTTGTTAATCAAGAGACTTAAAAAGTGATTATTTAAGTATATTACTTAGCAACAAACTTAAAAAATAACTATTTAAATTTATTTTTAGATTAAAAAACTTAAATAATTGTTTTTTATTTATAAAAATGTCATACATATTTTTAAATCTGTTTATTTATAAATATATTTAAATTGAGAGACTTAAAAAATTATTTTTATATCAGTGAATGTCAACTCTACACTATATAACAAAAATAAGTATAATATATACTATAGTATTACATTTTTATTATGTGAATTTGACTTAAATATTGTTCAGTATCTACAATAAATCTTGTTTACATACCTACTGAATAATTAAATCATATAATTTTAATTAAAATCAATTGATGTTTGATTATTTGGTAGTGCAGTGATTTATGATTTTCACTTATCGTACATATTTCAAATCTTCTTATATTAATATTTTAGATTTTGATACTTAAACTCAAATTTTTATTACCTGTGCACTTAGTGCGGTTAGCAAACTATAAAAACATATACCGTTCAAAAATCATTATATATAAATAATTATGAAATAAAATGAATGTTTTAATTATTACCTTAATAGTTGCTACCAAAATCAGTAGACAATAAAAGAGGTGGTTAAGATATACATGGAGCAGAAATAACATTAATTTATAATATATTGGATACTTTTTACTTTATAAATTATTGTTGTGAAAATAAATTAGATTTACATTCACTTTATAGTGTAATATTAAAGCTTATTCTAATGAAGTTTATTAAATGTATTATGTGGTACCTCTACTACATTATTCTATTTAGTCTTATGCATAAGAGATTATCCATTATTAAGAAATCAAGATGGTAAAAGGTAATCGTAAATTAGAAGAAGACTTGAGAATTTAATTGACTATGATTGCAATATAGAAACTGAAATTATACGTTTACAGCACTTAAGGAACTCAAACTATAGTTATTAAAACATGTGATATACCTAAATGCACCCGTAAATGATTACACATATTGTGTAAATTTTTTTTTAGTAAAACTTAAATTATTAAATATGCAGAGCAACAAAACGATTTCTCTCCTTTAACAAGTGGCAACCCAGACATTAAGACAATTCCGCAATGACTAAACTCCCGGAGCTGATCAATGGTGCTTTGGGTCTGGGCCTTCAGGGGCAAGTCTCCCAGGCTTACGTGGGCTTTCTTCAAATTCGGAGAAGACGAGGCTCACACTAGAACGGGCCTGGGCTCGGTTGCCTGAAAGTTGAGCTGGAAACCTTTTGAAGGTAGGTGGAGTTTGGAGAGGACGGGATTCAGAGGTGGATAATAAGAGGAGCAGAAACATAAGGCAGAAGAAGCAGGGTTTGGATTTGAACATGTTGACGTAATGAACAATGTGTATGATAAAATGTCTGAGTGAGAATGTGAGAAGCGATGCAGAGGTAGTGAGTATATATAGTGAGAAAGAGTGTAGACATTAGAAGGTGTGAGGGAAATTGAGAGGTATATTTTAGTATGGGTTGAGGAAAATTCCAAGTTCTCAAACTCATCTCAAATAATTTTGTTGCGTTGCCCTCCAGTGAAGATGGCGTTTGGTAGTTTGATGACTGGGTGAATACTTGGACACAACCAAATTCTAGTTCTATTCTTCACTTGTTCATTTCTATTGGCTCTGGATGACCCCTGCAGACTTCCAAAAATTTCCTATTCTTTGTCATTTATCATCCTATCTAACTTTCCAAACATGCCTTTGGACATTATCAAAATGCAACCATGATACCATAAATCCGTAACTGTCACAAGAGACTGTTCTCGTGTTAAAAAGCATATATACGAGATTCTTAAGTGTGAAGATTTCATCATTCCTTTCATAAGCTAAAAAAGTTAAATTTTTCTCTTTGGTCATTGGTATTCACTTGAGAAAGAAAGAGACATAAAAAAAAGCAAGTGATGCTAGTACTTTATTTTTCCCTCAGTTACGTAAAGAGTTGATTTTGTAGAGTCAAAAAATTATATCACTCTTGCATATTAAAAGTAAAAATATGTGTACTCTTTTATTTTTACATAAAAATAAATTATTTTCTAAACTGTTTCGGTTGTGAGATCGAGTCACTTCCAATATCTACACAATTTGCTCTGATCGTCCGGTCTTCTATCCAAATCTTCGTCTCCAATCCACCGGCCAAAAGTTCTCTGATGCTAAAGTGAGTAAGTTATCCATTCCAACACCTACACAATTTGCTCTGATCGTCTGGTCTTCTATCCAAATCTTCGTCTTCAATCCACCGGCCAAAAGTTCTCTGATGCTAAAGTGAGTAAGTTATCCGTTCGGTAGCTCAATTCAATAGTAATAAATGTACAGTAAATGCGATTACTTACTTTTTACTTTTGACCTATATTTATAGTTTCTGGGCATGAGCCCAAGATTAGTGAAACCTTAATCACGACCCAATCTCAGTCCAACACTTTTAATTATTACTTACCTTAATTCCTGTGGTGTAACCTATTTAGGGACTCAGACCGGACGATCATTTCGGCCGTATGGTACGAGTCAAGACTTCTGCTATGCTTAATTAGTTTAACTGTGTCTGGATCTTATTGATCGTTCGACATATTTAGTTGTGGGGTGGCTTTACGGCCGTCCGACCCATACGGTACATAATACCCAACAATATTTATACTTACTGACTGGACGGTCTTATCAGTCAAAAAAACCTAGCAAATTGGTCGATTGAACAATATAAAACAAATGATCTTAAACGAGAATTATGGCTAAGAATAATTATTTTACACCAAAGTTCGATCATTACTGATTGGATCGTAATTAGATCGACACTAATATGAAATTCATTCTAAAATATATAAATATAAATTTCAGATATTCATTCTAAAATATATAAATATAAGTTTTAGAGAGGTTGAGATAGATGGATTATATTTAATATGTATTTAGTGATTTTGTCATCAAATTACCTTTTACGAGTAATATCTCAATACTATCGAGCAAAAGTGAAAGACAAACAGTGACTTGTGCAAAGAATTATGTGCAAAGAATTAAACTAAGCTTGGAGAATGATTAACCTCGACCTCACGTACCAAAATAATATATTACAATACAAACAAAATATCTTTTCAGAATCATCACTCCTTGAAACTGAACATATCTCAAAACTAATAATAGTTGTTTATTCGTACAGGTAACATATTAACTAAAATCGACAATTGACAAATAAAAAAATACTTTAATTAAAATATTAATTTCAATTAACTTACAAAATAATGGTTATTAAATTATTTGGTCCCGATTAAGTTTGAAAAAGATAAAGATCCATAAATAAGAGTCCAAAATAAAATAGTTTAGATTTTTTTCACAAACATTTAGTATAAGATTGAATCTAAAATCAAATTAACTTATCTGTCAAAATATCAGATACCTTTCCAAAAAATTTAAAATCCCAACCAAAAAACTGAAAAAGAAAAGAAGAAAGTATAGGAGAATATTCGATTTTGAAGAAATAAATGTAAAATAACTTTTATTATTTGTTTAGTCAATCCTTTTTTGCACTATCATTTCAAAAATCAAACATGTCCGAGGCATTTAAAATAGTGGGTGAGTACGGTGAGAGAGTTGCTGATTTGCTTGACCAATAACAGCATATCCTATGGTGATTTGCTTTAAGAGCTGTGAAATGGGGACGACATGGTTCGTTCTGATTCGATATACCATTCAAAAAGTTTTGTTTGAGTTAATCCATTTAAAAAAAATGGATTGTAATTTTTTGGTGCAGTCGAGCGGGTTAATATTTAATTTTGGTTTGTTTAAAAAGTTAAAAAAATATTAAAATATGTGTTTTTAAAATTTTAATTAGAATATTTAAATTAATTTTAATTCTAAAATAATATTATTGTTCTTTGAGATTCTAAATTGGAAAATAAATAAAGAGTGAGTAATTGATTTACAGTTAACTGTACTTTAAGCCAAAAAATTTCAAGTTTCTAAGTCTTGGATTTGTAAATTTACACCTTCTAAGGTTTTACATCACAATTCTTAAATCCAAAAATATAATAATTACTTTAAAATATAATAATAATAAGATACAATATATTCTAAATGAAATCATAAGAATATATTAATAAAATATCTTCTAAATCATAATAATATGTTAATAAAATAAAAATCCCTTACTAAAGAGTCTCGAGTCCAATTCCTAAACTCAATAACTTTGTTGTGTGTTCCAAATTTTTTTAACAATTCCAAAATAAAATAGATATCACATGTGTTTAGATTGGTTCATAGACAAGTTGTGTATATTTATATTTGGATTCAAGTTTTAGGTAATTCTAAACAGTATAATTATTAATATATAAAATTTAATATAAATATATGGTTTTAAAAAGTGAAATTACTTTTATTTTTTAATACAACTATTATTTTTTATAAAAATGGATACATTTATAAATTTATGGACCTGTTTTACGATTGATTTGCATAAATTCGACTTAGATATCTAACTTTAATTTAGCTATGTGAAAGAAAAGGGATGTCTAGAAAAGTTGGTATAGTTATCATCTAAGATGTAATATTGTCCCTTATTTCATTGGATTCAATAGTATTATATGTTTATTTGGTTCTATTATGTTGTCGTACTGGTATTACTGTTTTCAGTTTATGTACCCAAACAATCAAAACACGCACACATTAAATTGGCCCATAGTTGAGGACTCATTTATTATTTATAAATAATTTCTTTTTAAAAAGTACGTGTTATAATTTGTATGAATTGAACATATGCTTAGAATAGCTGAATGATATGATTATACCATGTGGAGTTGGTGTGTAGTGTGTTTGGTGAGAACATGGGATGCAGCATGCTCCACGTCCCATATTTTCTTTCATTCCTCTTACAATTCCAGCCTAAGGTTTACAGATTAAATTATAATTATGGAGGATTTTTAGATTTGAAAAATTCATAAATTATAATATTTAAGAAACTTGAAATGTCAATTTTATATTTAAAAAAACTTAAAAAAATATCACCATTCTTTTAATTATAGGTATTCTGTTGACGTGATATCATTAACTGCGTTAACCATGCTTTGTTTCTGGTTGGAGCAGTGGATCCAAACTCCAAAAGCTCACCCATAAAAGAAGCAGAAACAAAAGCAAGAATGGAACATAGCATCATACTCAGAAACAAGAACATAAACAAGATCAGACATTAAGCATGGAAAGGATCAAAACCTTAGAGCGCATTGTCGTAATCCCTTCTCAGCCTCCCTTCCTTCAGGACCACTCACTCCCTCTCTCCCACCTCGACACCGACCCCAACCTTTACCTCACCTTTCGCTACCTCCGCGTGTACACTTCAACCGCTTCACCTACCTCCCTCGACCCCTTCAACGTCATCTCCTCCTCCCTCTCCAACGCCCTCACCCAATTCTACCCCCTCGCCGCCACACTACGCCGCCGCCCAACCTCCCCCCACCGTCTGGAACTCTGGTGTGCCGCTGCCCAGGGCATCCCCCTCGTCCGCGCCGCCGCCGATTTCACTCTCCACTCCGTCAACCACCTGGACGACCCGGCCTCGCCTCTCGTGGAGCAGTTGGTGCCCGACCCGGGTCCCGAGGAGGGGCTGGAGCACCCCTGCATACTCCAGGTGACGGTCTTCGCGTGCGGCGGGTTCGTCCTTGGCGCCGCCATGCACCATGCGCTATGCGACGGCATGGGGGGCACGCTGTTCTTCAACGCGGTGGCGGAGCTGGCGCGCGGGGCCACGCGGATGACGGTGGAGACGGTGTGGGAGCGTGATAGGCTATTGGGTCCCAGAAAGCCGCCAAGAGTGGATTCACCGTTGATCGATGAGTTTCTGCGTTTGGAAAAAGGAGTTCTGCCGTACGAGGAGGGCGTTGGCGGGGTTGCGAGAGAGTGCTTTCACGTGAAGGATGAGTGCTTGCACATGTTGAAGAGATCCTTGTTGGAGCAATCCGGGTTCAACTTCACCGTTTTTGAGGCTCTCGGTGCCTACATTTGGAGAGCCAAGTAAGTGTCACAATAATTCTTAAGAGTTAACATCTGCAACAGTTGAGTTCATTTTACTCTTACATCAGAAAAAGAAGAAATAGCATAGTGTGATATTTCCAGTGAAGGAGTAGATACACAACTTTTCTTCTGTCCCTTACATTGTTTTTGGTTGAATTGTCTGTTGTTTCTAATAACGTGGGTGGATTAAACAGCGGAAAAGGTTGTCTTTTGAATTGGCCGTGTGGTTTAGAATTAGCCATTTATAAGTAGAATTGGAAGGTAGTATTAGCATTTTAAATTTTGATGATTATACGAACATTGTTTGTGACCATTGTACTTGGCGAGACAGGGTGATGGCCTCTGGAATTCAGGGGGAGGAGAAGGTGAAGTTTGCATACTCAATCAACATACGGAGATTGGTAAAGCCAGCACTCCCTGGTGGGTATTGGGGCAATGGTTGTGTGCCAATGTACGTAGTGTTGAGTGCGAAGGAGTTGACAGAGAGACCCATCTGGGAAACTGCAGAGCTAATAAGAAAGAGTAAAAGCAATGTGAGCGATGAGTATGTGCGGTCCTACATAGATTATCAGGAGCTGCATTTTGGTGATGGGATCACAGCAGGAAGAGATGTGAGTGGGTTCACTGATTGGAGGCATTTGGGCCACTCAGCTGTGGACTTTGGGTGGGGAGGCCCAGTTACTGTTTTGCCGCTTGGAAGGAACCTGCTTGGGAGTGTTGAGCCTTGCTTCTTTTTGCCTTATTCAACTGCCTCTTCTCAGAATATAGAGGGCTTCAAAGTTTTGGTCACTTTGAGACACTCTGCATTACCAGCTTTCAGACAAGCCATGCAAGTCTTTTCCACTACCCAAGACCACTGGCCCAGTCACATATAGAAAGTTTAAGAGTTATACAAAATCTTCTTGAAACATGTTTATGTTATGGTATGATGAAGGTTTTATTTTATATCCAAGATCCGTGTCTTGTACATGATTTTTAGTTTTAAGAATAAAAAGGTAATAATCATATTAATTTAATTAATTATATTAATTAAAATTCAGATTAAAAAGGTATAAAGATAAATATAACAAGACTTCATTATTAAAAAAAAATTGAAAAAAAAAACATTTAACAAAATAATATAATAACTTGCAAAAGAAAGTTTTAAAATAATGTAAAAAATAACTACCATGATAGGATTTCAAAGTAAAATAAAACCTTTGTCTTAAAGTAAATAATTTACCGCAATATTCGTATCAGAGTCTATTTACTATTAACAAAAATACACATAACCATTTAATTTAAGAGCATGGTTTGGAATTGATCTGGTTATTTTGGGCCTTAATAAAAATGTAATGTAGGAGTACGTGGTCTTTTAAAATTTTTTTGTAAACTTGGAGGAATTATTAATTTAATTGAGTTATTTTTGTTTTAATTAAAAGAAGAAGAAGAAGAAGAGAGAGAAAAGAATGAAATCTATCTATCTTCTTATCCAAAGGCTGGGAGGCCAATAGGAGGCATGCCATCTGCTATGATTGGTGAATAAAGGACAAAACAAACAAACAGCCTCGTAGAGCAGAGCACATACACTCCTTCTCTTCTCCGCCTATGGCGTCCACGTTGGGCACTTCTTCAATTGCTCTTCTGCCTTCACGCTATTTCTCTTCTTCTTCTTCTTCCAAGCCTTCCGTTCACTCTCTCTCTCTAACCTCAGGTACATTGCTTTGCAAACTGTGTTTTTTGCCTTCAATATGTTGTTGGAGGGAGTACGGCAGACCCCTTTCGTATATGTTATTTTGCTCTGCCAAATTTGTGAATTTGTTTTCCTTGCGGAGTTTGTAGCTGGAAATGAATTGTGGGTTCTTGTGGTTGAATCTAAGTTGAGTGGTTGAGAATTTGCAGGGCAGAGCTATGGGCGGAAGTTTTATGGAGGAATTGGAATCCACGGCATGAAGGGAAGGTCTCAGTTCTCAGTTGCCAGTGTTGCCACTGAAGTTAACTCTGTAGAACAGGTTGGTACGATATTCGGTTTTTGAGGTCTGGATGTTCTTTCTGAGTCTTTATTTATGTTTTGGATTGCATTAGATGGTTATAATGGCTGTACTCTAGATTAGTTATTGTAAAGATTTCCACTCTTTTGTGGATGTGTGTTGATCATTGAGGATTCCAAATGATTTTTAAACAGATTTTGGGTTGAAGGCAGACTTTTAGACCGTATTGTGATATTTTTCTTTAGTTTAATGACCATGCACTGTGAGTGTAAAATATTTTTGTCAAACAGAAATCATCCATTGTTGATCAATTAGATACTTACTATAAAAGTTAACATTACATTAAATGAATAATAGTATTTACCTGTTAGTGCGTACGTTATTTTTTCTTTTTTCTTTTTCCTTTAAAGTTTATATGGTTTCTGTTACTCTTACACGCATGTACATTTAGAGTATGGTTGATTGTTGGAAAATTGCAAGGTGAAAATGAGAGGAATAAAAACGAGCTCATACTTGAATGTATACTATGTTGAAATACCTAGCCTATTTATGTTTTTTACTTTCAAAATTAGTGCTAGACTTCGTGGAAACTAAGGATTGTGTGTGTATGCATTTTACAAGAACCCAACTCAGTAAACTTTTCATATTCAGAATCAGAGTACTGCTGCTAAAGAAAGCCAAAGACCAGTATACCCGTTTGCTGCCATAGTTGGACAGGATGAGATGAAACTCTGTCTTCTCCTTAATGTGATTGATCCTAAGATTGGAGGCGTGATGATTATGGGGGACAGGGGAACAGGGAAATCCACAACGGTTCGGTCATTGGTTGATTTACTTCCCGAAATCAAGGTTGTTGCTGGTGACCCCTATAACTCAGACCCGGAAGATCCAGAATTCATGGGTGTTGAAGTGAGAGAGCGTGTACTACAAGGAGAGGATCTTTCTGTGGTATTGACGAAAATTAACATGGTTGATTTGCCATTGGGAGCTACAGAAGATAGAGTGTGTGGAACAATTGACATTGAGAAAGCTTTGACTGAGGGTGTGAAGGCATTTGAGCCTGGACTACTGGCCAAAGCTAATAGGGGAATCCTATATGTTGATGAAGTTAACCTTTTGGATGATCACTTGGTAGATGTGTTGTTGGATTCTGCTGCATCAGGATGGAACACAGTGGAGAGAGAGGGAATTTCTATCTCACATCCTGCACGCTTTATCCTAATTGGCTCGGGCAATCCTGAAGAAGGGGAGCTCCGGCCCCAGCTGTTGGATAGGTTTGGAATGCATGCTCAAGTTGGAACTGTCAGGGATGCTGAGCTGAGAGTTAAGATTGTGGAGGAGAGAGGTCGATTTGACAAGAGCCCAAAGGAGTTTCGTGATTCGTACAAAGCAGAGCAAGAGAAGCTCCAGGACCAAATATCCTCAGCAAGGAGTGTTCTTTCTTCTGTTCAAATTGATCAAGATCTCAAGGTGAAAATCTCCAAGGTGTGTGCAGAGTTGAATGTGGATGGACTAAGAGGAGACATCGTAACAAACAGGGCTGCAAAAGCTCTTGCTGCACTGAAGGGAAGAGACACAGTAAGTGCAGAGGATATTGCTACTGTTATTCCCAACTGCTTGAGACACCGTCTTAGAAAGGATCCCTTGGAGTCAATAGACTCAGGTTTACTTGTCACTGAGAAATTTTACGAGGTTTTCAGCTGAGAGGCGTAGTTATAACACGGTCTTTATGCTGCGGTATTCAGCGACTGTTTACATTTTACATTTCCTTTCCTGAGAGGATTTTCATTGTCCTTAAACATTAGTAAGATTCATGAATTCCTCTTATACAGGAAAATCCGAGTTTATTAAGTGTAAGAGTCATTCACTATTTTTCTACTGTATTTGTAGTCCTTTAACAAGCTAGGGGTTTCCAGACTGTGATTCCTATATTAGAATAAATTTGAAAAAAAATATATTAAAAGTTACTTTTTTTCTTAAAATCTTTTTGGATTCCTTCATATTTTGAGTTTCATTGCAAAGGTTACTACATTTTACCTTTTAATTTATGAGAAACACCGAATAAATAATTAGGAAGGTATTTTTGCTTATGCGTTCTCTTAACCTATGTGGTCTCGTTTGCTGTTGACTGAAATTCACCCACCGTGCCATATAGACAATTTTTGCATTGGAAATAGGTTCATCACGAACTGCGTCTATAATGCTTTGCATTTGCTCAAGATCTCATAAATGAAATATAAATTTTAAAAAACAATGCTGCCTTCAATTTATTTACGCAAAATGCACTCCAAGTAACTCTTCATATAGCATCACGCAGAACCTAAATGAACAGCTTCTGCATTTACTTGATTGATGGACGTGGTTTTACTGAATGAGGTGAGTATAAAATGGGCTCGCTAATAAACTAATTAAAACCTAGAACTGGTTGCTTCCGTGTTAACTAAAATCCATGTCTTTAACCCAATTCTACAAATTTTTACAAGAAAATTCTATATATATATATAAAAGACGCTCAACACATTCCACAATCCACATTAGTTGCGTGAACAATTTGCTATAATGCAGACTGACGCAACATTGAAAACCAGAAGAAAGAAACTACACAAGGCTAACCAACTTTTTCTTTTTTTCCACTTTATAATATAAACTGAGTAGTCGTCATAAAATACAATTGTCACTGATTTGTAAATACAATTAATTACATATCCAAGTTTCCTTTAGTGTGTGTAAGATTAATATCCGAACCATGGTCCAACTATATGCATAAATTCACTATGCTTTAGAAAAACATGCGATGTATATAAACTGGCTAAAAAATTCCCAATGAAACATATTATTAAGCATCCATCTAACACACATATCAGTCGTTACTATACGAACCTAATAGAAGAGACAAGTAAGAGTTAAAAACAACAATAATTTCTCCATAAACTAAAATTAACTCATGAGTGGGATAAAAGATAGATTTCAGAGAAGTTAATATGAAATAACTTCTAAATATTAATTTATTTATGCATAAGTTCCTTATTTGGAATTAGAAATATTCTTCAGCATGAGTTTGTCACCTTCAGTCATCCCTCCCCATATTGTAGGCCTCTGTTCTAGAAAATCAGGGAACCGCTGAAGTAGAAGAGTAGCCGTTCCAATTAAGATTGAAGCAGTTATAGCCCATATCACATACTTCTTGTTCCCAAACTCATAATCAAAATAATGCAAAAGATACTTCTCCTCCATCCATTCTCTTTCTTCAGCTCTTCTGTTATCATTCTGCATTAAACCATGATGTCAGAAATTAAGTTCATTTGCCTTTATGCCAGAACGTGCCCCAAATTTTCCAACCGTAAAAATAAGTATATAAAAGAACAGTTACAGTAGAACAAACCTTGAGGAACATCTCCAATGGAACATCAAATATTTCTTCTACTTCAGCTGAATTTAAAATTGGTGAAAATGCATCCTTGTCGGACAGTACTCCAAGCACAGGTACTATGGTTACACCATACTGTACTTAAAAACTGCTTTGTAAGGGTAATGAATTATGCAAAAATCTAAGGTTCAAAGGTATTTTCAATTACTTAAAATAATTAATGTGTGCCTCTAAATCTGGATTGTGTGTTTGCCAATACTGTAAAAAAAAAACTAACTAGATTTCTTTATTTATGTGGACACTTGGATAAATTTGAGTATTCAGGAGAAGAAAATAGAATGAATTAAAAATGTAAAGTCGAATCAAACTTCTCACATTAAAACCAACTAATTCATCTCAACTTTTTAAAAAGCTATCTCATCTATTTTTTTCGCCAGGACTTACAAATTAATACAAACTCTGCATTCATGCTTGAAAAAGTCTCAATAATAGAGTGTTATAATTGAAGATATCCCATAGGGTAAAAGTCAACCAAACTGGGCATAATTGAAGAAGCTTTAACCTTAGTAAGGTCCATCTGATATTAGCTCGGCAGATAATAATTCGATACAAACGCAAGTCTTAGGGAATATAGTAGCACTATACTACAAAATAGTAAAATAATAGCATACTCTAGAATTGCAGGACTTAACTCATCTGATTAGGAATCTTGGGTTTAAAGGAAGCAAGTTTTTCCCAGAATTAAAACCCTGAATCCAACAAGGTTGGAACTTGGGGGCAGGAAGGTGGTTAATAACCTGAATCTAAGAAATGGATCGACACAATTGGATTGAAATATCTACTGATAAACTACATTCCATGTTTTTGAAACATTTCATTACTCATACGATGCCATAGTCACAAATTGTCTCTGCACCTAAAAACATTTAATTACATGTCATTTTCAATTTTGCTTAATCCAGAAAGATATTATTTTTAATTTTTGTCCTTTAACTGGCGATTAAAAATGATGTGTCAGAGTATGATAACCTAAACCGAAGCAAATGAAGTTAGATGCAATGGAAGATGAAAAAAATGAAAAGCAGAGAGAAATATACCCTTGTATGCCAGGGTTGGAGAGGAGTAATGACAGAAACAAGAGAAGGGTCCAAGCCAATTTCCTCTTTGGCCTCTCTTAACGCTGTTTGTACATCGTCAGCATCACCTTCTTCCCTCTTGCCACCTGGCAAAGCCACTTCACCTGCTGATATTACAGTGAGGTAAAACTCGAAATGGAATAGAAAAACAGAACAACATCGATTGCAAAGAGTGAAGGAAAGACCGGAGTGGGTTGAGAGAGAGGAAGAGCGCTTGGTGAGGATCACTCGCAGACTTCCATCGCCGCCTTCGAAGACACATATCAGAACCGCCGCTCTCTTCTTCAAAACGATGGGTTTATCCAAAATGTCGGGGTTCGTCGGCGCGGAATACGAACATTGGATGTGATTAATCAAAGCCTGTAATCTGGAAGAAGCTCTCTTTGAACTCATTCTCCTCTTCCCTCCCACCTCTGTTTCACAATTATAATAGTAACACCTTTTATGATAACAAAGAAACCTGTTATAACCAAATTAATTAAAAAATAATTACAATTTATACTACAATTAAAAAAATTATACATTAAAAAAAGTTTAAAAACTAAAATATAATTAACCTTGTAATAGATAAATATTAACAGTTATGGGAATTTTTGAGCAGAAGTATATCCAAATGCAATCTTCTCAAGTCCCCACACATCTTGAACTAAAGTCCATAAAAGTTTTCCACATAATGTGATGTTTGTAGAAGTAGTGTAAAAGCTAGAGAGAGAATACACTTAAATGAATATAACCTTTATATTTATTTACAGACTGTGATAAAATGGGTGATGATGCATGAAAAGGACTCTATAGATAAATAACAATAGAAATTTGTTGTGTCTGTATGCACTGTGGTTGGTGTCTTGTAAAATGCTTTTGACGAGTTGGCAGTTCATTCTGATTTGATTACGTGACCCTATTGAATTAATTTGTCATTATATATTTAAAGTTGATATTGATACATTTAAATTTTGTTAATTCTTTTTGCCTTATTTTGATATTGATAGCAATTATATCATCTAATCTTAATGGAGAGGATGCAATAGAGTAATATATTTTAGGATATAGTTTACATCCCAATTTAATTAACTTTTTACGTTTTATAATTATTTTAATTATTATTTATAAACTTTAAATATCATACAATTAACAAAACAAATATAAATATTAGTTAATTGTATGACAAGTGAAATAAATACCAAATATAAATTTTAAATTAATATGTGTGACATCCGGACACTGATGAGGGCGGAGAGTGATCGCTGGTGCAAGAGACACGAAGTGCAAGGGGCACTGACAAGGAGCGACTCTTGGCAGGCTTTCCGTGGAAGGAGCACATGGACAAATCGAACATACACCAGAAAAAGAGGAATCTAGAGACTGTATAGGTATGGGACTATACAGTTGAATGATAGCTTAAACGGATTGATTTGGCTACTCATATCACCAGAAAATGCATTTGCTCTTTGGTAGCCTAACCCATAAGAACTTCATGGTTAAGAGTGCTTAGTCTGGAATAATTTGACAATATGCATCCAATAAAAAGTACATCATTTCGAGATATTAGCTTTAAACTCAGGACATGTGGGTAGTTATAAATTCTTAAATAGTTGTATTTATTTAAAATGATTATAAAATTGCATGAGAATTTTATGATTGTGAAATAAAAAATTGTTAATTTTAAATATCTTATAATTTAGAAAAGTAAAATGATGGAGACTCCAAATGTAAATAAAAATATATTTTTTAATTTTATAATATTTAAAGTCTTAAATAATAAATTTAATTAAATTAAGATGCAAACTAATTACTAAAATATTACTCCAATTTAAATTAATCAATATAAGTTTTTCTTTTTATTATGTGATAATGGAGCGAAATACTAAAATTTCAGTCTCTCGTACATTATGAGTTTCAAAATTCATTTATTGATTTTCATTTAACTTAATAGCTTTCAATAAAAAAAAATGCTAGATATTCTGCTGAACAAGTTTTACTGAGTAAATGTTTGTAAATATTCTTGATGCATTCTTTGAAGTAAACAATTGTAACTTATTGATGGCATTCTGCAAGTGTTGGGATACATTTAAAGAGTTAATCTGGAAATGTGTAGTAGTGATGGGTGAACAATTGTTAAGAGGTAAATTGAGTGCGTTACAGAGTTAAATGACTTGATGAAGCTTGAATTTAGGATTGTGCTCCATGAAAGCTGGTGGTCGTTGGTACACAACTGATGCTGCCCTTATTAAGATCCCAGCCGTTAAACCCCATATCAGATATTTTTTATGCTCCATTTCGTAGTCAAACAAATGTATCAGATAATTCTCTCCCATCCATTCCATCTTCTCCTCACTCCTATTTTCATCCTGATTCACATCAACTTCTACATCAATACAAAGTAAAACATACATCACACACAAATAAAACTAAGACTCAACCTTGAGGAACATTTCTAAAGGTGCATCAAACACAGCTTCTACTTCCGCAGGATTCAGAACAGCTTTGAATGCCTTTTTGTCATGAAGAATGCCAATCACAGGAACCACTCTCATCAGGTACTACCAAAGGATTAAAAAAAGGGTTAACTTTCACTTAGAGGAAACTTTATCAATAGTTTTAGATTAATCAATGTTCATTTGTGAATCAAGAAATGTATAACCACTCAAGATCATGTGATATGATGCTTCAGAATTCTGCATAATATCAGTTACTCCAACAAGTAGATGTGTGAAAAAGAGTCTATACCTTAGAGAAAAATGGTTCAAGAACAGTAACGACATCGACAAGTTCAGGGTCCAACCCAATTTCCTCCATTGCCTCTCTTTTTGCCGTGTCCTTATCATCCTTGTCACCCTCCTCCGCTTTCCCACCAGGCAAGGCCACTTCACCTGCAAAACAACATGCAATACACACAACCCTCATTACATTCCCTACTGATTCATTCACAGAGCCTAAATATGAAGGGAGGGGGAAAAAGATTTCAAACATGTCATCAAAAATTTAAAAGACACCAAGATCTTTGTTATCACAGCAGAACAACCACATTGCAAATGTAGTTACAATTATATGATAGTAATCTATCATTTTTTTTTAAAAAAAAAGGACAAAGCACTTGTATGAAATTGAACTGACCCGAGTAAGTGGAGAGCATGGAAGAGCGCTTGGTGAGTACCACTCTGAGATCCCCGGCATCTCCTTCATAGATGCAGATCAAAACAGCAGCTCTCTTGTATCTGAATTCTTCTGTGTTTTGAGCCATTGAGGTGGTTGATTCTGAGTAACTCACTTCTGAGACAACCTTGTCTTCCATGATGTCATCCAAAATATCTTCAGGGAATATTGGGGGCTTGTAAAGGCGGAGCCTTTGCGCCAAGTCCAGAAGCCTCTTTGATCCTCCATTGGAGTTTGAACAATCCATGAACTTGGGAGAGAAAAACTATCTTCTCACAATACAAGTCACGAATGGTAATACAAGGCCATACTACAAATATATCATGTCGTAGTGATATTTGAACTAGTAGAAGTTAATGAAAATGGGGTAGATGGTAGAATGGTACAGGTTCTATGATTGAATGATGTGAAGGAATACCTGTTTTTGGCAACAAATATTAATGTCCTTGAAACCATATGAATGGCTGCATCTTTCTGGTCCTACTCCTACCACATTAACCATCTTCATTCTTTATCTCTAACAACCAACATTGAATAACTTGTCTCTCCAGTTTCCTGTCAAAAATACAGGTTCATGTTTATGTTTATGTTTTCCTGCACTAATTGGGATACAATGCATATATCTCACACCGCGACATGTTTCTATATTTAACATACTTATACGGTTATCGTAGTTTTATTAGATATAAAGGCTTTGAAAGATTAGACACTTCACTGACCTGTATTAGATACTGATATGTTTAGGCTTTAAATAAATGATTATTTTGTAAAGTTCTATCAGATTTTCTATTAAGATTTTCAATGAATGTGTGTTTAACGTTGTAATTGTCGGAATCTAACGTCTCGCATTGGTACAAAAACACTGCGTAGTGTTTTTCGGTCTTTGAGATTCGAGGTCGACGCTACATCGGCAAACATTAACGTCGAAGTCGAATTTTAATCAATTCTTTTTGTTTTTTTTAAATTAATTGTGATCATTACGACATTCTGAAAAGTAAAACTAACAAATTTCAGTTTTTTGGTATTTTATAAAGCATGAATTATGAACTAGTGTAGTATTAACAACAAACAACAATAATAAACAACACACACAAGTTCAATCAAACTAACAACAACAAACAGGTTCAACCAAACAACAACAACAAACAAGTTCAACAAAAAAATAAACAAGTTCAACAAATAAGTTCTTCAAAACGAAAACAAAAACTAACTTTCTAAAGGTGAGTTCGTCGAAATAAAATGTTATCAAGAGAAAACAAAATGCGCCTATGAAGAACAAGAACACTAAGAAAAATCGATCAAAAAAACAAAAGTAATACCTAAAGTAGTTAATCAATATGCATTTGTAACAAATGAAAGAAATATTATATGTGATGGTGATCGTCAAACTTCTTTCCAGAAAAGAAAAGTTTGAAAAGAGGGTCTAAGATAAAGTGAATGAATTTTCAATCTTTCGCTCAAATTTTTATTAAATTCACTAATATTTTAATATCTGACGTTTTCACAAAATTTATCCAATATAACAAATTCAAGTCCAATTATAATTTTAAACGAACTCTAATAATTGCATTTATTTATCAAGATGTCACTTACATTTTTAAGGTTCAGTGGTTAAAGACATGACGTTATTTTTACACTAATGAATTTAATAGATAAATACGTAATGAGGTAAGAAGGAGTTAAGGCAAGTGCAATTTTTGAGGGAGAAAGTGTGTGTGAAAGTATGTTAAGCTTGGCCCTTTTCAGGCAATGAAAGATCAGAAATGGAAAAATGTTTAATGCAATGAATTGACAGGTGGTGAAGGAATTTGAAATGTAGTGAATATTTATTGATCTTGTTAGGTATTAAGATTATATTGTTCCTCTTTGGTACTGTCTCGCATCAAGGGTCAGTTACGAGTCCATATCCAAAATGCCGGTTTTTAATGCAGATCTCTCAGGATTTCATTTCATTATTTTACCACTTATCCAAATTTTATTTAATCACTAATTATTTCTAATGTACTGTGTCAGTCTTTCAACAATTGAACCACCAAATTAAATGGGATTCCATTCTTTAAATAGGAAATGTGTGGTTGGAAGAACTTCTTTATTTCAATTTCCTTTTTGCTTGGACACATTTTGTCTAAGTACTTAATGAGAATGGTTAGAAGATATATATAAATTAAACTTAATTTCGTGTATAATTTTCTTAAAAAAAGTTTGACCACCTTGCAATTGTTTTTTAAAATATTTTTCTATAATGTTAAATGACTTACTACTATTTAGCACATAAACTTAGATACCTATGTGTATATTTTTAAAATTATAGAATAAAACTTGGATGAGGAACCACAAAAAGTGAGTTAAACTGTGCATAAAAGGTCTACTTGAATCTAACTACCACGTGAGTATATTGGATTATACTAATTAGAGATATTTTAAGTGAGAGAATACTTTAATTAGATATATATTTGTAGTAAAAAAAAAGATAATAAATATGTTTGTAGTGTTTAAACATCAAAATTTATTTATGTCTCAAATTTTGAAACATTTTAATACATAAACTTTAAAAAAAATAGACATAATCATTTTTTATTGAGTAATTTTAATTATTTTTACGTGTTAAATAGTGTTCTAGATTAATAAAATTATGTATACGTATTAAACATAAATATAAAATATTATTTGACATATTAAATAAATTTAACAAAATTAGATCATAATAACTAATCAAATTGTATCAAAATTATTTTAATTTCACGGCAAAGTTTGAAATTAGAAACATACTTTACTCAAATTAATTCGTTTTCAATTAGAAATTACAATAATTAATTAATTTGTCACCGTGTAAATCATATTTAGTAGTTATTTTAATTTGAATTTAACCCTTGAATTCAATTGTCATTTCGATTTGTTTCTCTTGTTTTAATTTTGTTCAATTAGTAATAATTTAAAAAATAAGATGTAGAGTCTATTTGAAAGAATGATATTACTTTAAGATACTCTCTGTACATGTGATTTTTGTGTATATGAAAAACAAATTAACTTCATTGTATTTGTTACTATAAAAATAATAGATAAAAACTACCATAAAAGTTATTTATAAAAAAAAATACTATTTTTAATATAATTTCATAAGCATGAGTTATTTAAAATTTTAAAAAAATATATTAAACGTGAATTCCTAAATTAAAATAATATTTTTCATTCACAAACAACACTCGTGACTAGGGATGGCAACGGATCGGGTCGGGTACGGATAGTGCCTACCCGCAACGCGACCCGACAAAAAAAAAATCCACCCGTTACCCGACCCGCTACCCGCACGGATATCCGCTTAAAAAATATCCGCAGATATTTTAAAACCCGCGGATATCCGTGGATACCCGTGGATATCCCATAAATATTTAAAAAAAATATATTTTTATAAAATATTATAATAAAATTTAAATAAAATTACAAAAAATATATAAAATATAATATATATTAAATTAAATATAAATTAAAATTTAATTTTAATTATATTTAACTTTATAAAATATAAATTAATGTTAATTTTAATTAAATTTAACTTAATAAAATATAAATTAAATTTTTATTTTTATTTTTTGCGGGTAGCGGATATCCGTGGATACGGATAGTATAATACCCGCACCCGACCCGTTTATAAGCGGGTATTAAAAAACCCGCTACCCGCAACCCGCGGATAGTAAATATCCGCAGGTACCAACTATCCGTCGCGGATTTTTTTGCCATCCCTACTCGTGACACATGTTATGAGTATTAATACCGAGCAAAAATGTGTTCGTGTGATCTGCTAGTTGCACCAATAAACTTTGCCGTATGAAACGGGCCATAAAATAATAAAATTTCGAAAACTAAAAGAAACAGAAAAAAACCTTTCGGAGGGGAGAAGGATTACTGGGCCCTGGGCTATTGCCTGCTCGGCCCTATGGCTCTAAGATTAGCTTAAGTCTTTGTATTTTTTTCATGATTTTATAAAACAACCACTTTAATCTATAATATTGAAAAAATCCACTAACATTCGTTTCTATAATTTGAAATTTGAGTATTTTATGTAAAGTTTATATTAAATCTTATTTCTTTTAAAAACAAATTTGCCATACCACTGGAATTGTGAGTACTTTATCCAAAAAATAATTGAAATCGTTTTAATTTAAAAAAATACAATTTAAATAATTACATTCTTCAGGTATTTTAAACTCTAAAAAGATTGAAAATTTTCCATTTAAACACTAAACTTTGTTCGGATTGAAAGAGTGAGTCGTCCAAAATAATTATAATAAATAATCATATTTGACAGTGAGATTAATATATTTTAGGGATAGGGATACTTTTTAGAGTGTTTTGAAAGCTGTTTTAACAAAAAGAAACATTTAAGAGTAGTTTGAGAGAAGATTATTGGTAAGATTGAGTGAGGAAGTAGGTGATGAGAATTATCAACCATAATTAATTCATCACCTTCGCCTACTCCAGCTAATTAGGTACTCTTTCCAACCACCACTATCATGGAGGCGTTGTTCTGCAATTATTTTCGACCCTCCATTACTATATCTCTATTTAATCTTATTTTAAATTAACAATTACTTATTTTATCACCTTCTCAGACAATTTCAAAAACTACCCATTTCTCTAAAATAAATTAACCAGACATAACATGCGTGATTAATTACACTCTTGCGGTTCCAAAATTATAGTTATTTTATAAATTCAAAATAACATTTATAATGCCTTTTCAATTATATTAATATGTATATTAAAATGAATTTTGAAAAACTATTACTTTAAATTATGATATTTTAGTCATATTACAATCTTAATGATTAATGTTTTCTTAACGATGGTGTGCTAATGTAAAGCAACTAATGCCTCCAAAATAAAGTACAAACAAAATTAGAAGTAATGTTTGGTGGACTTACATATAAACAAGTTTTGATTTCCTAAACTCTATTTAATATTATTGTTTCAAAAATATTTTTATCTTCAAACCTAATCACCATTGTCAATGTTTGATATTAATTTATTAAAGGTACCACCACCTTATTGAACAAAAACAATTATATTCATGATCAATGTGAAAATATTTAATCTTGCTTATAATTGAGCCCGGTAGTAATATAGCATTGGAAAAAGGATAGTAAGTACCATGGAAAAAATATAAGATGTGTCTGTGTGTATTAGTTCTGTAACATATAAGTATAAATGGAACAGAAACAGTAGCAAGTTGCATAAGCCATATGAAAATGGTAATCATAAACCAAGCGGAAGTCAAACAGCATGATCACATATTGGAAATTTTCTATAACAACATAAAAGGAAAAAGAATAGATATATTGTTCTATCTACAATCTGTCTCTTCGTTGAATATACAAGGTTGAAAAGAAGAAATTAAACAGAAGCAATCAACAAATCACACCCACAACAGGTCTGTTGACACATTCTCTGCAGTGGTTTGAATTTCTGTCACACTCGTATGCACAATTGGAAGCAATCCAATAAATAAATAAGTTGGCTTTCTGGTTTACCTTTTATGGATTGTAACCAATTTAAAATCAATTTGACTCAGTTCCACTCAAGTTATCAAAAAAGCTTGATACTTAAAAATTGTGCTTTATCTTTGCCACCATGTCAAGAACAAATTGCTCATTCATTGCACTCCTTGAACCACAGTTTTCTCCGCAGTCGGTGGATAAGACAATCTCCTAGCTTTTGAATTGCCTTTTGCATTGGCAGAAGGAGGAGTCCCTTTTGCAATGGCTAAAGAAGGTTTAACTGATACAGGAGTTTTTGGTGGTGTGTTCTTATCCTTATGAACCTTACTTGGCTGCTTATGTTGAGTTTTCTCTGGGGTGACAGATAAGCCGGAGATGCGGCTTTCCCAAGGCCGAGCAGCAACCCACCGTTCCTTCCAGCTCCAACCCCAATTAGCCTTGCTAAGTTCATAACTACCTAGCAGTTGGCTCTGACTAGAGTTGGCCCTCCACTGATATGTGATTCATAGTATATGCATGTCATTATCAGTTGGATAAGGGAATAAAAGATATTGAGACATTCCCAAGACTCAGAAACCTACCTGATGGGAAAAGGCATATGCCATGGCTCTTTCGCGCTTAACTGCTGCTTCTTCCCTCTGATGTATCTTTCCAAGGATTTCCTCCATGGTTGCAGGACCACCAGACCATTCAACCTGTAATTTATGCTATCTAGTGCTCAGAACAAGACTGACTGAATTAAGTTCAAATAATATTATGTATCTAGTGAAATATTTGTCCAGTGTAAACTTGATGGTAATGTTAAGTAATGTTCTATAAATATTTCACTTTGCAATTTAACTTAAAGCAAAAAGTGCATACAGAAGGCAACACTCGAGGAAGAGAAAAAATTTCCCAGAAAAGTAGAGACACAACTAATAATTTCTCAGCACTATGAAATAATCGAGATAGCTAAAATACGTCAACAGGCTCTTCATCAAATAAACAGATAAAAATTCAGATTCAGTTAGTGGTAGCATTGGAAGTAGATATGACATTTTTTAACCAACATGATGTGACAGTTGACGGGTAACTTTTCACTTAAACATGGTGTTAGAAGATCGATCTAAGCTCTGTGGGTACGAGAAACTTTTAGGTTCACAAAAATGGCTTTTTAAAAAAAAATTAAGATTGAAACAAACTTAAGAAAATGACGGCAAGTTAAAGATTACCTCCAGATCATGAAGCTTTGCTTCCAGTTTTAGTTGAGACTCTAGTTTCTTCCTCCTGATCCTGTCTTCTGTTACCATACATATTCGACGATCTCTGATCTCGGCTTGAATCTTGCTCCATGAGTGAAGGTATGTTATAGCTGTACTGGCTTGCTTTTTAACAGAGAAACCCTCTGTTAAGATCTTCAGTTTTGAAAATCCTTTCACGCGCCGTAAAGCCTTTCTAGCCTGGACAGTTTAAAAGTCAGAGTTGCAAAATAAACACTAGTCAAATATACTAACACATGTTTGAAATATAGTCACAAACCTACATCTGAAATACTCTAATAATAATCATCAGCAAGCACATTAAGACAAAAATCATCAAGAGTTGATTTTAAGAGGATAGTAAAAGATTTACCAATTCATGTTTGTTTTGAAGAATTATATCATGCAGTTATATTTTATGAAAAGGAAAAAGGTGTCAAGACACAGATAAAATGTCACTCTTCGCTCATAAACAATAGGAGAATCTACAAAATCCAATTTGCACGGAACAATATGAAAAGAAATTAATCTCCGATGTAACAAACATTTTAGTTTTTGTGAAAGCGTGAAAAAGGGTCCATTGAACCCTTGCCATCCTAACGTATTCATTAAATTCTTTAGCACTTAATTCATCAAATTAAGAACACAGCAGATTTGATTTAATGACATTTTGCAATGTCCTTCACATCATGCAATGCAGTAGATATAGCTTGAATGATACCACTAGTGTGGGCAATCATTGTGATTTAATTCCACAGTATTATGTACACTCTGCAATATTTTTGTTTTTCTGTAAACAAAAACTCAGTAATCATACACCCCTTTGATGTTCTCAGAAATCTGGCATACAAGAAATACAATAACGGTACACTAGTACATAAGCATCGACAATGGAAAAAAGAAACAATATATACAGAAGTATGATTACTAAAGATGCAAATTTTTCAACTGAACAAACCTTATAAGCTCGGAATGCAGTCTGGATCCTTGTTGCAGCAATAGTTTCAACTGACACCCCAGCTGAGACAAGGTTTTCACTTTTAATACCATTTGCTAAATCACTAGACTCTTTCCCGGTATAATTGTTTGACTTTGATGCATTTAGTTTCTCTTGAGCTAAGATACCCTGTCCCAAAATGTGGGCAGACAGATAGAAATATTCTGGTTACAATGGTTCATGGAAAATATCTTGAAATACTTGATAACAAAAATGGAATTTCTACAGCCTAACGTAAACAAAGCAATTAAGTTTTTGTAAACAACATTACTGTACATCATACGCATGATCATTCCAAACTCAGATAAAATACTGTTTAAAAAATAACCACATCAACTTGGAGGTGTGTGTATTGCAGTCAGACCTTATAGTTTATAGAAGGCTTCTAAACTAACTAATTTATAGCAACAAAGTACTGGACAATATGCTACTCATTTAAATCATAGAAAAGGACTTAAGATTCATTTTCGTAACAACTAAATGATAATAATAAGTTATTTTCATAAGCACTCCTAAAGAGTTAAACTTATAAAAGTACTTATATCAAAATAAATCCAAATACGTAAATAAGTTCTTCCAAATAGACCCCGACTGGGTTTAGAGCCAACTTACTACAGTTTTATCCTTTATGAAATGAGAACTGCAATTACAAAAAGGCTTATCTCGATATCATGTGGTAAATAATTTAAGATAAAGGGGCACCAAAACTCATTAATTCAATAGTTTAGGAAAATAACGGAGATACAGAGGTTTAAAATCAACATATTGACATTCTGCAATTTAATCCCTACAAGGATTAGAAAAAAAAGATTGCAAGTGATAGGAAGTACATTGTACCTTTGCTTTCTTTGATCTGCCTTGTTTTGATTTTCTTAAGCTAATTATTGTCTTAAACCAATAGCCTGAACCCATTCTTGATGTGAAGTAACTTATTTCAAAATAAGATAAACCCTGTGAATATATCAAACATTAGCATCTTATCTCACCCTCCATTAATACACATTTAGCATGTTGTTCTTAATTATAAGAGATTCACACAAAACAAACCCGACTAACAAGATAAGCGAAGGCCTTATACAGTTAGATACTTAGACTTCTAAACATTAGTATATATGTAAAAATACACGATTTAGAAGCTTGATAAGGGAATTTCGCGTGTACGTTGTTTGTAATAAAGTCCAATGCATATATTATATTCAACCAGTGAAAGATTATGTCACAAATATAGCATAGTATGGATCGGAACGGAAATCACACTACGATCAGAAAAGCTTACACACAATTCCAGACACTACAAAAAGAAAGCAGTAAATTCCACATATTGAATCTAAATGTAATGAAAATATAAGACATGCTGTACGAATTGTTAAAAAAAGAAAAAGAAAAAAGAACTCTTTTTTGCATTCCCAGAAATAATACGAGCCATGTAAGCGAAACTTACAAGAGAAATAAAAAGAAACTGATAATGTGATATACCAAAAAGAGCACATAAAAAACATAGATCAAGAACTCAACCTCTGGAAAACAAACGGGGAATATGTCCAAAATGAACACTGAAATGGGTTTCCCCGCATGACAAAAAAAGAAAGAAAAATGCAAGTGGGGCGAGACTGACATACGTACCAGAGAAGTTCGAAAGGAGACCCCTTTTGTTTCCTGAAGTGGCAACGGAGCAATGGGGGTTGGGGAAAATGATATATTAGTGTAGAAGTAAAGAGGAAGAAAAGGAGAAAAAGAAGAGAGAGAGAGGGAGCAAAAGAATAAAAGGTGGGTGTGAAATGTGGATTGCCATGGCCCAATACCAGCTTTAATTCTCTCATAACGTATAAGGTGAGTGAAAGATGAATGTAAGTCCAAAAATGAAATAAATATAAAAAAGGAAAAGACTTTATGTATGTGAAAGCGACTACCGACGAATACATGAAGATGATGAGGTGAGGGTAGTCTTGCGCTATTGCCCTATTGCCCTAGACAGGTCCACACAGATATTATTGTAATATGGCATACATAGTTGGTTGGATTTTTCGAGAACTCGACAATGAATCCTAAAATGACACCACAACAAATTCTCCAATGTTTTCATCTTCACGCTTTGCTTTCTTTGCTTTCTTGCCTCTTTTATTCAATTTCTTTTATTACAATTATTTTATCCAGCTATATATATATATATATATATATATATATATATATATATATATATATATATCAAATAAAAATTCAGGAATTCGCTCGCACTACTTGGTGGGATTTATTTTATATTATTGAAGATTATTAGTATATGTATATATGGTAGCGGCAAAACAGATAGACAGAGAGAATTGTTGTGGGATCATCTGGTACAGGCAAGTCTATTAGATCCTTAAATTAAGGCTCCAACGTGGAAGGTTGGCGGCCGTTGGTGAAAAATCAACTCATGCCAGATAGGAACCAAAATTAAAAAACATAAAAAAGAAAAAACTGGTCCCGGCGAGGCTCGAACTCGCGACCTCCGGCTCATAAGACCAGCGCTCTAACCAACTGAGCTACGGGACCATTTTGTTAGCGTGTTTTACAAACAGGAATTTAAAATTAATTAATCTTATCGATTTTTTATTTATTGTGCAAATACTACTTTTACAGTCCAGTCACAATTTTATTTGAATTTTAAGGTCTCATACTTCGTTCGTGTTTTTACTAAAAACTTATATTCTACAATATAAATTTTATACTATTGTTTACATTATTATTTGTTACTTATTCTTGTTAATTATGTTCATATGCATGTCTATTTTTAAAAACACTTTAATGAGAATGAAAAAAAAATATTATCACTGAAAAATATAAATTTTAGTCAAACAAATATTATTTAAATTGTTTTATTAAAAATTGTGATAAAAAAAATTAATTACATTTTTCAATAAATAAAATGGCATTTGATGAATATTATATTCATACCTACTTTCGTTCTGGTTGGAAATTGGAGCATGTTGTAATGACTTAATGGTGACACTATTACTTTTTTTCAACTTAGAAAACTTTATGCACTACTTTCATAAGAAGGTTATCTATTATAGACCTCTCACTTTGAAATTTCTTTGTTTTTTGCATTGCTTAAGTGGCCCTAGAAACAGACATCACAGTACACCCTTTATTCACAAAATACCTCTACCATTAATTAACTTCAGTTTTAAATATAACAAATCCTCATCATTTCATATCTTTCTATTAGAAAATATGATATTTGTCTTTTTATTTTTTCTTTCCAATTAACTTTCTTTATTTATTTTTTAAATGAAGTAAATGTGATTTTATGCTTGTTTTCTCTGGTTTTCACAATCTATCAAAAATTAATACAAATTAAATCATTTTACATACTTTTCTAATTCAATATATCTCTTATATTTAAGAATAAATACTTTGACAAACACAATTTTTATCATTTGACATTAATTTTTATTATTTTTTTTCTTTATTTTTTTTTACAAATACAAAAAATTATTTTAATGATTATTTTATCACAATAATACATTTCAAAAGAATGCTAATATGTGTTAGTATAGTGTTACTCTGTATTTAATTATACTTTTTCTGCTATACGCGTGATGTGACTGATTGTTCAATTTAATTATCATAATTGGCCTTCTAAGTTCGAATCGTTTGCATTCAATTATGATGAATTTCCAATCATTAAAGGTTAGTGTGTCTGTAAAATATATTTTAATTAAGGTTAGAACATATAATTTAAAATAAATAGAGAATTTCATTTTTTTTTAAAGTGAGTCGTTGACTACATTAGATGAAGTTGTTACTTTTCTTCCAAGTTACTTAATATATTTTTGGATGTGTAACAACTGCCAGGTCTTACTGATAATCTAATTTATGATCTTAATTTAAATTAAACTTTTGCTTCTAAATAAAAAAAAAGATCGAGGATAATTAATATTAATTGTTTTTACTTAAAAGCACACAAAATGCCAACTATTTAATCAAGATTTAACTCTCCTAATTTTCATTAGAGGACAAATATTAAGGTTGACCATTATTTTAACAGGAATCTAACTTCTCAATTGATATACACGAGAATTCAGCTATATCAGTTTTTTTTTTGTTTTAATTTTTTTGAAGTGAAGAATAATTCAAAAAGTAAAAATAATTTTCTTGATTGAAATTTAGTGTGTAATGTAGCTAGAAGTCTAGAGTTGTCCCTATAGACCAATTACTCGAAACACCGAAGAAAACAATTTGTTGTGGCAAAGTCAATAAGATTGACGGAGAAAGATTTAAAATTCAAAGGAAACGGTTCCAGTTTTCGTGTTTCAAAATTTCTTTTTCCTCACCAATAATTTCATTTCAAACCGTGGAATGTGTTCCACATAAACACCATCAATTAACCCAAACCATATCTCCACAAAATCAAAGAAGCATGGGTTCCAAAGACAAGCATGACGACGACGAATCGCTCAGTGTAGGCCTAAAGGTGATGCTAGCAGCAGCTATCTCTTTATTTGCTGTGATCTCAATAATCATCATCGTCCATTTTAGTGTCAAATATTTCATCAGACGCCAACAAAGGAGACGCCAAAACGACCTTCTACACCAGATCACCACTCAGATTGCACCGATTGATGTCAGTTCTGTGGAGCCACGCAACCCTGGACTTCAAACTTCCATCATAGCGTCTCTGCCTAAACTATTCTACAACCAAACGGAACAGTTCAAGCGAGGTGAAGTGATAGAGTGTTCGGTTTGCCTGGCCACTGTTATGGAGGATGCAATCACTAGAGTGCTACCAAATTGTAAGCACATTTTTCATGTTGATTGTGTTGATAAATGGTTTAATTCTAACACCACGTGCCCAATTTGCCGCACTGTGGTTGACCCAAAGGTGTCACCGGAAGAAGAACATGTCCAACCCACAGCACCACCTGTTGTGGGCGGTGATGAGCTGCAAGATGGAAATGAAATGGAGAAAGTGGGGTGTTCGGGTTTGAGAATAGGATCTTTCCATAGGATGGTTAGTAACAGGGAAAGATCGGGGAGGAGTCACAGTTGTGATGAATCTACAATAGATATAGGAAGACACTGAATTAACTACTTTCTTGTATTGTTATTTTCTAATATATCTTGGTTCGGTTATGGGGTGTTGGATTGTTTATCTATCTGTGATTTCTATGTATTTCTGTTTATTGTTTGAGGGATAAACTATATAAATAATGTTATTTTAAGTTTGATAGGTTAGTCTTATTTTAACTGTCTGTGGGAGTATAAATTACATTATGTTTTGAATTATTTTAGTCATATGTGTAAGATTCTTATGTTAATCGCAAAATCAACACTTGAAAAAACCTTGAGGTGTACATAAAGATTTTGAAATTCACGGACATCAATCTCGCATTTTCTATTATAATAAATATTGAAAAGATTTATGAAAGACATACAATTCATGGTTTTTAATCTACATCGAATTCAAAATCGCAAGATATTGAGTTTATGGGTTTTTAATCTTATTTATTGTTTAATTTTTTATTTTTATGACTTAGATTTATTTGAATTTTCAATAGTTTCTTATATAAAATGTGAGTCTTTAAGTAATTATATACTTTAAACATTTCTAACTTCGAGTATTTTAATAATGACATTCTTATACCAATGTTTTTATTATGACAACGAAATACACTTGTTTAAAATCTTTATTAGAAAAACTTACAAGGAATTTTCACATTTATATTCTTGACTCGTGTTATACTTATTTGAATTGATTGTTTAGACAAATTATCAACTCTAATATCATTTATGAGTTTTTGAGAAGATTTATTAGGTAAACACAAGATCAATGAGACACGAGACTACTCTCTACACCACCACACCCTTCTCTTCAATTTCTTTTATTCCAAAAATAACCTTAAGTAATTTTTTTTCACTTTTACCTTATTTAATCTAAAACCCTAATCTTCTCTTCTCCCCCTTCCATTGTGTCGCTTACCCCACACCCCCACAATCACATAACCTCATTTCTCTTATTCTCTCTTCTTCCCACTCTCGTCATCTTCCTCTCCCTTTTTGTGAGTTTTGTTTCGTCTCCCTCCATTATTTTCTCTTCCGTGTTTGTGTCCTTGCTTCCATTGTGACTTAGGTGGTGGGTTCGCGAAGAGGAGTGTAGTTTGTGCTTGATTTCCTCTCTTCAATCCAGGTTAGTTTTGTATTGATTTTCATTTTCTGGTTTGAGCTTTCTTTTCATTTTGTTTGGTTTGTTATTTAGGTTTCTTTGTGCTGTGATTTTGGTATGTTGTGTGCTATGATATTGTATGTTGTCTATTGTGTCCATAAAATCACTGTGACCAAAAAGTCAAAACAAATATGAAAGATTCGTTTGGCCTTCAACGAAAATGTTAACATCTGTCACGGATATTCACATCCGTTGAAGGCCAAATGGATCTTCCACATCCGTTTTGGCCTTCGGGTTTTAGTGTTTACTTTTTTTCGTTTATTAGTTTAATTTTTTTAGCTTTATTTATAGAATATATTTATGTATTTAATTTTTTTATATAATTAATTTAGTTATTTTGTTAGATTTATTTATGTAATATTATACTTAAAATATATTTACATGTAATTAATTTATTTTTTTTTTAAAATTGTTTTTGGTAATAAAAGAAAAAAAATAATTGAATTATAGTTAATGTTAATCTTGTTTGTAGATTTTTATTTGTAATAAATTACGAATTTTTTTATTTAATTTATGGGTTAAATATGTTTTTAGTCCGTTAACTTTCAGCGAAAATTGGAATTGGTCCCTCTTTAAAACTTTGCCCTAATTTAGTCCCAAACTTTAGAAATGTATGAATTTAGTCCTTTTAGCTAAATTTTGTTTGGTTTATTTGATGTTTCAAGTGCGTTTCATGATAGCATTTGAGTTGTTTACACTTTGCTTCAATGTTCACTAAGAAATGCGTTTGAAACATCAAATAAAGTTAATAAAATTGAAGAGAGACTAATTCCAATTTTCGCTGAAAGTTAAGGAACCAAAAACATATTTAACCCTTAATTTATTTATATTTAATAAACTAATTAATATTATTATAGGAAGCTGCTACGCACAGTGACATAGCAAATAACCATGAGCTCCAACAACAAGCATGGACACCACAATGACAAAGTGAAATACCACAGTGAAGTAGGAAAGAAACAACACAATGAAGGAAGAAATATGATCTCCGTTGTGGGGTGCATTACATTTTATAATGGAGTCCGCTTTTAGTGGATGGTTGGACGTTGGTGAAAAAGAAATTGTTTTACCAACCATCTTTAACTTCTGAGGCACAATTACATTCTAGAAAACTATAAAAAATTAGTAAAATAAAATAATATATAAATGTTCTTATTTGTTAGGATTCTACTTTCTTAATACTCTAAAAAAATTGTTGAAACAAACTTAAAATATTAAATATCATTGATACCAAAAATGATCTGGGATGGAATATCATTCATTACTCATTTTCTTATTTAACCTCTTCCATTTTATTATCACATGTATATGAGAAGATAATGAAAATGACAATTCCTTAACTTGTACATCAGATTTAGAGCAAGACCACAATTTAACTTCATTTGGAGGTATCAATGGATACTATTTTAATATTTTTCAAAGAGAACTTCATCCATAATTGTATTTCTTTTACAAATAAATAAGGGTTATTAATTATGATAAAACGAGAATGATCTTTAAATAATGAGGGAAGATTTCATCCATGTCGTATCTTTCTTGCAAAAATTTCTCAAATTACATACATATATATTATTCTTAGAATGGATTTTTATAGAGATTTTGCTTAAATAGAAAAAAGCATCATTATTAGGTTAATTTAAAGATGGTTTTGCGACCTAGATGAGTTACTTTGTGTGGTATTTAAAACTATTATTGCTTTAAAGATGCAAGATTTTAGGGCTACGAGATTGAAGATTACACAACTTTCTTAATGAAGTTACATCCTATATCTTACTTTTCACCTATTATTATAGCCTACCCACTAACCATACTTAAGAGACCAAAAATAACAAATAATGGATTAAAAAATAAATAGGTAAAATATCAAATATACACGCACTTTGAACTGAGGTAGTTGATAAATAAATTTTTTAACCAGTTGTTGCATTTAAATTAAAAAATATATTTGAATAAAATAAAAAATAAAGAAGAAATTTAAATGATTACTAATATGTAGTTTAGGCCTTAATTTTAAGTTAAAATTGGGAAAAAATTATACATAAGTTAACTTTTGTAGAAAATTTTTCTTATAATTTTTATTTTTCATTTTTTGTATATAAATTAATTTTAACTTATAGGAAAATATTTTATTTTATTTTCTAGAATTACTTACTTAATAAAAATTATAACAACTCTTAAAATACTTTCACAAGAACTTTTAAAAAATTCTGAAATAATGGCATATAAATATATTATTGTTTAAAATAGTTTTTCTAATTATTAGAGTGATAGTTAGATCTTTCATTATTAATTTTTTTTCATCGATTTTTTTATTTATATTTTACTTTAAATGTACTTTTCATGAGTCAAATCTAGAAGGATATACGTAAAATATTTCTATTTTTTTCACAACTTTTATTATCTGATTACGTGAAATCAATTAAATAACACGAATCTAAAATAATTTAGAAACAATGTCAATAAATTGATTTAAATATTGATATTTAGATTATTAAAAGTATATCCTCGTATAAATTATATAAAGTGATTGTTAGTATTTAAACCTTTTCGAATTAATTATTATTATTTTTATATTTTTGTCCTGAAGATATATTTCTTAATGAACCGATCTAGGAAGATGTTAATTAATAATGGTTTTAATATATTTTCCACATAAATTTATTATTTTATTAGCTAAATTAAAACATAACTCACAGAATTTAGAAAACCAAAAGTAATAATAACGTTTGAGTTCAATATCACATAGTTAAAATTATAATGAATTATATTCACCTATACCATATATTAAGTGATTGTTAAGATCTTAACTATTATTTTTATAATAAATTATTATTATTTATACTTTACCCTTCAAAATTTATATTTTTCTGAGGCAAATTTAGAAATATATTAGTAACTTTAGTATTTTATTTTACATATTGGTTACACGAACTATTCGAAGTAAAGAAAAGAACTCGCAGAATTTTGAAAGCAAATAATCGCTGTTGATTTAACATAGATAGTTTGAAAACTTTATTTTTAGAATTAACTAATATGGATGACCTTGAGAATTACATATGTAATTAAACTATACGGTATTTATATTTATACAATTATACAAATATACACTACTCACTCTCTCACAATAATATACTAATCAATAATAAATATATTTAATTATTGAAACAAACTTTATCTTACTAATATATTTATAAATTTTAAAAATATTTAAAACTAAATTAATAATAGAAATTTTAACTCAATTTAATTTTGAAATAAATTTCTTTAAATTTCGTTTTCAAACTAATATTATTTTAAAAATAAAAAAATAACAAAAAAGCAAGAAAACTAACCAAAAGTTGTACAAAACAAAACTCTAGACAAATTATAAATACAGAAAAAGTATTAATTTTGCTAGAAAAGAAGGTTTTGAAGAGGATTTGCGTCAACTATTAGTAACAATTAGAATTGTTATTTATTTGGTTTAAAAAATCATATATAGTATATAACTTATTTTTACTTTTACATTTTCTACTGAAATTATACTTTTTAATGAGTAAAATCTAGAAAGATATTAATTAGTAATATTTTTTTTGTATATTTCACATAGCATTTATTATTTGATTACGCGATTTTTTTAAATTAAAAGAAAACTTATAGAATTTATAAAACAAAATGTAATAATAACAGTTCATTCGAATATTAGCTATGTGTAGAAGAAAATCCATACATGAAATTATAACCAAATATATGAGCATATGAAAAATATATCAATTGAATTTTAAGATCTTAACTATTAACTTTCTGATCAATCTGTTATTTATACTTTGTATATTTTTCAATCAGCCAAATCTAATAACATATCAGTTAAATATTTTTGGCATTATTTTCGCAGTATCTAGAAAATATTTAGCAATAAAAATAGGTATCTTTTGGTAATAAAACGTCTTTAAATACTTTCCTTACATCCTATAATAATTAATAATTCTTTGACAAATTACTTTACTTTTAAATATTATTACCAAACACCCTGTGCGTTTCCTTATTATAATATTAAGAAATAATGTTTGTTTCGAAGAGGATAAATAAAGATTTTCTTAAATCCCATAACTGAAAAGGTTAAATCTAAATTTAAAGAAAAAAATTACGGAAAATTTGAGAGAATAAAGTATAATCAAGATCTGAAGTTAGTTACTGCAAGATCTGAAGTTAATAAAAAGCCTGTGACTATTGATTGATTATATTTGAACTTTTTTAGGATTAGTGTTTTAAAGATTTAATTAGTATGGTAATCACGGTAATACTGAACAGAAACTTGAAATCTTAGCTGAATAAATAAAATTAAAAATCAAATGGGAAGTTTATCTGACAAAGAAGGAAACAATTATGAGAAAGGTCCATGAAAAAAAACTATAAATTGCACGCAATAACGAACTATGAAAAATACAGCAAAGTGAGGTTTTTACGTGCATTTAGCAGTACTAGAAATTTCACTGAAAAATCCCCAAAAGCTTAACTTTCCTGTTAAAAAGACAAAGCAGAGTAAGGGAGAAAAACAAGAGCGAGGAAACCGAGAATGCAAGAAAGATTTTGACGAATGCATGGATTTCCTCGCTTTCAAATTTGTTTTCTCTTCGACATTCAAAAGGTATGAGAAAATCCGGAAACATCTTTAGCCATTACTAACTGTATACTAAGATTTTCCTTTTGAAGACGACGAAAATGTTTACTGTTCTTAATTATTGCACCCCAAGGTAGTAACCACATTTCCTGTATACTCGAGATTTTCTTTCCATGTGTATCGCTATCTGTTCTTCAATGAATATTTTTTATTTGCCCTTTGTGGATTATATTCTGTGATCCTTGCATGGATGATTTGGATCTTTTTTGAATTCTCTATATCTCTCAAATGTGTTTAAATATATTTTGATTGGTTCGGATTTCGCATTATGAGATCAGATGCATTTGCATGGCTGAAATTGCAGTAGGAGGAGAGAAGACAGAGGCAGTGCATAATCCATATAGAAGTTGAATATGTGCAGCAATTCTTGCAACAGTGTTTGTGGATGTGGGACTGGTGTGAATGTTGTTAGTAGCATCTGGAGTTCTGGTTTAAAGAAACCGCAGAAACGTCCCAGAGTGCCAAAAAGAGGACCTGGTGTGGCCGAACTTGAGAAGATCCTGAGAGAGCAAGGAGGCGTAGACATAACTACTGAAAAGGGAGATTCAGAGGGATTTCCATCTTTTGTGTCTCGTGCTTCTTCGTCTTTAAACTTCCATCCATTGCAACCTTCGACTACAACAAAAGCTACTCCACCTTCTTCTCTCTCAAGCAATTTGGCTACTAATGTTTCTTCTGCCCCAATATTTGATCATTTAGGTCCCACTACACTCCCAGCCAGTACATCTATGTACGGTAAATGTGGATCACTAGAAAGAAGTGGTGGATCTGGTCTTGTTTCTCCTGAAAAAGAATTCTTTCCCTTGAATCTTAATTCATGTAAGTCTAATTTGAACATGAATGAACCGATTGATGGAAATCGATATGATTCTGCCAGTTCCCCTTCCAGGAATTTATCTGGTGACTGGCCTTATCCAAAAAATCAGCACATAAACAATCACTACTCTGCACCTATTACTTCTATGGTAAATTTTTACTTTCTCAGGCCTTCTTTATATCTTTTTTTGTCATTTTATATATATGTGTGTGTAAGTAAATTCTCACAGGATATGCTTTTGATTTCTATGCAGACAAATCCCCGTGGGACCTCAACAATCGGCCCTCAAAATCAACCAGAGCTTCCTTCAAACCAAAGTTTGTGTTACAATTACATGTCTAGAGTGCCAGAAGAACAAAAAGTAATCATTTCTAGTAAGCAACATTTATATTAAATTATAAACAAAATAATAGACTGGAGTCATTTACCTTCAATTTTTGTATCTGGATAACTCGGTTTTATCTACCAGATTATGCTTGCATTAGTTGTACATTATTTTTGCTTTCGGATGCCGTCAATTCTACTCACAGTGGATTGGGCGTTGAACTTGAGTGAAAAACATTTAAAATCACACATGTTGGGTTGTTTATAGAGTACTTTAGATGGCCTCAATCAGTAAATAGACGTGAAATTGATTAAAAGTTGAATTTCACAGTATATGGTATGAGTCCTAGCTTGATTGCTTTCTTACTTTTGAGTTTTTCAGAATATTTGACAAATTGCTAAAATTTTATTTGCATGGCTTTATCAAGCATGATGCATAAATTTTGACAGATCTGGAAAGCAGATTTCTTATGGCAGTAATTTGGTGCATGTGGAGCTTATTTATAAGCTATTGAGGTCATAAGCATGTTTTTTCTTTTTTGTTGTAAGAGCAATTCATAGATAAGTACTTTTATGATAAACTCTTGAAAATAAAGAAGTTGTATACCTTTTGACATCATGATATACGTTCCGATCGGCTATCATGAATGAAATTTAATTTTATATAGGGAATGCATGTAACAATGCTGCAAAGTGAGGATTTCTCAGTTCACCTCAGATGTAATCAGAATATTGCACTTTTATGTTGACATCCAATATGTTTTGTAGGTTGGCATGAAGCGATCTCACTCTTCAACCCTGGAAAACTCTCTGATTCCGCCATCGAACTTCCATGTTCTTCCAAGTTTTTCATATTACAATAGACATCATCAATCCTCCATAAATGATAGTCATGGTGCCAGTGGTTTCAATTCCACCAAGGAGTGCTATAAGTAATGACTCCTTATGTCATCCCCTGCTTTTGCCAAAATTCTTAGGTTATCTTGTTGTCTTACCAACTCTTGTCTTTCTCAGGGATGCCAAATGGGGCAGCACTTTGGAGCTTAGTAACACAAGGTTCAATTCTGACATGACAGTTCCTGGTCATGCAAATTTCCCTCCAGTTGTAACTCCTGAAGTTCCTTCACCTCCCATGCATTTGTTTTCAGGTGTTATTTCAAAGGGGAATGCGCTACCCGGCCATGTTTGTGAAGTAAGTTGCAAGCTATTTTAGAATGTCCAATATTATTTAATCTTTTGTTTGGCTTGGTGAATATGGTTGCTTCTCTTTTTAAGGATAAACTAGACTCATGCCAACATTCAGAATCAAGCGAACCAAATCGTAGACCTTTCTATAACTTCTTAGAAGTGGAGGACTCAGAGATGACAGACAAAATGCGAGGGGAAAATCTTGGGGGACGTGAAGCAGGAAGATTTGGCATTGATCTGAACTTGAAGCTCTGAATTTGTGTTTGCAAATCTCAAAGACTAGCAAGCTCAGATGAGTATGCGCCAGTTTTTCAGTTTGAGTCCAACAATAGCATCAAGTGAAGAAAAGAGAACAGTTTCCGGGTAATGGTTGGAGAAGAATTTACCCGGGATATGCATACTTGTCATAGGATTTTCATTAGATAGTTTGCGTGGAAGACTATGCATACCGTTTGATTCATAAAATCAAGAGATGCTGCTTTGCATGGAATTTTCATTTAACTTAATTTCAGTTGTTCAGTCTTTTTGACGTTACAGTCGTTTAAGTTATGTTTGTCGAAATTGTAGCTTAAGAAGTTACTTCAAAATGAAAGTTTAAAGAAGAGTTTTGGAAATTTAAATAATACCTTGTGCTCACATGGTTGAATTTTTGGTTTGGATGTTCACGTGTGTTTTGTATTTTTATATAGTTTTTGATATAAATTATTTTTACACAAGTCATTCTTAATGAAAAACATAAGTATTTGCGCTCTGTATATGAGCATCAGAAAGAGTTGATGACATTATCAATGAATTGATTTGTGTAACTTGACGAATTCCACTATGGTGTCAGTTTATGAAAGAACCCAGCTTTCTACAGAAAGGAAGGTCTAAAAAGTTGGAAGAAGAAATTGAATTTGGATAGGTAGAGTGTGTTTGAAGCAGTAGGGTTTGTAAAGTCTTCTCAAAATTTAGTGGACTTGACTCTGACATGGTACATAACTTTACAGAGTTCAACAATCTGAGACTACAGTAAATGCCAATACATGTCTATGAACAAGTGCACTAGTACAAATATTACTATCCTTTTATATTATTATGATTTTATTAATATAACTATTATTTTTAGTGATGTTTTTATCTTCATTATTGCCGTATTATAATAATAGAACAAAAATAGGGGATGGGGTTACAGGGATAGAAGACGAGGAGGTGGGGGCAATGCAACATGTGTTTCAAATTACCATAACTGAATATTAAGCCCTTTTATGGTGGAAATTTTATACCTAATAATTTTTCTCTATACTAATTTTTGAATCTTCATCTACATTCTCAAATAATTGATATTTTTTACATTTAAGGAACAAAGTCCTATCTTACTACATTCGGTTAAAATTCTCCACTATTTGTGTGAATACAAAGGTTTGAAGTAGAATTGTTTCAATTATATAGTTATAAAGAAAACTAAAACTTGTAACAATTAACAATAATAATATTAAATCATTTTATTCTAACCATTACTGTTATATATTTTAAATCACAATAATGTATACAAAGAGAAAATCTTATATATTTGAAAGGTATATTTTTTTATAACAGTTTTTAAACAAATTATATAACGGTAATCTATCAGATGACCGTTAAACTCAATAATTGTTATGATGAATATACTATCATGTAATCTAAATATCAGTTTATTCATACATCAATGTGCCAGTTGACAAATCTACTATTTGACTATTTGATAAATTTTTATATAACATTTGAATAAATTAGTAAAAAAACCTATACTTGAATGTAAAAGTTTTTTATTATATTTTGACTTAAATAATACTTCTAACAAATATCTCAAAAAATTAATTATAAATATAATACAGAAAACTTGAATGAAATAATAAATTATTCAAAATATAATTAAATAATTTTTTTTGAACAATGGGAAATTGAATTTAGTCAAATAAATTTACTTTAATTATGATAAAAATAAATTAAAACCTTAAATTTAAACCCTCCATATATATATATCATGTTCTTTTTTTATTATCACATACAGACAACGGAAAAAAAATCTATAAATCCATATTTTTACTCCTATAATATTACTAATACTAAATTATATAATTTATTATAAATTCAAATCTATATCTTAAAATAATGGTTTGGGTTTTATAGACCCAAATCCAAATAATTGAATTACAATTTAAATTAAAATAAAATAATTTGAATATTTCCTTGATACTAGTTTTAAAATCAAGAATAATCTCTATAATTAGTGAACACTAAACTCTACTCAACATAATAATTAATAAATATCACGTGTTCAAATAAACTTGAAGATATCACATTTACATCAAGTAATGAAAATCCTAATGTGTCCTACCTGAACTGAAACCTCATTCATTAACTTGAAGCAAAACTTCGTATATAGTGGTTAATGTATCCTACATGAACTAAAACACTCCATACATAAACGTTTCTTTCCTTCATCTCAAACACGTTGAGTGTGCAAAACAGAAATCAATTAAAAAAGGAGATGATTAGATTGTTGCAACTTGTAGAAGTGAGGAGCAGCATCCATTAAACACGAGGGGTCTATAGTTAAGACATTACGCATGTATTGTCGATCAGTTGATACAAGAGAATGGTAAATAACCCATTTTGGATTTACTCTGCAAAAATAACAAAGTGTGTTTAGATATTGATCTTTCATTACTACCGAAAAAGGAAAATGATATGTATAAAAATCACGTTACAGTAGAGACTATTGGATTGGGATTTGAATATTTCACAACTTTTACAGTCTAAATAAAACCTGCACATACATAACGTTCATAGAATTTGTACGGACCTGAATAGCACTGACGACGGGTGAATATAAACCTCCTGTGATCCTCTTAACGTCTTATACATCCCATCATGACTGTATGCCTTACATAAACATAAAATTTAAGGAAAGTTAAATTATCTGTTTTACAACAATTTGTGGCAAAATTTGCTAATATATATAAAGAAATGAATGATAAAATCATGCATTTTATTGTGCCAAGAAATATCTCACCTCTAGATGACACGCATTTGCAAAAAACCCGGCGATGACAGCTTTTCTCACTAACTGTAAAAGTAAATGCAACAACATAATTAAATCTTCTCTTCTGGAGTTATCTCATGACATGGACTTGCGTACGTGTTTATGAAAAGTTGTTTTTAGCTTGTTTCAACAGTTCTCAATGGTAGCTTATGAAAGCAACTTATGGTTCAATAGAAAAAAGTTTACCCTTATTTTTCTTTCAATTATTAAAACAACTTATACATAAGCAATTTTTTAACAAGTCCTTGATGTAATAGGGTGGAAAACCAAATAATGAAACAGGATCAATGAAATAATGATTACACTAGGGCAGAGATTTCATTAAATTTGACTATTTGACCACCCAACAGACAATAAATCAAGAGAATATTGAATCCAGTCTTTTTTAAAATAATCAAAACCATAAGTATAAAAGAAGAAAACCAACCTGCATATCACTCTCACAAGATTTCAAGACTAGTCCTATCCTCTTTGCAATTCTTTTGAGTTGCTCTCTAACTTCAAGAACCTTTCTCTGTGAAATTTAAGCAGCCATGTCAACATCAATATTGGAAAGGAAACGAGTGCATGGACTATATTGTGAAAAATTGCTAAACATACACACCATGGCATGATAGTTTACATAGTTCTTGTGACACCACTGTGAAGATTTACCAGATTGATGAAACCCCTTGTATACATTAAGGAACGTTACATGGTCACCCTGTAATTGTACCAATTATCAAAAGATATAAATATATGAATAAAAGATATAGCTCATCCATCATATTGTTACAGAAAAACAATCATGTTACACAATGAATGAGGAGTTTAATGAAGAATCATAAGAAGTTTAGCACATAACAACGTAAAGGAAATTATGGCTATAAACAGCAAGAGTGGGGAAAACTTAAGTTAAATTACCTCCGCAGCAGCAAATCTCAATTTTGCTTCATCAGATTCCTTTTGTATCCCTCTCCCTGAGATCCAGATGGACTATATACATAGATTTTTGAAATTAAGGTCAACTACTCTATACATTAATGTTTAACTATACTTTTGAGATGATATACAGATAGATTTCATTTTAACATTTCCCAACTTCAGCAAAAAAATAAAAGATTTTAACAAAAATGTATTAAATTTGTTTACAAAACAATAGCAATGACTAGGGCAAAAAGATTTACTTGGACGGAAAGAACAGCAGCAATGGTGATTATCTCCTCTGAACACCCAAGTTGACTGGAAGCTATTATCATTTTTGAGACCATCGGATCCTAGCAAGGATTACATCCCATTAAACACACCTAAGTGAAATTGTAAGAAATATATCTGGATATGCTATGAACTTATTCTACTCTTAACCCAGCTATCCCCACCCCCAATATTTGGACTAATTAAGGGTGTCGAAGTGAGTCAACCCGACTCACATGGGTTAGCTCACTATGGATTGAGTTAAAAATAAGTTAACTTAACCCATCACAGGTTGGTGAGTTGAGTTAAAATTAAGTCAACTTAACCCATCACAGGTTGGTGAGTTGGTGGGTTGACTCACTTAAAAATATTTTGTTCTTCTTATTTATTTTATATATTTATTGTAGTGTAATAAAATTGAATTAACTTGATTTACATTTTTATAGCAGTATAAACAAAGTGTTCACCGGTTTCACCAAACATTATTACAAAGATAGTAGTTGAAAATTAAAATGTCAACCTACATAACTTGTCAAAAAAATAAATTAAACATCTAAATTATTCAAATATTATTAAACAACATTCTAGCATAGTATAGTATTTAAAAGGATCAAATTGTCAACCTACATAATTAGTGGTAAATAATTATAATAAAAAACTTATGAAAATATGGTAAAAGATTAATAAAGGGTTCTTGGTGGTGGATTACAGGTCAACCCACCTTTAACCCGGTGCAAATCCATTTAACCGTGGGGTTCAGTTTGACCCATATTTAAAATAATAGAATTTTTTTCAAACCTACGATGAACCAGGTTGGCTTACGAGTTGGAACTCATTTTGACACCTCTAATGAACATGATAGCATAAGGTTACCCTATCCTGTCAGCTCAAACTAAAATATTGGATATGATTACCTTATTGTATCATTTTCTTTATCCTGATCAACAAACAACTCTAAGTGTCCAGTGTACTTAAACTAACCCTGGGTCCATGGTGATAAAACGAGTCTTTATTATTCTATAAACAGAGATGAAGCATTTAACAAATTAATCAAACATGATTTTTTCGTAAGAGAAATTTACAAGTGGAATCTCAGCAACTTGAAATCCAGTTGGTGAAGTCAGCTTAGCATCATCATCCAATATACCAAGTGAGTAGAGAACTTCTAGTGCTCGGATCATTGCTTCAGCAGATGGAGATGCTGGCCAGTCAAAGCCCAAGATATTATCAATCCCCAAGGCCTTTAGCTGGAAATCATCAGAAAAAAGTATAAAGTAATTAATTTTAGAATCAATCATCAACTTCATCTAGAACACACACTATTCCAAGAAGCATTATTCTGGTAACAACTTTCAATGAAATTATGTCAGTAATATCAGAAAAATAAGAGATGACTGGGCAATCCATTTCACTAAACATTATCCTACTATGCTTTTCTTGTGGATAAAAAGGAGAAGTTTTATTTGAGAAACGTGATGCACAACCAATAGGCGGAGGCTAAAAATACAACGAAGTAATTCAATCTTTTCCATATTGGAAGAGGAATCCCCCTTAAAAATTAGCCACTGGCTCATCCCAAAAGTATGTAGCGCAGATGTGATATGCAAGTTTGTGGTACTAAAACCAGGAATTATGTTCCTGACCTCCTTCATCTGTCTGTGGCTTTGGCATATAGGATTGTTGACACGAAGTTAAAAAGACCAGACAATAAAAAGTGTTGGTAAGTAAATACACTAGGCAGGGAAAAAATAAAGGTGCATCATATTCTTTGCAAGAGTTGATAAAATGAATTGTCAAAAATGGTGAAGTTTCTAACGCAACTTCATCTTTCCCTCTCTGACTAATCTTGATTATTTTAATTGAAATACCAATATACGGCGCAGATACTCGTATGATAATAATTTATTAAATTCAAACAAATTGAAGATAAATCAAAATAGCAGTGATGCAACTTATCACTAGTCCTCATTGTATGGATCAGAAAAATATTATCCCGATAAAAAAGTTCCCACGCCTGGAAAAGAATAAAACACGCTAGACATACTTGCTTCTTTGAAATTAATCGATTATTAACCTGGATTACGCAGGAGACCATATTTGATCGCTGTATCTCTGGAATTCCCGCATTAGGCATGTGGTTAAGAAAATATTCTTCTGTGTATAGCCTGATTGCATTCATGTGCACAGTGAATGGTTGTGACAATTAACATCAATACAAAATACAAATTACACAATTTGAGATGTTGGCATGCTAAATAGGACATATAACATAACAGGATAAAGCATTAAAAAAATGCATCAATAAAACACAATGACCTTTATTACACCATGAAATTGAAGAATACTAACTTCACAAATAGAATACTTATTAGAAAACGGTGGGGTGTGTGTAAAGAAACAGGAAGGGTATGGCAACAGAGTGGACAAGATAAGATATCCTCCAAACAATAAAAAAAAGGAAAAAAGATACATCGGGGCTGCTGGATCTCTTTGCATATCAGAACTGAAAATCCCCGTATAACAGCAAAGGGCCATAGAGAAACTGTAATCAGAGAAAATGTAGGGGAAAACATAGCTCTTCAAAATGAATGCATTGTGCTTAAATCAAATCAAATAAACAAACTGAAAAAGTAAAACTAGAAACTTTTCTGTTTTACAGAAATTGCCATGAAATTTTGCCTTTTTCTTCTATAACTTGTCAAATGAAGTAAAAGAGGAGCATACTTGTTCTCAGCAGCATAAATTCATATAAAGAATGTTTTAAAAGGTGAATGTTGTAAAGCATGCTGTCATTACACAGATCAAAAGATGTTTATAGATCAACAGGGTCACCTTCCATGAGCTAATCATAAGCAAAAATCCATCCATAACATGAAACAAATTATTCTACATGTAAATAATTTTGGTTCTTTCCAAGATAACTCGAAATAAGAGTCAATCTCTTATCTCCGAAGCGACAGGCAAGTAGAATAACAAATCATATTTTGTAAGTAAAACATTTTTATTACATGGCTGAAACAACACCTGTAACACTTTCCAGGTCGAACTCGCCCAGCCCTACCAGCTCTTTGTCTAGCAGAAGCCCTAGATATTGGAGCCACAACCAGATTTTCAATATCAGAAATCTGTTACAAAGCATGAAAGAAAATTACAGTTGAAGACATCTAAGAAATCAGCGTAAGGTGGAAAACAAGAGTGAAGGGAATGGTATAAAATTACTAGGATGGCAGCTAGAATCAACCACAATGACTAGGAAAATTCTAATAAACTGAAATAATGAAGAAAATACAAAATTAATGTTAATTTAAAATTCACAGAGTACCATGACTAGGAAACTGTCAACCCAATAAATATTGAAAATTTTAATGTTTTAAATCCTTCATAAACCAACAACAACTTGTATAAAATTTAAAAAAAGACAATAAGTGACATTAAAATTGATGAAACTTCTCTAACATTTTGAGAAAATACAAAGGCCCATGTAGAAAATGAGGATAATGCCTCTGCAGTGGAACAATGTTAACTAAAAACTGGAAAGCAAAAAAGAAACTTGAATATAAGTAAAGATAGACCAAATGTTACATTTATAAACCAAACAAGAAATAATCATTACAGGGCTCATTACTGTATCTCTTCAATAGAAATAACAAAAAGTGATTACCGGATTGTAGAACCGCTGTTTAGAAAACCCACTGTCAACAACATAGACAATTCCCTGCATGATTAGAAAAATAAGAAATAATAAGGAGGACTCATCTCTAACCCATAGACATAGTCAAACTTATTGTGAATGGGATGATACCTCTAATGTGAGTGATGTTTCTGCTATATTAGTAGAAATTACTACTTTCCTCTTTCCACGAGGAGCTGGAGAAAACACTAACTCCTGAGAGAATGTAAAACAAATATTACCACATTAAAATTAAAATAAATAAACATAAAACACACGGATGTATTTCTAACCTGATCAGCACGTGGAAGCCCTGAATACAGAGGCAAAACAATTAATCCTGGAACAAAGGAAAATTCCATGCATTAGATGCATCTCATTGAAGACAAAAAATATGAAATCATTTTTTCATTATGTATGGAAAAAAATTTATACATACTGTCAATGATGTTTTAAAAAAAAGTGTTGTTTAGTAGTTCAAGACAACAAAAAGCAGTCCAAAAATCATAACTATTCGAGTATGTACCAGAAGAGTGTTTTCCAGTAGTTTGAACTTGGTCAGTGAGTAACTGAACAGCTGCATCGATGTCATCTTGGCCAGTAAGGAACACTAGAACGTCTCCTGCCGACTCCTAAGGAAAGATAAGTATTAGATATGTGATTTTATTACATTAAATAGGGAGATATGATATCATATGATTTTATCACATTATTAAGTATTCATTTTGTTCCTTATTATTATATCTCTACTTCATCATAAATAAGAGTACTTGTTGTGTATACAGATCCCACAATTACAAGCAGTATTCTCTACATGGTATCTGATTTATTGTTCTCTTTCCCTTCTTTTATCTTTACTTTATAATTTAATTACATTTAATAGGAAGATATGATATAACTTGACAAGGAAATGTCTTACCAAATATTTCCCATTATTAGGCATTGATTTGATTCCTTATTGTTATATCTCTTCTTCATTATAAATAGTAGTACTCGTGTGTGTACAGATCACACAAGTACAAGCAATTCTCTCTATAACAAAAAAGATCAAAACCATAATTTCAGTCCATTTTGCTGTTGTTTTAACTATTTAGATAAATATGATTTTCTGCTTACTTCAGCAACAGCAGGAATGTCTAGAATTTATTTGTATGTTGCTGTTGGAGGACTGCAAAAATTTCTATTACAGTTACTATGATATGTATCAAATAAACACTCATATTTTAAAATCCATGATCAAGTCTAATGTAATCACTCAGCACCAAAACATGTAACTAAACTGAAGTGATTGAAATGCCTCAAATATAAAATGCATTAGTTGTATCCCATCTCATTATAAGAGATTAAAATACCCGCTCATGGATCAAGAGTGTCGTTGAAACAGCAGCCTGAACGTAGTCTTGGACAGGTTCCTCAGCATAATTAATTTGTACATTGAATCCTCTACCCTGAAAATCATAAAGCATGATGTATTTGTATGATGAAAACTTTAACCTGGAAACCACAGTCATAGTAATGCCCCACTTAATTAAAGCATTTCCAAATTATAGTGTAGTTCAGTTTCTGAAAAGTTGTTGCTTTGTCAAATTAATATAAAATGGAAAACAAAAAAACAAGGGTGATAATATGAACAGGCAGGAAAAATTAAACAATAATAACCATTGTAGTCAAAATCACAGTTTGACATGTAAGGCTATCATGATCTTCTCCCTTGTTTCTGAGTTTTCATCTACTGTAGATTGATAAATTGCCAGTTTTGTCATTAAAGATTCCAACTTGCAGCAGACTGGAACTTCTGGCTACTGCCTTTCTAGGTTAGTTTGATGGTCGGGATTGCAAACCAGTTTTGTAACCCTTAACATGCTTCACTCCAAAAAATACAAATTTGAAGCTCAAATTTTTTGTTCCTTATAAGGTCAAAATACACCCGCACCCATTTTGACCAAAAATTAGAATAACTTTCCCTTTACCAATAAAGAAAAAACTACCGCTCCTAACCACATTTGTGAAATTAATCCCCCTATTTAATCTCTTTCACTCACTGTAATTTCAATACATCTCTCCTTATCTCTGTGTGGGTTGTAAGACACAAACACACCCAAGCTCTCATCACAAGTTGCAGCACTCAAATATCTCACTGCAAGTTCAAACTTCCTTATGTTTTATTGTTGTTTTGTAGTTTGGATTGAATCAAACGTTAACAAGACAGAATCATCCTTTTCTTTGAAGTGTTGTATAATGGTTTCATATTAATCATTGTAATAGGTGGTCATTATGTGCTACCAGATGTTCATTGTAATATGCTACAGATTCAAGTAACCTTAAGTGTGCCCGTGTTTTTCTTCAAAGAAATTCACTCTGAAAACAGTAGACACAAAAGCAGGAGTTTTACTACTAAATAGTACCTCAACTGACAAGATTGCAGGTTCCACTTGTGGTCCATGATCCTTGTTTTCAGTCTCTCGGCGCTTCTTTCTGTTAATAGAACACATTGTTGAGTAAGTGGCTGCTTTTTCGGGTGGCAATCAATATCTGAATGTTCAGCACAAAAGCTCACAACACTTTCAATTTTAAACATCTTAGTACTGTGGTGATATATACCAGATAATATTATATTGTATAGGTTACATATATAGTGTGCTTTTGTAGGTGCAGCGGAGAGGAAGTGAATTAATGAGTGATAGTTTGAAACTACTGGTTAGACAATGATCCAGCATCACAAAGTCATTTCTTTGAAAGAATATTTATCAGATGAGAAAACAGTCAAAGCTATTTAGGTCAATTACAGCCGTTTTGTGTTGTTAGTTGTAACAGCTGTATTGGAATTATATTTCTTCTCTTGGTGCATATAAACAGTTGTACTGTTCTTCATAGCAATGATACTATACAAATTCTTTGTTTTCCTCCCTTTCTTTTGTGTCTCTCTGTTCCATGTGTTTATCTAACTAACAGTATTAGCATTACAAACAACTTAATGCCAACAGACACAGGTGTATACGTGTATGGATAATTTGGACTCTAATAGAGAAACCTTTTTCTTTTTGTAGGATTTTTACGATTAAGGTGAATCTTACAATCAGATCAGCTATTTTCCTAAAAAAAATCATGTGACATTTTTATGAAGACAGGTTCTACGAACAAAGCTTCCAGGAAAATGTTGATGCGTAAGTAAAAGTCTGAACAATTGAAACTTAGCAAGGGTAGAAGAAAACCTCATTTGGAAGAAGTCAGACATCGACTTTGCTTCAATAGTAGCAGATGAGATAATCAACCGCAACTCTAGTCGACGACGTTGAATCTAGGAAAGTAGAAACAGAATTCATACAAATTATTAGATTGAAAAATTGTAAATATAATGAAACTATTTTTAACTACTACAAAATGAACAGCATTTTATTCTTATACATATGGATAGCCCCTCCATTTAAAACCTTTTTCAATAGTCCAAGCAAAATGTCTGTTGATATTGATCTTTCATGAGCCTCATCCACCATTATAACACTGAAACAAGTATTCACAAAGGTCAGGGTAAAAGGAGTACAGAACAGGAAAATGAATTTGGAATATCGCATTCTTTCATAGAAACAACTATAAGTCTTTGCTATCTCCCACAGCCACAAAACATGTAAAAATAACACCATTTATATAACCATTTAATAAGTAATGTTTGCATGGACAACATTGAAAGTCTCAAAAGTTAATTACTTGTTTTGTATAAAAGCTAGACTGGTCTACCCTGAAAAGTTCTGTGGCAACTCGGCTTTAATTTTATTTAATTAAAAAAAAAATATCAGTCTGGGGAGGGTTACAATCTGATGGCCCCCAAAGGTACACAAGAGCCCCCAAAGATACACAAGGACCAGAAGAAAGGTTCTCTAAATCTGATGGCAACTTCACAAAGAAGGAAAAAAACATTATTAGTCTCGAAGTTTTAAAACAGCACATAAAGATAAGAATGCTACACTGCCATCATACAACCACAGTTTCCCTAGTCCATGCTCATCCAGGTTCTTTGATGTCTTTTTCGCCAGTTGTGTACAGTGTAGATATAATGTATCACTTTAAGAAAAATTATAAAGGTAATTTATGAGTGTAAACATTTGAAGTCCATTCCACCCAAGACGAGGGATAACAAATACCTATATTTGGTCAAAAGAGGATCGTCCATCATTTCCCTTAGGAGCACTCCATCAGTTAAAAATTTAAGTACCGTTACATCCTGTCCTGCCACAAAACGAAAATAAACGACGGAACCACTCCACTCGTCACTATCCAAGCAACTCTCTTATTCTATCAGCATATTATATACAGACACACACACATGTGTGTGTGTGTGTGTGTGTGAATGTGAGTAAAAGTAAGCCTGACAACATAAGATGCAAATAAAAGATAATTGAAGAGAGATGCTCACCGGTTTCGTTACATCTTCAAACCTTATCGTGTAGCCAACTTCTTCACCGAGCTTTACTCCCATCTCTTCGGCAACTCTGGAAGCAACAGCCTGTTAAACGCAAAAGAGATGAGAGAGTTACGTGAATGATGAATTGAAGAATAATTGACTTGTAATTAAAAAGAGTTGTGACCTGAACGGCAAGTCTTCTAGGTTGAGTGCAAGCAATGAGTCTGCCACCGGTGGCCCAACCTGCTTCTTTCAGGTACTGAAATGCAGTTCAAATTGTGAGTAGTGTGAATAAGAATTAGAATTAGAATTAGAATTTGAATTTGGAGGAAGGTGACCTGAGGAATTTGAGTGGTTTTTCCGCTGCCGGTTTCGCCAACGATGATGGTGGTGGCGTGAGTCTCGACAAGGTAGAGAATGGCGGTGCGGTACTTGAACACAGGCAATCGCTGGCGTTGCTTCTCGATGCTGGCGTAGCCATGTTTTGCGGAAGAGGAATGGTGAGAACCAAACAAGAAGAGAAGACCACCTTCTTCATCGTCGACTACGCGACCCTGTGGCCTCTCCGTCCCTGGTTTCCAGAACTGCGACATGTTCAATTGTTCACCACCCCAAAGCACGGCCAATCCCCCGATCCTTCAAAGTAAAAATCTACTCCTGGATCATTTTACATCAGAGGGCCCAAATACATTCGGCCCAAGCGCGGCCCGAATGATGATTGAATTGGCTAAAAGTATTCATCATTTTTCTGAAACAAATGTCTGAAAGACGTTCTATTATTTTTACAGTATATAACTTCAAACAAATTATTTGATGGTGAAGATTTCTGTGGTAAACTTTTTTTTACCAACAGAATGCCATAATTATATAGAAACTATACCAATTAATTCTTAATTTGAGTAGAACTATACTCAAATGTCTTGAGCAAATTTTTATATTTAAGTCATGTAAATAAAAAAAAATATAAGAAAGAGGGATCTTTATACCGCAAATATAAATCATTAACAAAATAATAAATATTTTATACTCGTAAGAAAAAAATTATAAAAAAACATATTGACTAAAAGTTTATAATTTTTATTTTTGAATTTTTAGAATATTATGTAGGGTTAGTGATGAGAGTAAACTTGGATTGTGATTTTTATGTTTATTAGGTTTAAGTTCCAAAATTCCTAACATCACACATTGTCATATTTTAAGAGATTTATTTAATTATATGACCTATTGACAAGTGCATAAGGTATTTGTAGTATAATCAAATGGAAGGTACATCTTCATAAGGATTTAACAAATATATTGGTAGTTTGTTTTTTAGGTTTTTATATTTGAAAAATGTTTATAATAGTATATATTATATAGATTGAGTGGAGTGGAGGTTATAAGTAGATTTCATCTCATCCTCTTCCAATGCACAACTATTCATCTTACTTATATACTTAGACAAATCATTCATTGTCTTGGAAGTGCTATTTAAATGTAACTCTATATCAACTTTTGACACCTAGAGCCTAAGATCATCAAACTTGAATATGATTCTTCAATAACTGCTTAAATGAATCACTTACATTAAGATCAAGACTCTAATCAATTAGAGCCTTACATATATTCCTTGTATATAAAACTTTGAGGATAATTAGTTAGACCACAACTTGGAGCCAATTTCCACTCAATCTCAAGTAAGTGAAATAAGATGAGTAATCAGTTCATTCAACAACAAGCACAAACTAATTCACAAACAAATATAATAAAAGTACAAATAAATATCCAAGTAGAAATACAAACAATTAGAATTGATTACATCTAACCTTGACAATAGATAGTTCATCTACTCATAGAATATTGCAATGCAACCCCAACAACATTTAGATACAAACTCATTCCTTCTCTACTACTACATATTTGATCCTCTATTCAATGCATAGAACGAGGACATGACATCTATATTTATAATCTATTTAGAGCAATGCTCAATTTTAGCTTTGGCACTTGAACCACAAAGATTTTATTTCAAATCTTTCCAAACTGTCTTTTTTAAGACTTAAGCTGTACGTTTTGGGTTCAACTGGTAAATGTCACATTTCATATACCAAAGTCTTCATCACTTAGCTTCATATTTAATACTTAAGGTTTTCTTTGCAATGAATTTGCTTGTACGATTCAAGTCTCAACTACTAATATAAGTTTATTCTAGAATTGGTTTAATTTTATCCATTTTATTTATTTTTTTTCACTTTGATTTTATGTTAATATAAAAAATTACAAAACAAACTAATTATATGAATTAAACGTAATATAAAAAAAATAAACGTCAAAATTATTTTGAAATTTACTTAGGACACTATAATAATACAAATTATACTTCAACTTAACCCGAAAATACAATGAAACTTTTTAAAAAGAAATAGAACACAGATATATTGTTTTTGTCTAGTCACGTTTAAATAAATAATAGTTTTGATTCTAATTTTAAAATGTATCACATGAGTTAACTTAAATTATATTTTAATTATATATTTTCTAAATATAAGTTTTATAAATACAAGACGAACAAATTTATTTGCAAAACATGTCTTATAATGAATTTTCATAAGCTTATACGAGATATATAAAAAAAAAATTATATAGCTTAACGAAAGCTTTTTATTTTCATGAGATGAGCTAAAAACAACTTAAATAAATGTTAGATTTATTTTCAGATGGAAAGTTAAAAATATCTTAATAAAGTGACAGTTAACAAGTACATATGTAAATGAATAATGTTCAGAAAAGTCCATTGTTTCAACATTGTCCTTTCCTTCACTAATATGGCTAAGCCTAGTTTGTCTAAAACTTGCCTGAGATGAATCTACTGTAGAGGCAAAGTGTCTTCGTGAAGCATATAAATTTAATTTTCTAATTTTCCCTTCCTCGTTACCATGGAAAGAAATCTACGCTCGATTCAGTTGAATTAGAACCGTCATCGTTATTAAATCTCATTTTTCGACTAGGGCCAATAATTTCTATCCATGCTTTTTAGAAGTAAATCGGTCCCTATTAGGACAAAGTGGAAAGAACATTTAAAGTCAATAATTAATTAGGGAGTTTTAAAACACACCTAACTTCAAAACTTTCGTAACTTACGTAACTTTCCAAGCAACTTCTCTCACCTCCTCTCGAAATGCTCCTTGCTCCCGTCAACAAAACATAATATTTTCTTGTCTTCTCTAGACTTAAATCTTTATCTCTTTTTTTTTCTTCAAATCCCTCTTTTTTTTTATTCTTATGTTGTTGTATATTTCTTCAGCATATTGATTACTTCTTTATTATATTTTTATCCCTAAGGAAAAATTATGATTTATAGACCGAATGTAAATCTTTCTATTTACAATTTGAATCTGATTTAATTCATCTAACTTTTGTAGGAGATTTATTACCAACGAAACATTAGTTGGTCATATTAGAAAATACACATTATTTTTAATATAACTGCAAAATTTAATGTTATCATGTCTTTCTTTTTACATGTTAGTCAACTTTTTTTTTCATTTAATGTTAAGACTTTTAATTTATATTTAAATTTTTAACATGATCTGCTCCCATATTTGAGCTACTAATATCATTTTCCTACAAAAATAAATGTTGCAAAACTTTCACATAAAGAAACTCAAAACAAAATGATAAAAAGATAGAGAAAAACCGAGAGAGAGTTGTTTGAAAATAAGATATTTTCCATATTTAAAAAAAAAATTACAAGTATTATGTATGAGGCTGAAGAGTTCTACTCACGTAATTAACGTCTAACTTACTCCTAAAAGTTATAAAGTATAAAGGCATATACTTTGTATTTATAATGTGACCAAATTTTCAAAGCTAGATACTGTATTTGGTAAATTATAAAAGGTTTTACAAATTTTTGATAAATTGGCATGACTCCTAAAGTTTTTTAATTGAAGTCATCATGAATCTTAACAATTTTGTCCTAAAATTATAAAAAAGTGAAATCATCGTTATTTATAATAACTTATTTATAAATTCGTTGAGTGAAAATTATTAGAACTCATGACGATTATTAATTTGAATTAAAGTTTTTATAATTGGTAATAATTTTCTATTTATTAATTTGAATTAAAGTTTTTACAATTGGTAACAATTTTCTATTTATAATGAACTAAAGTTGCATGAGACCGTCAGTTATATTGAATTTTTTCTCAAACAACTGAAATTATCATACATGATGACTTTGGTTTTAATTAGAAATGGTCATAGGTGATTATCATGGATCATAACAATTTTACATTTTCAAAAATTTATGAAAAAGTCATTAGAACTTTTAATGAATTTCAAATTAAAAAAAAATCGTCGTAATTTATAACAACTTCAATTTATTAAACTTTTTTTCAAACAATTAAAATTGTTATAAATCATGACGACTTTGATTCAAATTGAAAATAGTCATCCATTCTAGCTATATTCCTTAAAAGAACATTTTTTTTCAAAATTTTATGAAAAAGTCCTAAAATTCATGACGAGTTAAATTGAAAAGTCATCGTAACTCTACGTACTTACTCTAAATATGTAAAAAAAAATAAAGAAAAAAAAGTCTAACTACCCAATTTATATAAAATACGTGGTAAAATACCCCCGTTTTTAAAATTTGCCTTTATAATAGGAGAATGCACTCATAACTCTTACTTCAAAGTATCTTGAATGACGAGGATGTTTGAAGATTCGTATTTCGTATTTATGAGCAAAGGGCTTGGTAGAAAATTTTCGACTTCCCAACCAATAGCATGCCTAGATGTAAACTTTTTCTGCCACCCAGTTTTAACTTGTGTTATAATTATCACAAAAGAGGTTTTACGAGGTTTTCATAGCCAGCCCCTACACTCTGTATTTCATTACATAAATATAACAACACTGAAGATACTTAATTTGTGTCAGTAGCCAACATGAATTTTCATACCCAAACTTCCAAAGCAGTATCAAATGTTTTGCTTCGGCATTTTCTAACAATTTTGCTTCTCTTCATTGGCGCTCAGGTTGCCTACAGTTTCCAAAATACAATTGTTGGCGTGCTCATTGATGTCAATTCAAAGACAGGAGAACAACAGAGAATGGCCATGCAAATTGCAGCTCAACGTTTCAACAATGATTCACAGAACCACTATATAAAACTTTTCTTCCGCGACTCTGGTGGAATTCCATTACAAGCAGCTTCATCTGGTGAGCACTATTTGATGATGAATTTTTCGGTGTTAAACTTCTTTTCACTTAATCACGTATAAGATATATTCCTTCTTCTGCTTTCCAGCTGAAGAACTAATCATTAAGAAAAAAGTTGAAGTCATTCTTGTCATGGGGACATGGCAAGAAGCAACTCTAGTTGCTGACCAGGGAAACAGTGCTCAAATTCCAATTATTTCATTTTCTTCTCCCCCAATGATCCCTCCTGATTCAATGCAACATCGTTGGCCCTTTCTGATTCAAATGGCAAAAGATCAGGCTGCACAAATAAACTGCATTGCAGATATTATCCATGAGTTCAATTGGCGGAAGGTTATAGCTATATACGAAGACAACCCTTACAGTGGTGATTCTGGAATGTTAAGCCTCTTCTCTGAGGCTCTCCAAAAGGGTGACTCACAGATAGAGAACCGGTTAGTTCTTCCATCGTTCACTTCTTTATCTGATCCGAAAGGGTTTGTTCTGAACGAATTGCTTGAGCTTTTGCCACTGCAATCTCGTGTTTTTGTTGTACTTCAAGCAACATTCCCAATGATAACCCATTTGTTCAGAGAAGCTAAGAAAATTGGATTGTTGGGGAAAGATTCAGCTTGGATAATGAACGAGGGAATCACAAGTATGTTAGACTTTGCAAACAAATCTGTTTTGTCCTCTATGGAAGGTGCTTTAGGAATCAAAGCCTATTATTCTACAAGTTCTCTTTCTTATAAGCAATTGCAGGATGATTTCCAACCTGAGCATGCAAAACCAGGATCAGATGCATTACAAGCTTATGATAGCGTTACATTAATCACAAAGGCCTTGGAGAGAATGAATGGGAAATCTAGTAATTCAATGGTGTTCTTGGAAAAATTGTTATCTAGCGATTTCAATGGTTTAAGTGGTAATATAAGATTCAAAGATGGTCATCTATTCAACACTCCGGTGTTGAGAGTGATAAACGTGGTTAACAAGGAATACAAGGAATTAGATTTTTGGACCCCGAAATTGAAGTTCGGTAAATCTCTTAAAATACTGAAAGACAGAGAAACAAAAGGTGATTATGCTACAAATATCTCACTTGGTCCAGTGGTTTGGCCAGGAGGCCTAACTTCTACTGCTCCTAAGGGATGGAAACTGCCGACTTACGCAGAACCTTTAAAAGTGGCAATTCCTATAAACCCTGCTTTCGAAAATTTCCTGAAGGAAGACCCTCCAAAGAAATATGATGGTTTCTGTATTCGTCTTTTCCTCGAGACAATAAAAATTCTGAGTTACAAGTATGGTGACATTCCCTATGTATTTGAGTCCTTCAATGAATCCTATGATAAACTTCTACTGAATGTAATAAACAAGGTAATGCCTATTGTTCAAATTTCTCAACACAAAATGCTTTCTAGTATTCTTTGAAGTTTAAATTGTGTCCTCCTTTTAGACTTTCGTGATTATTTGTTTCATGACCAATTGATTAACACAGAACCCTCATAGAAAATTGAATAACTGCAGTCCCACCATGCTATTGTCGGAGATTTAACAATACTCGCCAACCGATCAAAGGATGTGTCGTTCACTCAACCATACACTGATTCGAGCTTATCAGTTATATTTCCAATAGAGACTGAAGGATCGATGTGGTTGTTTATGCAACCCTTTAGCTGGGAAATGTGGCTTGCTACTATTTGCATTCTCATCTACACAACGTTCACCGTATGGTTCCTGGAGCATGAGTTCAATCCAGATTTTGGTGGTCCATTGGAAAATCAGATCAGCACCACACTGTGGTTTGCCTTTTCTTCTCTATTTTTTGCTCACAGTAAGTATAAATATGCAAATAATGAAAACTCTATCACATTCTTTTTCGTTATATGATTAGTGATTTCTAGATTTTTTCTTCAATGTGCCTCAGGGGAGAGAATAAGAAGCAACTCTGCACGAGTAGCAGTTGCTGCATGGCTTTTTCTTGTGTTTGTTATAAACTCAAGCTACACTGCCAACTTTTCCTCAATGCTAACTGTCAAACGATGGTCACGAAGAGATATTGAGTGGCTAAAGCAAAACAATTTCTCAGTTGGCTGTGAAAACCGCAGTTCCTTTGTAAAGAACTACATGATAGATGTGTATAAGTTCCATCCAAATCAAATAATAAACGTTCATGGAGAACATGACATTGTAGATAAATTCAAAAGCAAAAAAATGCATGCTCTCTTTTTTGAAAGCCCGTATGAGAGGGTTTTCTTGAACAAGTACCCCAGGGATTACACTGCAATTACAGCTGCCTATAAATTTGGAGGACTTGGCTTTGTAAGTGCTTACAACTCCGTCTCCAACCTTAGTCATGCATTTTTCACCCTCAAGTTCTGTTCCATACTATGATATCATGTTGGAATCCAAGTGTGAGTTTAAGTCCCACATTGGAGAGAAATGAGAAAGTAGAGTGGTTTATAAGTGGGAAGACACATTAACTCATTGCCTTAAGGTTTTGGGTGAAGAGTGGTGTCAACTACTTATAAGGTTGGACTCACATCTCATTACTCATTGACTTCCCGGTTTGACGAGGGTAATGACCCCTATATCGAAAGTCTGTGTGACCCGTTAAGATGAACGGCGATATAGAGGGCTAACTCGTGGTTAAAGACCCTTGAGGGGGAGATTTGTGACCCGTTAAGATGAACGGCGATATAGAGGGCTAACTCGTGGTTAAAGACCCTTGAGGGGGAGATTGTTGGAATCCAAGTGTGAGTTTAAGTCCCACATTGGAGAGAAATGAGAAAGTAGAGTGGTTTATGGGAAGACAAGACTCACATCTCATTACTCATTCTAACATATCAAACTTGTTAGACATTGAACTGAAAATTGGTTTTGCTAATATATGCAGGTATTTCAAAAAGGATCTCCCATGGCTAAAGAGTTCTCTGAAGCCATTTTAGAACTAGCAGAAAATGGAAAACTAAAATCTTTGGAAGAGCAATGGTTGACTCCTCCGCAATGCTCAAACTCAAACCGTTCTCCAGAAACTGAGGGCCTGACCCTCCCCAACTTCTGGATTCTCTATGTCATGTGTGCTTTCATATGCACCATCTGCTTGGTGCTGTCTGTCAGCAGCCAAACATAAGTTGCAGATTACTAGAATGATGTGACACGGTTGAGAAATAACCTTATTTCATAAACACGTGAACATAATTCAATCTTCATGTCTAGCATCTAATGTTTAGTTATGGACTTAAGGTAGTGGCGGTGTTTTTTCCATAAACATTGTCTTACATGTCTTCTGAGGTTTAATTTCAAAGAATTTCACGAAATAACTGACTAGCAAGAGATTTTTTTCTTCATTGCTCCAAGAGTGGACGTTGAGAAAGCAACATAGTTTTTTGTGTTTAAGAAAAGTTTCATTCTATTGGACAACTATTTTATTGCTTTACAATAAAAGTAGATAAAGAAAATAACAATCCACGTAATAGATACATGAGGTAAGAATTGTTTTCTAAATTCTGTATATTTTCTTTAACCACGCTCCCATTACAATGTAATGACATAGATGACTTTTAAAATTTTGAAATATACAACTTAAAATATATTAAAATGTTTTTGAATTACATATTCTGAAAGAGGGAAAACGTATATTTCGGAATGAAAATTCCAAAATATGTAATTTGAAACTGTTTTTTAACATTAATTATTCTGCATTATTCTATCATTAATATTTCATTATAAAATGATATTTCTAAAATAATTCAAAATGTTGATATATGTGAAACGTGAAATTGAAAATCTTCGAACATGTTTTCCGGAAGCTTATTTTCCAAAAGCATGTCTTGACTGTTATGGTTTAGTTCAGTGTAAATGGTCACGGAAGTTGATATTAGTGAGAATAACAACAATAATCTTTCAAGATTTTCTCTTATCAAATTCTGCTTCAGTTAAGGCTTGATAAAATACCTACATGCAATTTATTTTTCTAATAGGTTACAAAATTAGTTTTAAATATAGAAGTATTAAAATGACAAATAATAATGGTACAAAAGAATATCATAAATGCTTTCAGAAGCCTGTACCCAACTTTTCTGTAATCTCTAGTGGTGGAAACAATGTTTCCTTCTGTTTTAAATTATTGTAAAAATGTTAGTTTAGTAACAAAAAAATGCATTAGAGTTTTTCAGAATAATGAATTTAAAATAATTATAAGATACAAGATTGACTGGATTTTAATTTATTTTGTATGCTTTAGAATGTGTATAAACAATAGTAGAAAAACATATAGTTTTTATTCTGTAAGTACTATAACAAAGTCCATTGCGAAAGTCCACGGAAAACATAAGGTGATATTGCAGCAGAATCATTGCCACACATCATGTTTTAATATTTCAATTTCAGTTATATATTTTGTAATATTTTATATTACCTGACTTTTCATATTTGTAGTAGTTACGTTGGCCAACATAATTAAATTCCCATTTCCCTGCATCCAAGGGAGTCCAAATCTTATAATGTCATACTCTAAATGTCAAATGCTAAATGTTAAATGGTAAATGCTGTATGGGCGAAGACCGACTTCTGATTTGCTTGGTATGTCTGTTTTGTGGTGGAGGTAAAGCTGATTTTAAGTTTGGGGTGAACTGCTCTTGTTGTCCACATGTTCTAGGTCCCATCCGACTTACTCCTTCCAAGAAATGTCTTTTGGCAAATGTTACATCTCATGTTTCTCCGAAAATCAGAACAATTATCCCAACGTATTCTACGTTTCTACAAGTCTACTCTTGCAAACTAGTGGATATGAATGTTCTGTCGGTATCTGTTTGGAGTGTATTGGACGCCTTCGATCATTCAAAATAAAAAATTCCTGCGTGCTCCGTCCAATCCTCAACATGGAAACTTTAAAACCACACTTTTAGAGTATTTTTTTAAGTCCCACGTTGACTAGAGAATTAGGCATAAAGTCCACTTCTTAATATAGTATTAGAATCATTATCCTAGCGATATTTCTTGTTTATTGGGCATTTCTATTCCACCCGTCGGGCCACTATCGAACCATCCATTTCTACTGTCACGCTCGAGATGTCTATACCTCGACGTGAAGGAATGGGTTGGAAGTCACACATCGACTAAAAATAAGACTAAATTATAATATATAAGTTGGGTGCAAACCTTTTATTACAAATTGATTTTGTTAGGTTGAGTTAGGCTTAAAGCCCACTTCTTAATACTTTTATTAAAAAAATTTAGATAATGGATTTATGATTTTTATATGTTATTCATCTTAGCTATTATTACTCAATGTAGGGAGTTCAAACTTAAATTCTTGACTATATAAATTTCTAAATAACACTTTTTTTAGATTTAGGATGTAAACATGAATACATTAAAAAAAATTATAAAATAATTTATATAAATAAAGAATATTAATATATAAAAAGGAAAGTGATGTCATCTTAGTAATTCATAATTACCATTATCACAATTTACAAACGGTGTCTTACAATCATAACAAAGAAGTATAAAATTTGTTAAATCATGATTCCAACTACATAATTGCTATGGTAGAAATCCTTAAAACAAGCATAGACTCTACATAACTTTGAAGCATGATCAAATTTCTGTGTAATACTGATAGTATCATTCTTTTCTCTTTTATTATTATCATCTAGAAAAAACATGATTTCTGTAACTATAATTCATCAAAAGACAACTCTAGCAATTCAAGAAGTCAAACACCATTAGCATGTGTTTCACTAATGTTCATTACCCTTGTTATCTGACATGTTAGGACGAAAGAGTGTTGGGCATGATTGAACAGTGGATTCACATTTGGAATGAAAGTAGTTTAACTCAAACTAATCATATATTTCGATCTGCAACTTCTGCTTGCTGCTATATGGTATTGATACAAACTTTCCTTTATTTTGTTTTCTACCAGGTTTGTCCAAATACAAGACTAATCCTATCTACAAGCTAGTCCTCCTCACCAATTCTTCCACGCAAGTTGGAACTACACGAATATCCCTTCCTTATTTTGGTGACAAGATTCTTATATTTGTCTTTATGTATGGAGTCAACATCCCTGTAACTGTCAAAGATTTTCCAGGTCCCCACCAGAATTCTTAGCATTCAAGTACTAATAATTTCGCTGCTTACTGCCTTCTTTTCCTCGAATTTTCACTTATATATGATATGTAATAAGACCGAGGCAGCCTACACCCCAAATTTTCAGCTAAAGGTTAATATATCATGTGAGCAAAACATATAGAAGCAAAATGCATTTCCTTTCAACTAATCCTCAAGGAATAATAATGAATTTTCTCTTCTTTTATGTACTCATCTCCCTTGTTCTTATTAATGGCTACCAAGATGAAGCTACAACAATAGACAACCAAGTTATATCTGTTGGGGCAATCATTGATGTGAATTCTCGCATTGGGAAAGAACAGCAAATGGCCATGGACATTGCAGCTCGAAGTTACAATAGCACTTCAAAGACCTACAAGTTGGCTCTCTATTTCCGGAACTCCACCGACAATCCTCTTAAAGCCATCACTCTTGGTTAGTATATCTACCGTTGGCCAAGTAAAAATTTCAACTTTATATGCCTTCGGGTAAACTTTTTCAAAGGGAAAAATCTATTTTAGATTCTTCAAGGTTCAATCAAAATTTGTTTTAGTCTTTCTATTTTAAATTGGTGATTTAGTCTCTATTTATAAAAGGTGGTGGATTTTTTTTTCTGATCTTGTGTACTTCATTTTGACTTAACCAAGGACGAACCCATCTTGTTTTGGAAATGTGAGAACCAAAATGATTATTATTAGAATGCAGGAACAAAAATTAGCTTTGACGAGAGTTAAAAACACAGGTTGCCTTTCCTTAAATATGTACACTGAAGAATTTGAGACCCTTTCTTGCAGCTGAAGAGATGATTGATAAGCAAAAGGTGGAAGTGATTATCGGGATGCACAGATGGTCAGAAGCAGCTCTAGTGGCTGAAATAGGAAGCCAAACTCAAGTTCCTATTATAGCATTTGCAGAACCCACCGTTACCCCGCCGTTGATGAGTAATAGGTGGCCTTTTTTGGTGAGAATGACTAGGAGTGATTTATCATATATCAAATGCATTGTAGATATAGTGACAGCTTTTGGTTGGCAGAGAGTAGTAGCTATCTATGAAGATGATGCATATGGAGGTGACTATGGCATGCTAGCACTGCTATCTGAGGCCCTCCGGGATGTGAGTTCATCGATTGATTATCACTTAGTTCTTCCACCTATTTCTTCTCTGCATGAACCAGGAGGGTTTATACGTGAAAAACTGTTGAAGTTGTTGCAAACCCAATCTCGCGTTTTCATTGTGCTGAGATCTTCATTAGAAATGGCTATCCATTTGTTTAAAGAAGCCTCAAAAATGGGATTCGTGGACACAGAATCAGCATGGATACTTCCAGAGAGCATAACAAATGTGCTGGACTCTGTCAACAAGTCTGCTATTTCCTATATGGATGGAGCTTTAGGAATCAAAACGTACTACTCCGAAATGAGCCCCGAGTACCGAGATTTTGAGGCTGAATTCTGGAGAACATTTTGGTCCAAGAATGTCGAGGAAGATAACCGCTACCCCGGATTTTATGCATTGCAAGCTTATGATGGCATTAAAATTGTGACCCAAGCAGTAGACAGAATGACCAATAGAAACACTAGGAGCCCAAAGAATTTACTTGGAGAAATACTGCGTAGCAGTTTTCTCGGTTTAAGCGGTCGTATTCAATTCGAAGACGGGAAACTCCAGCAGACTTCTATTTTAAGGATGGTAAATGTGGCCGGGAAGAGTTACAAGGAACTATGCTTTTGGAGTGAACAATATGGGTTCACCAAAGACCTCCCTACAGGAAAAGGTGGACATTCTGGCGCTGGTAATACAGAATGTTTCAGTGCTGTTCGGTGGCCTGGGAATCTGAAAAGGGATCCAAAAGGCTGGAATATGCCTACTAAACAAAATCCTATGAAAATTGCAGTCCGAAGCAGAACCTCTTTTTCCAAGTTTGTCAAGGTTGATTATGAACATGAGGGCGCTCCTGCAACATATAGTGGATTTTGTATCGATATTTTTCAGGGTGTGCTCGACCTTTTGGGGTATGACTTGCCATACGATTATTATCCTATTGATGGAACCTATAATGATTTGGTTCAGCTTGTCTATAACAAGGTATTAAATTCTTTCCATTTTTCCGAACTCCGATAGACAGACTAATATTATTTCTTTCATCATCTTTAGTTTTCTACTTTTCTTTGAAGTGACATTCTTATCATTTTGTAAGATATCATATTGCTCCAATTTGGCTAAACTGCATTTCAATTGAAAATTTGGTTGGTCGTCATAATTATAATTTGTACTAAATACTACTTCGTTATTTTAAATTTAGAGTATCATTTCGTCCCTGCTTTATTGATTTGGACTACTTTTTTTTGTTGCCCCTTGGTTAAATAATGATGGAAGAGTTATGATGCCGTAGTTGGGGACATGACCATACTAGAAGAAAGAATGCAGTATGTGGATTTTACAGTGCCATATGCAGAATCAGGGTTGACAATGGTAGTTCCATCAAAGTCTAAAGAGTCGGCATGGATGTTCACAAAGCCCTTTACCTGGGAAATGTGGATGGTTACGGGTGGCATCTTGATTTACACAATGTTAGCAGTTTGGTACCTTGAGAGGGAATTCAATCCCGAGTTTCATGGCAATTGGGGCAGCCAAATCAGCACAGCTCTTTGGTTTACCTTCTCCTCTTTGTTTTTCGCTCACAGTGAGTATCAACGTTAGAGTTCCAAGCAATTTTTATTTTCAATAGAATTAAGCATGAGAACCAGTAATGAGTTAAACTCAAGTAGTGGTGATTTTCGTCATGCAGGGGAAAAAATGCAGAGCAACTTAACTCGCATCGTGATGGTCTCATGGCTCTTGCTAGTTCTGATCCTTAACTCATCCTACACTGCTAACCTTTCTTCAATGCTCACGGTTAAACAACTGGAACTGAATGTCCCAGATATTCAGCTGTTGAAGAGGAACAACAAGACAATTGGTTGCGATGGTGACTCATTTGTTAGGTCGTTCCTAGAGAAAGTAGAAGGGTTCCCGCCTGGGAACATAAAAAATATCACTGACGAATACACGTATGATGGTTTTTTTCAAAATAACAGCATAGCAGCTGCCTTTCTTGAACTCCCATACGAAAAGGTATTCATCACTGAATACTGTAACAAATACACCGGTTCCACTCCCAGAACCAGATTTGGAGGACTGGGCTTTGTAAGTGATAATACTAGTGCATTTCATTTCATTTCATTCCATTCATCATTACACGAATTCAATTTCTTAGTGTGAGTGTTTATGCAGTTTTTCTTTGTTGCTTGAGCTATGGTTTTCTATTTGAAAAATGTTAGAGAATCAGACTTTTCCCATTAGATTTTAAGAGACAATTGCACATAATTATCTTTATAACCATCTAACTCAGTCAAAATATAGAGTAAATTTTTTTATGGATGTCTATCTAGTATTACTCTTCCAGTTATGACAGTTTTCAAATAACTTAGCACAGATGTTCCAGAAAGGATCGCCGGTGGCCAGAGATGTGTCAAAAGCTATATTACATATGTCAGAGAATGCAGAGCTGAAGAGGTTGGAGGAGAAGTGGTTGATTAGCTCCGGCAAGTGCTCCAACACGACCTCCGACACCAACAACCCGGAAAGTTTGAAGCTAAGAAGTTTATGGATTTTATATGTCATCTCTGGTGCTACTTCCACCATTTGTCTGCTACTATCAACCATCCAATCTCTGGTAAAATCAACTCAGCAACGCCAACGCGTGGCACCAGAAGGCAATGACACCCCAGATTATCAAAATGTGTGGGAAAAGGTGATTGCACATGTAAAGCAGATTTACAACAAAAAGATCAATAATTCAAGAGAGACACGGACACAGGTTGTTACTGATTTTCTTCCAGACAGGGTCACGAGAGCATGACCGGTTCCCCAGTGCCTGAAAATTCAATGCTCCCTTCTCCATCACCAGGGTTACACATGACAACACAGACATAGGAATCACCAACACTTCAAAGTAGTTGCTTTTTCTTTTACTTTTAAACATTTTCTGTTAGCAAAACATATGTGAGTGCCTCGTGAATTGGCAACATGTAAATAGACTTTTCTCGAATAACAACTTCGATAGTTCATAACTGGCTCTTTAATTCTCCCAATGTGGTAAAAAGAATCGTTCAAGAAGCTGCGTTGGCGACTATTCTAACTGAGACTACCAAAAATGTAGCCATAGTTACGAACTTCATCAATATGTATGAAAGATACGTTCAGTGCCGGAGTTTCTTTTCAGCCCTATTCCTCTCACCAGATCTATTATTTTCGAAATTTTTCCTTTAAAACAAGAATTAAATCTTAGTGTTGATGGTAATTAAATAAAATATAATTGTTCTATATTATTTTTTTGTGTACAAAATAAAAGTGGGGGAACTATTTTATAATTGGTAGAAAATAAATTCTCTTATATAAACATTAGACATTAAAATTAGACTTAACTTAAATACATTATTTTAGTTTCAAAATTATTAATTAAGATACTCCACTGCAGAGATGCTAACATTCCCGGAAAATTATGTTTACAGAAGGAGCAAAAGTCTGTGTAACTAGAACATATAATTTTCGGATTAATGGTAAAGATAAATTATATATGATACAACTGAAAGAAAATACATAATATTTATCATTTTTTTATATGACTAAAATTGGTAGCAATTAAATACTAACAAATTAAAAAAAATTTAAAAAAATCAGAGGCTAAAAGTAAGTGTAATAAAAAAAATACTAAATTAAAAAATAGAAACAAAAATTATAAATTTTGTAAAATTGGACCAAATACTGAAAATAAATACACGTAATAAAAAGGAAAAATATTTAAGCATAGGAAAAAAATTAACCCAACAAGATAGATAAAAGATGGAACTGCAATTGGTGTGGCCGTTTAGGTGTAGGGTTCCACGTGTGGGAGCAGGAGGCGTAAGCAGAGGAATACGAATTGGGAGCGCCAGAGTGAGAAGAAAAACAGTGAAGGCAATGCGAGCGGTGGTTCAGCGCGTGGCCTCTGCCTCCGTCGAGGTCGAAGGCCGCATAGTCTCCGAGATTGGCCCCGGCCTTCTAGTCCTCGTCGGAATCCACGACACCGATTCCGAGGCGGACGCCGATTACATGTCATCTTCATTTCTTCGCCCCTTTCATTCCAATTTCAAATTCCCGTTACTCAAATTAGTTTTGCTCTTTTAACAGATGCCGAAAGGTCTTGAATATGAGACTGTTCCCTAATGAAAATTCGGGTAAAGCGTGGGACCACAGCGTGATGCAGAAAAATTATCAGGTTTTGTTGGGTGAGTGAGTGATCCGTGCTAGCATTTTCAATCTCAGTTATGGAATGTAAAAATTTACTTATTTATTTGCTGACTAATGATTTATTTATTGATTTTGTCTTTTTAACAGTGAGTCAGTTTACGTTGTATGGATTCTTGAAGGGTAACAAGCCGGATTTTCACGTTGCGATGGCGCCTCAGAGAGCCAAACCATTCTATGCCTCTTTGGTTGACAGGTTTAGAAGCGCCTATAATTCTGACGCAATCAAGGGTATGGTATCTATACGTTTCTTGATACTTTCTCTTCTCCTTTTGTAATTAATATGTTAGTTTATGGAATTTAATTTCCGTCATTTTAAACAATATTAGTTGGTTAATTAATTAGAAATAATTGTTAAAATGACTTTTACTTTTATTTGAACAGAGAAAGAAAATGCGATTTCTTCTCTGGTAGAAAGAAAATAGGAAAAGAATTGAGTGAAAATATAATTGGGAAGTTGTATGGTTGGAAAAATAAAGAGAGAGAAAAATATATATTTATTTAAAAATTGCTTTAATCCTTTTTGCAGCTTTCCTAGATCATTGGTATGTGGAATTGATTATGGTAATTCTTAAAGGAGTATACTAACAACATATACATAACATACATGGTTTGTAAATACATGTTACATTATCAATTTTCCCTTCATATAGTGATGATATGCTTGTATTATCTTTCCACATTAAGTTTTTTTTTTTTAAATAATATCCTCACGTGTTAAGTTTTTTTTTTAAATTATAAAATAATACCTATACTGCAAGAGTTTTATAAGGATTTTATTCCAGTTGAAATAGATCTTATTAGGTAAGATCACTTTTAAGCAATTGACATTGTATGTTTTAATGAATTTTATTTCAATTGAAAGAGCTTATAAAAATCTACGTCTAGGGCGCTTTAGGGAATGAATCACGAATGTCAATAAACAGAATACTTTTTTCTTCTTTCAACTAATTTTGCCGATGAAATTTCACGCTATTTGTTCAATTTTTTTATAGATTTAAAGTGCATTCAAAACATATATGCATTACCAAACCCTAAAAATTACCTTCTTGCAATTCACTCTCATTCGTTGTTTTGTCTCATCTTTCAGTGATAAATTGAAATAGCTATTCGTTTTTTTTCCATTAATATATTAAATATACAGGTTACAACTTTTAAGTATTTAATGTGGTTAGAACTTAATATAGCATGCTATAGAATGTACAATAGTACATATAGTGAGTTGGATTGAAATGTCGTACACGTTTTCCTTTGCAAGGATTCAGGGTATTTATGAACTTGCCATTAATTATTTTAACTTTTCTCTCTTCCATGACAAAGCAGTGGAACTAATATTAACAGGTTGTGTATTGGTCATCAAGACGAATTACAGTAGAATCTTTTCGTGCACTCTATTAAATGAAGTTATTGTTAATTCAGAAATTTGTTTGACATGCAATGTCCAATTCCCTCATTCATTCTTATCATCGTTATAACAGTCAAGTCTTTATGCTGATGGCTAATTAAATTATAGTAAAACATAATTTTCTGAATACCTAAGATCATGCTGGCTGTACAATTTGATTCCCTTGGCCTAATAATTAGTTTCTTTATGTGTCTTTGTGTTTGTTGCTGGGAGTTTTAGTTGTATTTGTTGCTTTGTATTTATTCATACAAGATCTGGTGAAACCCTATCTTAAGCTCCTTTCAATTTGAAATGCAGATGGTGTATTTGGAGCAATGATGAAGGTAAAAAATATGCCACTCAATCACCGTGCAGGTCTCTTAGTTGATTGACAATTTGTAATGATGTCTGTGTTAACAATCCTCTCATTTGTAATGGGGAGCAGGTAAATCTGGTCAATGATGGACCAGTCACCATGCAGCTTGATTCACAAACATCCAAGTAAGTTGATGATGTTACTTTAATTCTGAACCTGAGATGTTTGTCCTTTCTGTTTTTAGAATTTCATTAACAATTCACATAATCCAGGAATACCGTTGATGCAACAGAGTCTTAATCAGTGACCGATCTGGCTTTACGAAATTGAGGTTGAATTAATGATCAAATTGTAAGGCATTATAGTTTTGTTCATTGTATTTGAAGTTTTGTCTCCCCCAATGCAGTGATCCCATTTTGTAACATTATTTAGTTTAAAGAATGCCTTAGAGTTCGATTGTCCCTGTCCCTCCTGCCTTAAAGAATCATTTTTGGACAAAACAAACTAATACTATATCAGATGACTACTAATCGGTTACCTGTTTTGAGATCCAGTGGCCATATGCCAAGGGTCTATTTTTATACTAATCAGAAAGGTTTTTTCTTTTATTAATTTTTTTTAATAAGTAATTATAAGAAATATTTCTAGGTATCCAAATAAGCTCATGATTTATAACTGACGTTTTCAACACTTTTTGCTGTGATTACTTACTAGTTCGTTGTACCTAATTTCCGACAAGTTTTGGCCCCGGAGTTTAATTATATTGCTGCGAAAGCACCTCGTCAGAGGGAAGATGTGACCTACAAGGAAACAGTTTATAATTTCAGCGTGACAACTGTTAATGGTTATATTTTTCTTAGAAACAATAGTTGAAAACAATTGGCTACGGTAATGGCTTAATTTGTGTTTTCAAACAGCCCCTAAATAAACCACAAGACTTTTATAAATTTTTATTTGATAAAAAGGTTAGAATTTAAGCTATTCAAAAAGTCTTTTAAGTGTAATGACTGGTTCATTTAATTATTTATTAGTGGTATTGTTTTTACTATTATTAACTTATACTCAATATTATAATTTATTTAAAATATGTGTCTGGCTACGGAGTTAATCTATATACAAAAATAGATTTAAAAGGTTATTAAGGAATTAATTTATTTCTTGCTTAAAAGTTCTATTTTAAAATAAGATATTGTTCATGTAATATAATAAGCGCATAATTATACATATATAGAGGGAGGACAAATATTAATTAATCAAGACGATAAAACATTTTCTAATTTATATTCTCTCAAATTGAAGTGGTTAATGAAGGAGTAAGAATTTTCTAAGAAGAAAGTGATGGAGTGAATGAAGAATAGTCTTCCCACCAATATTTGCAACTTCGAAACTGTATAGATGTAATAGATTGATATAACATGATATCATACCAGTATTTCTCCTTTGGTTTCTTCAAGTTCTTTACATATTTTTCGTGGTCAAACTTGCTATTCTCGGCTTGTATATCAGTGCTTACAGGAAAGTTTGTCAAAGATCATATAATATATGTATCAAGTAATCAAAGTGAAAATCTTGACAAAATTTTTAAAAAAAAAATGGAAGATTCTGTTATAATTTATTTATATATTTGTGGAATTAAATTTGTTTTAACGGATACTAAAAAAATACTTAAGAATACTTTTTAGATAACTTGATTGAAATTCAGAGGTTTTTTTATCATACATCCTTGATACTGAGTACCTATATTTAAAAAAAAAAAACTTTTTAAAGAAGTATCGGTGAATAATGGGACGGCTAGAAAATTACGTGTGTATGCTGGAACAAGTTGGGTGTGATATATAAATTTTTGGTGTTAAAAATAGAAAAGAAAAGGTGTGTGAATGAATGCTAGAGAGGGACATCCCAACAACAAGTATGAAAAATTAATATTGCAAAATGAATTTGTGTGCAGAAAGAGAGTTGTGCAGAGTGAAGTTGTTGATCAAACTGAGAATGATTTGGTGGGTGTGAGCTGGAGGTAGTGGCGCCTGGTCTGTTTCTTCAGATGGACCCTCTTCCATGTGAAACTCTTTCATTAACTTCATAAAATCTCATGGTTGATGCAACCTCTCACAATTCTGGCACAACCTTTTAATGTTTTCTTTCGCTCTGTCTATTTATTTCGGATAAGGATAAAATGACATGTTTTTATTTCACATCTATTATAAAAATAATATACTTATAAAAAAATGTAAATTTTTTATATTTAAAAATATATCTACAAATATTTATTTATCATGTATTATCAATAATATTCTATAAATAATACATGTGGTAAAAGTTTTAATATTTTGATTACAGTGTAAATTTTGCCTTTTATAATCGCATTTCATTTAATTCCTTAACTCTAAAATAATTCAAGGCCATTAATATAAAAATCATTGTCAAGTTGAACTGTTCTTCTACTTTTTCTTGTTCATTTCAAAATTTCAATGGACGATTAGTAGCTCTCTAAAATGTTGACTAGGGCAATTATATGCAAGAAAGTCCAATGCTGAATGAATCCCAATTTCTGAAAAGCTGCTAACACTATAGCCACGTTTTTTGGTGGAAAAACAACATCATCATCAATTGTCAAATGGAATTCTATAATTGGTGTACACAAGCTGTAAGTGTTGACATCGATACATGCTGTTCATTTCACTTATAAAAAAGATTCACATGACATTACATGATAAAACTATATGAGAAAAAAATTATCAGAATAATATATGAATACTTCCTCTGTTGGAAAGATGTAATAATTAGTAAAATAAAATAAATCACTTATCTATTAAGAAAAAACTAAAAACAAAATCTATCATTGAAACAATTAATGATTTGTTAAAAAGGATTAACACTTCCGTTGCCGGGACTTGAACCCGGGTCTTTCGGGTGAGAGCCGAATATCCTGACCAACTAGACTACAACGGAACACTTGGTACATGATTTACTTATTAAAATTAATAAATTCGTTTTCTTTCGTTAGTTTAACAATTTCTAGTTTTTTATTTTTCGAATTAGTACTTTCATAAAGTTAATTATTTTAATTGAAAATTTTCTTTAAATTAATAAAATTATGTAATTTTATTGTTACGAGCACCTTCGTTAAAAATATTTTATACTAAGACAAAATGGAAAACTATTTTAATCTTTGCATATAGACACTTGTACAACTTAACTAAATCATTGATTCAATTATGGAGTCTGTACGACTTAATTTTATAGATTTATTTTTCTGTAACACCTAAGTTAAAGTTTGTATAAAAAAGACTATTGAGATAGTTTGAACTTTGAATAGATATATAGCAGTAAAATATGTGTGTGTTTTCTTCTATAAAAATATGTTCTTAATTAACTTTTCTTTGATCTCATTGCTTAACGTAATGATAATTAGTTGCACAAATTAAATAACTTGTGTATAACTTATTTAAATTTATTATATGAAAGAAGTAACTTTTACTTGTAAAAAATGAACACAAATATTACGAATGTACAATAATTCACACTCGTTATTTAAACTAAACCATCTTCTACCACAAAATGGATTTTTATGTTATTGTTGAAAAATGTGCAAAAACAACTCCTTTTTAATAAAAAAAAAACTTTTAGTAATATATTTTTTATTACAAAAAAATTGGCTTTAGCCGTTTATTTAAAATATATAATTCAGTTATTGAACTAGCATAAAACTAGTTGAGTTATAACTTCTTTTGGTATAAATATTCAAATTTAACTCCAAACATTGGATGTTAGTTGCAACATTGATGTTGAATTCTATAAGTACATAGTTACTTCTGTAAAAGAAGTACAATTATAACTAACGTTTTAATTGAATGGTGAACATCTTAATAACAACATAGTAAACAAAAAATATCCAATTTAGTTCAAATATAACAACAAATATGAGAAAATAATTTAATTATGAGTTATTTTATAATTTTAAGTTCAAAGTTATGAATATATTAAATAATATGTTGGGTGAGATGTACAGTGTGATCCTTCCATTAAATTGTTTTAGTAAATACTTGTATCAAAACCTGGACTATATGTAGCTACAATAATAACAATTTTAGGCTAAAACATTTTTTTTCTTTATTTACATAAGAATGTAAATATTATAATATTAAAAAATGATTTTAAGTCTAATTCAACTTCACAAATCGGTTTATAAAATAAAATTTGGATCTTACTTATATATTATAATTTAGTCTTATATAAGTCGATATGAAACTTTCAAAAGATACGTCGTAATTTGTTTCATGTCTTTTTTTAAAATGTTTTAAATATTCTATTTTCAAGTTTCGATTGTTGACATGTTTATAATTATTTTATATGGACATTAAATTAATAAAAATTAAATGACTTTTTGCATTACGAAATTAAATAACAATTGTGTATATAGAAGATATTTGAAGTGATATTTTAGATGTGTTAAATTGGAGATGCTATTGAATAAAAGCAACATGGATGAATCTATTTACATTAGAGAAACCAACTAACTGCATTCATTCATTGCAGGCCCCAGGAGGTAGTCAGTGCTATTAAATTCCATAACATCAATTTATATTTTTTACGGAAAAAAATAAAATTGATGATACCTGTTTACGAATAAAACCATTTATGAATATTTAGATTTCACTCATTAACTATTCGTTAAATTTATGAATATTTAGATTTCCTTAGAATATCTCTTTAGGAATCCTTTTACTTCTTTCTAAAATTTTGAATTAGTTTTTTTATTTTATTTATTGAGAATTATTGTAATTGGCGTGCATGTGAGCAAAGGGGTTGCATGTGGCACTAACAAACTTTCTCGAATTTTTTTTATCTTCTATAATTTCAAATATATGTTAGATCATTAAATCAAAAAGTTTGTTTGTGTTTTTAGAGTTGTTGTAAGAATAAGAGTCTAGGTTTTTGTTAAGAGGGTTAAGGAAAGTTAGTTTAATTTGACATTGTATAATTGCTTAAGTAAATGGTTCTGGTTGGACATTAATGTTTTTGAATTTTTAAGTACAATTAGTGAAATTGATTAAGTAAAGTGTGTTAAATATGTAAAATTTGGAGGTTTTGGTTTGTTGTTGTTTGATATATATTGAAATGTGATAATTTAGTGAGAAATTGTTTAAAGATATTGATGTTTGAGTCATTAACTTAATAGTACAGTTTAAATACATATTTTTATATCAATTACTAATTTAGAACATAATAACGAGTTCCAAAGAAGGGTCAATTGAATAACCTGTAAATTTTTTTCCTGCATATATTTATACATATCATTGTACAAAATTTTAAGTCTATAATGTAGGTTGATTTGGAGGAGCAATAATTAATATCCGTTTATAAATTTTGTATAATAGAGCTTATATTTTGATATACTAATTTTGATTTCAGTTGATTTCTTTTTAAAATACTATTGTGATTTTATTCACAGGTAGATAATTTACATTATCTTACGGATTTTGTTTATACTCATGCCATAATATAATGATGTAATTTCTCTTTTATTAGTAATTAATAAAATGCTATAAATGGGTTGTTATAATTTTCATATAATAAGTTATAAAAAAAATTAGTCATATAATTTTTTTAAATTTCACGTACTATATGTTACATATTTTTTTTATTAAACAATTGTATGATATTACAATATTTTTTAAATACTATATTGATGATACAAAAAAGAATCGTGATAATCATCTATAAAAAAAAAATAAAACTAATAAACTTGAGTTCAAAATTTAATTAAATTTACTTAAAAGAATAAGTCAGATTTAAATATTTAATTGTTTTACAAATCAAACTCAACTGAGTAAATCAATTTTGACTCTTACACAAAATGTTGAGTGAACAACATGCGGAAATTTGAGTAAAACAAAGGTAAATCTAATTTTATTTGAGCAAACAAGGTAAAAGTAACTTGAAAAAAGTAATTTATTTAACTGTTATTTTTACAAATTTAAAATAAAATTGATTATTTTTTATTATTTATATTTTCTTCACTTATTTTCTAATTAGTATATTTATTATACTATAAAAAGAAAAATATTAAAATAAAAATTCTTGTAAACATTTTATTAAAGTAAAAAATATTATAATTTTAGTTTTCAAAATAGAATCTAAAAATACTTAAAAATAGAATGAAAGGGATAAGAGGATTGAAAAACGCTGTTAAAATAACATGATGTTGAAAATAATTACTAACATTTAACTCAACCTCAAATACATCTCTCATTCTCATATTCTTCTTTTTATACTGAAACTCAAACTTTTATATTTTCCTTTTTAAACTTCTTTCAAATCAATGGTCTTATTTTTCTAATTCAACGCAAGATTTTATAAGTATGAAAACAAGTTTCAATTAGTTAGTGAGAGACCTAATTGAACTCTAAGTGCTAAACAAATTATAAAATTAGGGACTTACATGGACTCTCTACTATAGTCTTCAAAATACAATATTCAATATATAATTTTTTTAATATATTTTAAAACATCGAAATATATATATAAAGAAATAAAGAAATAAAGTGTATTTTAACAATTCTATTGATCAGGAATAACACCAAAATTAATGTGGATAAGTGTACTCAACTTAGACATTTTTTTAAGAAAGAAAAATAAAATAAGAATTATAACAAAAGAACTTTTCCATCTCACGATGATATACTTTTAGTTTTCTAGAAATGTTTAAATCTATTGTTATTTTGTACATTTCAATGAAATCAATATTTTTTTAATTCCTAACTTATTTTTTAAATTAATTATTCTTTCTTTCTCAATCAGAGTAATATATATTTATTTAAAAGAAAGAGATTATTTTAGTAAAATTGTTAAAAAAAAGATAGTTTTATTATTTTCAATGTAATGGAAAAAACCTCGAGATGATTGTTAACATTATTAGTAATTATATGTGTTCTATTTCTTCTTTATCTAAACATCTAGACCTGAAGAATATTGATTACATGTTATACTATCATGTTCCAACAGACAAAGGTATACGAGGTAATTATGAATATAATGATATATAAATTAGAAGTTAATAAAATATGATGGAGAGTTGATTTTGGTACAGTGAAGGAAACAAAAGTGGACCAATGCACATGATATTTTTGTAAGAAGTCTCTCTCAGAGTTACTTTTGGAGCTAACGAAGTACAGTTCATTGCTGTGTTCTCCTTCTCCAATTAAAGTGGAGGCCAGGAGAGGGAGTAGTAGTTTTAAGCCTTAAATGCTGTAATTAATTTAGGGACCGTTTTTTAAATGCTCCAGCAACCACTCACCATACAGGATCCTTACGTGCTGCATTTAAATAAAGATGCATGGCATTGTTCAATGCTCGTGTTTAACTTCTCACTGTTGGGAAAAAGGGTCCCCATTTCAGAACTCTCAGCAGTTGCAGTTGTAATTTCAAGGCCTTGGTGAGGCAATGGAGTACTTGGTAGTGAAAATCATGATACTGGCCACAATTCCATTCTATTCACTTGCTGCGGAAATTCCTCTAGTGAGACAAGTGGCTTCAAAGTATAATGTGTCTTGCATACTGGTTTTTGGAGATTCAAGTGTTGATTCTGGCAACAACAATGCCCTTCACACCACAATGAAAAGCAACTTTCTTCCCTACGGCAAGGACTTCTTTGACAGCCGCCCAACAGGACGGTTTAGCAATGGAAGACTTGCAACAGACTTTGTTGGTAAAAATATTCAATTCCCTTTTTCTTTTCTTTTTATATTTCTATTTTCTTGTTTGATGCTATTGACAATTCAATGAGTTGAAAGTTTCTTATATGAGTTTGTCTGTAATATTTGAAAAACCTAACCCTTGAATTGGTTTTACTAAAAGATTAATTATTAAGTCACCATAATAAGTTACTTTCAGAAAGAAACAAGTTATAACGGAGAAGAAAATGAGTTTCTTAGTCCTCACAAAATTACCTAAAAAAAGAAAACATATGAACAAATAATGCACCGACTTGACTTGCCTACCATACCTGAAATTCAACAAGCTTTAGTTAAAAGAATAATGACAAGGATAGAATTTTAGATTACTTGTCATAAAGGTTTTCCATACCATGTCAAAAAAATAGGCTGTTAGGTGAAGACACCTGATATGCTATTAATACGCCGCTGATGAATAAGATCATCAGAGCTATTCATTTCTATATTGGTTAAATGATCTATGAATACCTTTTTTTAATACAAACATCAATTCAATACTCTCCTCATTCACATCTTATCATGTATCTTTTATTATATTCATATTTATATTATTTTTTTTTACAGTCTCAAAAAATGACCATGTATCATTCTCATTTTATATCATAGTACACTAAAACCATCCAAAAATATCTTAGGACTTAACCCTGATATGGTAAATGGAAGTTCAGAAGCTTTAATCTAAAAAGACGTAAGCACAACATGACTGGTACAATTAAAACATTGATCTCAGAGCATGAGTTTCTCCAACCTAATATATTAAAAATACAATTAAAACATTGTATTCAAGTCGCATGTTTCTAAGTGTTTTTTTATATGATGTTAGAAGAAGCCTATTTTATTGTATGTAATTACTGAGTATTAGTGTTTCCATTTAACACATGTGCAGCTGAAGCAGTGGGGTATAGAAAGGTGATTCCACCGTTTCTGGACCCTAATTTGAAGCCGGAAGATCTTGAGTATGGTGTCAGTTTTGCATCAGCAGCCACAGGTTTTGATGATTACACAGCAGAAGTTTCGGTACATAATTCTGTGAAAAACTTGATAATAGGTATTTGAATGTTTTTGTGATTAGTTAGCTAACTGTGGTGTGGTGCAGAATGTTTTGTCTGTTTCAAAACAATTGGAGTATTTTGCGCATTACAAGATCCATTTGAGAAGAGAGGTGGGCGAAGAAAGAGCAGAATTCATTACAAGAAATGCCTTGTATATTATCAGTATGGGTACAAACGATTTCCTTCAGAATTATTTCTTGGAACCTACACGCCCTAAGCAATTCAGCTTGGAAGAATTCGAGAATTTCTTGCTCTCTCGCTTCGCCAAGGACGTTAAGGTTCACTCTTTCTCCATCTATACAATCAATTCTTGCATTTTATCCATGTTAAAATTATTTAAAAAGTTCCTCCAAAATTGAAATCCAAAACTTTACATAGATGAAACTGTGAAGTTACCTTATTAATTTACTGATGTTTATCAAAGTAACTGGTAAACATAAATGTCAGGAATGATTGTATAACAATTAAAATACGCAACGTAAGTCATTATTAAAAAACTAATTGTATGTAAAATAAATAATAAAGCCATATCAAATTTATAAAGGATTATAAACTCTATAGTTTTAATCAATGTTTTAAGAATAAACAGAAAATAAATATAAAAACTAAAAAATATAAACTAAAATACTGTTTGAATTAACGTTTCAAAAATAATTAGTAACAACTGAGATTGTTTTGGCCAAATACTATTAATATTTTTAAATCATACTTCCCAACTGATAAAAAAATAGAACTAAGAAACTGTTCGTTAAATTCTTTGAATTCATACGGTTTGGTTTTGGATCTAGAATTTTGGTTTTTATAATTTAAATATAATTAAAAAATAAAATAATTCAAAATTATTTCTATTTAAATATGATTTTTGTTTGATTTTATCAGATGATCAAATGCAGTTCTCTGAGGCTAGGAACTTAATTGCATGACTTTAATATCTCTGCACTACTTCACAGTTTTGCATTTAATTTTGTTGGTGCAGAGATATTATATTTTCTTGCATTGGATGGACCATATATGTAGGAAACTCTAGGCCCCGGGGTGATAATCCCACAGAAAATAACACCAACAATAAAGTGCTATCAATCACACCACATTCATTTCTGGCCTATCATGTGAGGTTAGCAGTTTAACACGAGGATAAACAAAACTATATAAGTCTAATGGAATTAATTAACTTATGTAGCATAAGAAAATAAGAACAAAATAGTAGGCATCGTATTATATTTTTCGTAGGGTTTTTATTGGTTAAACATTACTTGTCGAAATATCCTTCCTTAACTATCGAAAAATCAGTCAGTCTCAAATAGTTTAACATGCTTATCCCTTTCCGATAAGTTTCATGTTCAAGGGTCCGTCCCTTTCAATCTTTTTATCTTCTCTTTGTAATAACGGAAGAAACCTATTATTCAAAACTATTCAATGTCTCACTAACAAAACAATACCTTTCAATTAAGAATTTAGAAAAAAAAAATATTTTTTGAATTATTAAAATTTAAGATTATATATATATATATTTACATTGAGTGTTCGAAACGGAACATTCGAAGTATGAGTTAATATATACTTGCTGGTTACAGGAAATGCATAGACTTGGGGCAAGGAGGGTAATCATTGTAGGAGTCCTCCCTCTGGGATGCATTCCACTTATCAAGACACTTAGAAGTGCGGAAGGCTGTGATAAAAGTTTAAATAGTGTTGCTCATGCATTCAATGCAAAATTATTACAGCAATTAAACATCCTGAAGACAAAGCTGGGCTTAAGAACTGCTTTGGTTGATGTTTATGACATGATCCAACGTGCAGTCACCAATCCTAAAAAATATGGTTAGTCGTGAATTATGTCCCTTTTGAAGTTACTTTTAATCGCAAATGCTTGTCATCTATGACCTATAAAATAATGCTTTTTTTGTTTTACTAAGCGTGACCGAGTTCTTTCTTTCATGTACTTTCCTCTTGTTGGTTGAGTGCAGGATTTGTCGAAGGTTCGAAAGGATGTGTTGGAACAGGGACAATAGAATATGGAGATTCATGCAAAGGGGTGAATAGTTGTTCGGATGCAGACAAATATGTATTCTGGGATGCTGTTCATCCAACGCAGAAAATGTACAAGTTAATAGCTGAAGAGGCCATTGCATCTTTTGTTACTAATTTCTTTTGACAGTGATGTCTATTTATATATATGATGCCTGTGTCAAACATCAATGTTCAAAAAGACCCCCTGTGGTTTCAAATAAACTATTCAATTTGAAACTGCAGGCCGCGCAATGTAATTTAGTTTACAATTAATTTTGTTATATTAAATCTTAGAAGAAATATTTGTTATTTGATTTTTCGTTTTAGAAATATAATACAACCATATAATATTCCTACGAGTGTTGATAATTAACTTATGTAACCATGCAAAAAATATACTAGTCAAAGATCTATATCTCTATAAATCTTAAAATTACCAGTCAGATATTATAAAATATAATTAAAATATTATTATTTTGAGTTATTAATTAGGTGTGACTTTGATGAAAAGCCTAAAACACAGAAAAGTTTAGGGTAGGGTCCAGAAGGGTCTTCATTCTTAGTTGTTGGCTTTGATGATAACAATGAAACAATGAAATCAATGTGAGTTAGGAGTTTGAGCATGGGAACGTCTTACTACAAAGCATGCTTCAATTATTGGAGTGCGGTTTAACCTGACACAACGTTGGAAAGTGTCACATATAGTTGGAAAACTGAACTAAGTTAGGTTCATGGCTTAAGGCTCCTTCTTGAGTACTGTTTCACTGTGTATGGAAAATACTTTCAGCAGCAATATTTGGGAAAGTAAGAAGCTCAAGAGTTGCCAAAGGGGAAGGTTTAGTTGGTGATACTTATCTTCTTGTTTGTGTCACTGAATCTGAAAGCAATTTTTGATTGGAAAATGTTATTTGGACAACAAAAGTTTGACACAATTTTGACAACGGCGACGTGGCAGCTGTGCATTGGCTCAGTGAATTGAAAACAAACCAGAAAAAACCCAAAATACCCCTCACCCCGGTTCACTGAGCCAATGCACAGCTGCCACGTCGCCGTTGTCAAAATTGTGTCAAACTTTTGTTGTCCAAATAACATTTTCCTTTTTGATTTACAAAGGCAGAAGTGTACTTGGTATCGAACGTCATCTTTCGTGGTTTAATGTGACCTTGTGTCAGAAATTCAAGAGGTCTTGGTTAGTGCAATAGTGATGGATTCTTTCTGATTCACAGATCATGTAACCAGATTTTGTTAACAAGGATTAAGTATAAGAAATCTCGCATCATCTCTAAACAGAAGATGAGTCTTGAAAGTTTGAAAATTCATCTAGCATCATGAATTAGAAAGTTTTGGAAAAAAAAAGGGTCGGAAATGACCGAAAATCAAAGAGGAGAAACGAAGTGCATGATTTACTATTTAGTCCCATGCATATGTATCTAACTCAGTTAATCATGCAAATTTATTAACTTAATATTTATTGATAATCTATCTAACTCTTAAAAAAATGAATTTAAACTTAATTTAACCTTACAAATTACTTACTTATATAATTTTTCATGTTGTCAACGCATGAATATTAGATAATAACAACAAATTACACATCATATTAGTATTAATTGATTTTAATATTATTTTCAAATAAATTTTATTTTATTTTACAAAATTAAAATCAATTTGTAAAATAAGATTTATTGTAAACTCATCTTATTTTTAAAATGTATTTAACATTAACTATGATTAAATTAATCATTTCCATCAAATATTAAATTTATTGAGCTTCCCTCTTGGTGGGTTAAGGCCAAATTAATGTTACACTTTGCGAAATAACAAAAATATTCTTGATGAAATTTCCGTTTTATATCACGGTAAACTTTGTGAAATATAAATAATAAACATACTTTATCGTACATCTAGATATATCAGGTTCAAATATGCACCACAAGTATATTTTTATTATTTAATTATGGTATTTAACTTTGACATACACAATAAACCTTTTTTGTTTTTTTGTTAGAAAATATTTTTATAAAAACTTGAAATGCGAACTTGAACAATAAAATGGATGTGATAGTAAAATCCAAGCCCCTTTAATATGTTCATATTTTAAAAAGAATACTTCTCCTTTGCTTTCACTAGAGAATTCACATCCTTTTCTATGTATAAGTATGGAAATTTAATTAAAATACATTAATAATGTTAAGAATATATATGCTTCATTTATAATAAATCACAAGATAAAAAAAATTACTAATTTGATCTAAAAATAAATTTCAATTAATTGAGAGTGTAAAAAATTTATATTACCAATACACGAAAATGAAAATCTAAGAATATTTTGAAATGCACTGCTAAAATGATAAAATAGATAAAGGAAATAATAGCACAATAATTGAAACCAAAAATAGAAAAAATGAATAATAAAATCCTACAATGTTTAGATAGGACAAAAATCAAATATAATAAATACTAATCAATTTTTTTAAAAAAAATAAAACTAAAATACTATTTCAACCATTAGTATTTCAACAATACTGCATTTACATAAAAAAAAGTTTATTTATAAATCATTACTGATATCGTCCAACATGTTTTCGAACTAGTAAAAAAACAAACTAAAATTTCTTACCTAACAAACTCTTACACTTGTAGCTTGTAGCTTTCTAGCATTCTTTTGCTTTGATTCCATTGACTCCTACTTTACAACTTTTTTTTGCATTTAATTTTGTTGGCACATACATGGGGTTACATTTTTTTTCTGCATTGAAATGGGCCTGTGTGTCAGGAAGCCCAGGCCCCGGGACGATAGGTCCCTACCGAAAACAGCACCAACAATAAAGTGCTATTAATCACACCATATTAATATCATTAAAAAACATTTTTTTATTAAAACCCGAAAACTAAAAAAAAATGGAGAAAATATTTTATAAGATGAGATAGAGATAAGATATTATTTCATCAGAACTGTAAATAAATGCTTTCATAATTTTATATAAACCACTTTTATATAAAGCCAAAAACTTGAATTCAGTATAAGAATTTGATGCCTCAGTGTGGTCCTCCTTCCTAGCTGTTGTTGTCTTACGTGATAACGTCAAATTAATGAGTTCTCCCTTTTCAGCGTTAGCTTTGGAAATAGTACTTCACTTCTTAACTTCACTTAATTATGCCAACTTATTTCAGGATCAAATTCCAGATTCTGAAACAAAAATAAATTAATAAATACCATAATTATTAAATTATCATACTTCACACACATGTGATGATATGCATTCTTCACTTTTTGTTAAGGAAAATAAAAATATATAACAGGGAATTTATGAAATCCAACCTGATCAATACCATATAAGTTTTTAATTCTTTCAAACATTTTGAATTCAAATCTTAGGAACTTCTAAATTTGTAATCTTACTACTACTTACATAATTGAGTAGATTTGCAAGAGTTAACAAGAAATAGATGATACCTAAAGCTATTAAGTTATTCTAGTTATTGATGATGAAGTCAATGGTAGAGATGCTGCTCAAGAAGATGTTGTGATATGCCTTCTGAGTTGGGTGAATCGAATCCCAGAATACGTACTTTGATGGATCAACACACACATCTGAAATCTTGTTACACAATATCGATGCTTCGATCAACCCACTTCCACAGCACCCACTGTCAACCTCTTCAAATCCTACCAAATTCAAACAAAACTAAATTATTATCAGTGAATTCATGACTAATATTTCCTCACAGAGAGAAGAGAAGAAAAAGGTATTATTACTAACCAAATCTCTTACGAGATTGGATCATATCCGCAATGGGTTTATATATGTCGACATAATAGATCTTAGCATTTGAAGCAGAGGAATTTATAAGGTGCAATTGCATTTTGCGTAATTCTTGTTGAAGGAGCAGATTGTAATCTCTTGCGATAGAAGAGTATTTCTCAATGCAATCACGTTGGAACAAGGCATCGGGAGAATTCATGGTGATCATCAACGGTAGACATCCCATTGGAGGTATTCCAGCTACTACAATCTTTCTACCACCTTCTGCCAACAAATTCTGAACAATTTTTTCACCAATTAAACAATTTATCGGATTTTATTTTAATACTAGATCAAATCATATTTTTAGATTTATGATTATTTTAGATGGATGCAGGAGAATTTTACCTTTGGAATAATTACTGTAAAAGCAATATCTATAATTATTTCTAGCTGAAAAAATTTCATACATAACAATACACGAAAGTGAAAAAAACATGGACACGTGGGTTTTTAGGTTTTTAGGTTTTTAGGGAATAACGTTTTTGTAAGGTACATCATCGTTAATTAATATGTGTACCGAAAGTCAGATAGCACAGTTGAAGGGTTGGTGTTGGTGGTCAGGTATGCATACAGTGAATTAAATAAACAGAAATATATCTAATTCCTCAATTACAAATTTGTTAAATAGTACTTTCTTTCTATTTTTCACTTTAATTGTTATTTATAAAATTCAGGAAAATAATAATCATTATTCTATTATTTATATTTTTATTATTTCACCTAAATTGAATTATCTTATGTATGTATTTATTGTCATGAAAAAAATAAAAATTTTAAAAACAAAAAGAGTGTATTTTATTTTTCAAACAATATTTTAATAGCATAATGTCTTAATATTATTCTTACAGTTTAATTTTCTCTAATAAAATAGAGACATTGTTATCACAAAATCTATAAAAATGATGTAATTTTGTTTTTAAAATTATAAAAATAGTATAAATTTTTAAAAAACAAATAAAAATACAAGTTTTATAAATTTGATATGGCTTCTTTTTATATTCATTATAAATAAATCATACCTTTCGGTTGTTATAATTATTTTTAAATTTTAATTGAAGTTGTGCTTATTTAATACGATTTTAGTGTAATGATATAAACTAAAATTTTATCAGTTTGATATGATTTGAATGTATTATAATTTAAAAAAAATTAATTAAAATCATGTAAATTTGATATAACTTTACTTTAGTAAGTTAAATTTGCATCAAGTTAACACATGTTTCTCTCTTAATAAAATCATATTAAGTTCACAACACTTTTTCATTTTTAAAACTATACCATTCTAATAATTATAAAACCAAAATTACCCTAAAATGTTGTATCATTTTAGTTCAAATTATAGCAATACAGAGTTTTGCAAAGGAGCGAGATTCAAACCTGTCATTCCAAATCTTCACTTTTAGCCAAATCACACGTGTGACAATAACAATTCAGTTTTTATACAATAAAACTTATTTTTAAATAAATCATAAATCGGAGCAGGGTTCAAAGTCCAATTAAAAAACGTGAGATAAATTGAAAATTTAAGTCGACCCAGCTGTATACATCAATTAGTTTGCACGGATCAATAAGTGAACACATGTGATAGTATATTTTTGTTTTTCTTTTTAATTCTTTTTATTATAATTACTATATACAATTGTTTATTTTTTAAATATTATTTTATTCTTTATATATTATTTTATTAATACTATATACATTTACAATTATAAATTTAAATAATAATTACGTTAATATATTTTCTTACAGTATATTTATTTATTTTGTTATAGTAATTAGTTATAAGTTTCTTTATTGACCATATACTTACACACTAAATTCTATTTTTTTAGATACTTAAATTTAAAATTAGAAAAGATCAATAACTTACTCTATTCATTTTTGTAAATTTGGGCAACTCGATCTATCTGCAAATACATGTAATAATATGGGATGAACCAAAAACATTTGTATTCCATAAATCTTATATAAATAATTTGGTGTGACCTTAACCAGCCCAATACAAAACGGGACAAATTAGACCTTTCATGTATGGATGTCAGTGTCAAGAAAAGTGGAAAATCTTATCTGTTTTAATGAAAAAAATCGTTATCCTTTTCTCCAAACTTTTATAAGTTTTTCCAATATTTTACGTTTTACTGGTAAAAATATTAACAAATGAAAAGAATAAATATTTTATAAATCTTTTAGTATTTTAAAAAGAATGAGAAAAGTAGAACAAACAAAGTAAAAAAAAAGGAATTTTAATTGAATTAAAAAAATAAACATATTATGATTTTTGTATAAGTGCATATACTCTAAGAGAATTATGAATTTAGTTTTTGTAGAAACTTCCTGATTTATTTTCTTTCACAATTACTTTCTTATTCATTCTTAATTATATTAAAAAAGAATGGAAAATTACATTAAAAAAGAATTAAATGATTTGTTTGTGTCTTAATTAGTTTGAACACACGAAGCAGTATCCGCCAAACATTTGTGAACATTAAAAGAAGCAATTTGTTTCAGTGTTTTATTTATCTGTTTGTTATTGTAATTAAGGTGTTTTATAGGGTTTGTGGGGTTCAGTCTTTATTAATGTTCATATCCAGCTAGCCTCTTTCTTCGTTACCATTCAATTCTCTCTCACTCTCTTTTTGTTCCTCTTTCTACTTTTACTTATTACTCATTCTTTTTCTTTCATAAAACTACCTTCTTCACTATTCACTTTCCTTCCTCTTCTTAAAATATCCAAACCTATTCAATTGCTCCAAATAAGCTGTCAAAAACTTTTATTACTCGGCTACACCAGAAGAATGTTTTCAGAATATACTGTCAAACAATTTTAAATATAAAAAATCATCCAATTTATCTACTGTCAATTTCTTAATCAGTATATTCAAACCACTGTTAGATCAAGGTTAATGCTTTCCACCTACAATGATAAAAAAAAAAACACTTTTAATTTGTCTTTTGCACTTAGAAAGTTTCATCTTTCGGACTTATATTACAATTTTCAGCATGCCTTTCTCCACATGCAACAAAAGTTACTATGTTTTCACGTCTTTTCATTTTGACATTTCTTTTTGCTTCCACTGAAACATTCTCTTTTCTCTCTTTATCATTTGTCAGTAGAATCGAGCAAGTGTAAGACATTTGATGCCAACCAAACATTTCCAAAAAGAGGAAGAATAGCAGGTGATTGATGGAGAGCAATTCAATTTTACCAGTCCACTCTCATCAACAACAAAAAATATCCGGTTCAACCACATTTCACAGTGTAATTATTTTATATTATCAACCAATTAAAAATTAAAAACTAATTTACATACTCATACTTGTTATTAAATTAATTATTACAAATGTCAGTAGTTTAACCATACAAGACAATATATGATCATTGGATTATGAATTACACTCAACATGCATTCTAATTAACCTTCAGAAATGGTTTATGAAACTTCTTGCTTTGCTGTTCTTTAAAAATTAAGTTAATGTAACCGTAAAGAAGAGATTAACGATGGATGCTAAATCATGGGAGAAATTGAACTGACCTGTATAAAATCTGTGATGCGTTGGATTAAGAAGTTTTGATACTCTTGGAGAGTGTAGCTCTTTCTTCGTACTGGTAGAGAAAAATAATTAAGAACGAAATCATTTGTACCAGCACTGATGAAGTACGCAGCCTTCTTCACATGATCTTCAATTCTTTGCTTCCCCATCGCATCCTCCATCCTCTTTTTGCATTCTCTGAAATATTCCAACTGCTTTTCTATTGGAATTACATTCTGAAATTAATACAGAATTTCACCTTATGAGTTTCGTACCAAACACATATAGAGATGCATAAACATGCAAAATGCTACTTTCTCTGTTATGCAAACTAACAGGAATATATACACATTTCAGTATATCAGACACCTGGTTAACTGTAGTAATTTTTTTTCTATTTTCCTCTTACCACTTCATATAATGTATCACGTGTTCACTTATCTCTTTTAGCATTGGTTATGAGGAAATATATATATATTGATGATTTTCCAAATCAGATCGAGACAGAGAAAGGAGTAGAGACTATTTTTGGGCCAGCAATATAACTCATACAAAGAAAGAAAGAGAAATACAGTGATGGTTGGTGTAAGTGGGTCAAAGCCAGAACCGGCAGAGGCAAAACTGACTCCTGTCATTAGCTCTTCCACATTGGTGAGGCTTGGATCCAGATAAGGTGGAAGAAGCTCTTTCTTCAGACCTGTGTATGAAACTGCAGTGGATTTTACACACATCAGCATAATGTTCATCACACAGTGTAAGTTATTAAGTTTATTACTATATATATATGAGTGAGTATGATGAACATGAAAATATGATAAGTAATTACCGATGTAATCGGTGGCAAGCTTCCCATTGGTAAATCTCCCTGTTGGAACCTGGTTGGAAAAATCCAATCCATAAGGTGGAAAATTGCTCTTGAAAGGTGTTTTGATGTAGTTATTGTTTCCAGGGTCTACCGTGGAGTCTCCAAACACATAAAAGCCTGAGATTGTTACGTTTAAAGCTTCAACTTTGGCCATGATACATAGCAAGCACGGAATGAAAATCTGCATAAGAGACAGAAAAAAGTGTGTATCACAAGTTCCCATGCCAACCGATGAGAGCCGAAGATGTGTTTGAACTTTTTTTGAAATATGGACTTGGAACTTGCAAGAGTGAGATCAATGGCTCTTAATATATAGAGTTATTGGTGAAGTACAACTACATTCATGACCAAAATAACCCTGTGAAATATGATGTTTTCTGTAACTTTTTTCATATGAATTTATTGTGTGCTTTGGTTGAGAAATCAAATCAAAAAACCATTCCTTCGGTTAATAATGTTACAACCTCTTAACTACCGGTGTTATTTTAATCAAGCATATCATAGTGACAAATAGGTGGAGACAGATCACAGAGCTTTTATATATAAAAATGTTCTGGCAAAAGGACGATTTGAAGAATAGTTAGATAGGATTGAGCAATGTCTTTAGTCATAAAACACAAATATTGGACGACAATACTGAATTTGCAAATGTTGAAAGAAATGATATTGCAAAAGAATGAATTGTGGTATATAAGGTGGAAAATTATTGGAGGCAAAGAGAGAGAGAAAGGTGGAAAAAATAATTAGGTATGTTACCTTGTTGTCTTATGTACATCAAAAATTAATAGAGATACCCATTGACCCAACAACTCATGTGACCCGCGAGAAAGATTAAACGAGAGAAGAAATAAATAAAACAGTGTACCATTGTTTATCTCCTTGTATAACTTTTATGAGCCGGAAAATGTGTGTGGAACATATATAAACGTTGCCACTTGAAAGAGACGTCTGTCCTTTAAAATGAGAACAAGAGAGGTATTCTTTTAAAATTGATTTTTAAAAACTACCTTGTATTAATTCTTTTAAAATATTCTTTAATTTGTAAATAAAATAATGTTTATAATTTTTTATTATTATACTTGTATGATAGTTACTAAATACCATGTAAGCAAGCTACCCCATCAATCAATCAAAATTTAATGAAACGAGTTGAAATTTTTAATCCACTATTCTGATTCGCCTTATTTAATCTCTAAAATTTAGGAATTTCGGGGTTAGAGACATGTCTCAACATACTAATAACTATAACAACTATAAGTCTTCTTTTATTATTTAAAATGAAATATTTTTTTAATTTTTTAATTTTTATGAATATTTTTATTTTAAACTTTATTCATAAATTAATTTAATTCTTATGATCAAACGAAATTAACAAAAATTGGTAGTCATCAAAATTATATTTATTTATTAGTAAGATTTAAAAATAAAAATTATTCAAAATTTAAGATAGGAACGGAATCTTATTTCATATAAAAGTTAAGAAAATAAAACATATTTAACCTTTCAAAATTTATAAAACAAATATTTTTAATATATATAATAATAATAATAATTATTATTATTATTATTAGTATTTTATATATAAACTAACATGTATAAAATCCCAGAAAATGATATTTTAAAAGTGGTGATAGTTTAAAAATAGTGAGACTTGAATATTTTAATATTAAATGGTTTAAAACATGTCATCTTTAACAAACCACCTTTCTAGAGTTTTCTACCTTTTGTCTAAGAGTTCTAATTCCTGAGTCATCTCTTTGACGATCAGGAAGGACCAGGCTACGAGGTTTACATTCCTATCCTATCAGTTTCTGCAATAAAGCAAGTAAGTTTCAACTCCTTTTTGCTCTTCGCTCTTTCATCTAGTCAATGCATGAAAGTTTCCATTGCATGTGTCTTGTGTTGTTCTTTGAGCTTCTTGGTAAATCTATCGTCCTAAGGACTTTTTCCTTTTTCAATTTGGTGGTGTTTCTAAAAATTCTTGTGCGAGAAATAATCAAGATGTTCTTAGAGCTTTGTATCGTCGATGTGAGGTAAGAGAAGCTTATTCGTTTTCATATATATATTAGGAATTAATATTTTAAATCTGTTGTTTTCATACCTCTTGTACTTCACAACTTAGTTGTTGAACTTGTTGGTTTTTAATTTGTTTCTCTCAAGACAAATCCACAGGTTGTGAAAACATTAACGGCTAAGTTGTGGAACTCTCTGGTTTCAACTTTGCATTGACATCAATTCTTCCAAAGTTGTGATTTTAAAGTGTCTTTCTAGTTTCTTGGTTTATGAGTTATATTAACCTGTTTTCTTGCTATTGTTCTCAGTACTTTGTATATATGTGAAATGTGATATGAGAATGAGAAAAATGTGTTATGTAAGAATTTCAAGGAGAGATTCTACATTCAGGCAAGTTGTGACACATGCTTGATAGAGAGGCTGTATTAAAAGGGTAATCCTAATATTCTACCAACCATTAACTCATGTAAAGTTGAATAGGGTGACAGAGAGAATGACAGTAGGTCTTTACCCTAGCCCTCTAGGTTTTATGAGTGGAAGATTTACCTCATGGGTAGTAGGTTGAGTTGCCTTTGTTTATAACTCTGTAGAGTATAAATACTACTATGAGTGCATGCTTTCAGTAGTCTATATCAGCATCACATCCGGATAAGTGAGTTTAGTGGTCTTGGGGTTGTATAAAATTCTCGTTCTTGAATGTTGTAAATTGTTAATTATTATATCATGCTTTATTTGTACAATAGTTTACCCTTGCTTTTGTGTTGTCTATCTCTATGTATGTTTCTCTTTTGTGATGATCACCTAAATGTTGTGAGCTTAGGAAAACGTTCTTTTCAGTTACTCCAATGAGAGGTAAGGGTATTATAGATGAGAAGTAAGATGGTACTATAAGTATAGATCTTGTCCTTGTGGAAGCTTTAATTTTATATAATTGTTTTATTATTTTTTATGTAACGTTTTATTTTAATAGAATTATACTATTAAAAATGGGATATTACAACAAGTTTTATTCTTTATAAAATAATTATAATTTTTTTATAATGAACTTAATTTAAGTTAAATATTCTAAATAATATCTAAAATTTAAAAGAAATAATAAATAATACACATATCAATATGTAGAATAAATAAAAAAACATTACAAAAATTTAATTTCGATAAAATAAAATAGAATAACATATATATATATATATATATACTTTCTTATATTTTTTATAGTAAAAATTGTGAAATACAAATAGTGGAATAAAATAAAATAATAATAAAAATTTATTAATATAATTTTATTCAAAATATTATTTATTTATTTCTCTCTTTCTTTCTTTTTCTATTTTCTATCAAAATATAAGTAATGTTACATTTTCATTTATAGACATACAATCTTTATGTTTAGAGGTTCAGGAACTCATAATGAAAATCCTAACTAAAAAGTAAAGTGTTAAATTATAGAGGTTCAGGAATAACAGCTGTTTCCCACTGGGTAGAGATACAAAGGGCCGACACATGACAAGCCCAGCCCAAGTCCATTAGCAATTGAGATAGGCATTAATATTAGAGTGTTTTATCCTACACCTTCAATATCTCACCCTGCACCTCCAAAACTTACATTTTTAACCTTCTAACATCTCATCCTACACCTCCAATTTTTCTAAAATTTTTATTTCAACTTTAATAAATATTTTTTCATTTTCTTTTCTTTCTTATTAAAAGCATTATTCACCACTTTAATAATAATTTAATTTAATTTAATTTAAAATTTAAATATTATTTAATATAATTTAATATTTTAATAATTATTAAAATATGATTTATATTATAATAATAGTTATATTAAAAACATAAAAATAAAATAATAAAAATAAATAGTAATAATAAATTTGATTTAATATAAATATATTAAAATATTAAATTAAATTAAATAATTATTAAATTTTAATTAAAAACCAAAATGTTAAAAACTTGTTTATCAGATATTAAAATTACGCTAACAATTTTGCTTTTTATTTAAAATTTACCAAATTTTGAATTTAAATAAAAATTATAATATTATTTATTATATTTTTATATTTTAATAATTATTAACATATGATTTATATTTTTATAATAATTTTATTAAAAGAATTAAAATAATAATAATAAAAATAAGAATAATAACAATAAAAATAAAAATAATATTTCATATATAATGTATTTAAATATATTAAATTGTATTAAAATATTAAATTAATTTCAATAATTATTAAAGTTAAAAAAAAACAAAATTTTGAAAAGATATGTTAATCGATACAGATATCCGATAAGTAATATTTCGGATATGGATTAAATATGTTTTTAGTCCCTCAACTATCAAGCGATTTTGTTTTTCGTCCCTATTTCAAACTTTGTACGATTTAATCCCTCACCTTAAGGAAATCATAATTTTTGGTCCTCCAAAACAAACGGCGTTAAATTTAATCTGACGTGGCTAACGGTCTGCCACACATGATACCAGCTTTCCCAGTAATCTTGTACCACGGGTGTGCCATTATTCACCACCCTCTTCTCCTTCTCTCCTCCTCACCACCACCTTCCTCACGCAAGCCCGCCACCACCAACCTCTCGTGCAAGCCGCCATCGCCAACCATGACAAAACTCAACCCTAAATCGTGCTCCAGAGAAGAAACCCATTCACGCATATTACAACGCCATTGAAATTTACTACCTGAATCACAGTTGTTCAAGCAACAAAACCTTCGCTCCAAACAGCACCTACGAATCCAACCTCTCAACCCTCCTCCCGTCCCTATCTTCCCATGCCACCACTGTACTATTCTTCAACACCACATCGGTTGGTGGAGACGGCAAGGAAACCATTTACAGAGACATCCGGATGGAACCCAATTACATATCAGAATCACTAACAAGATAATAGAAGACAATAATTACTTGATGAATTTTCTCCCCCTTACCTTTCCAGCTTTTCTTTCAATTTGTTTATGTTTCTATAGATTCTTCCTCTTTTCCTGCCACAAAGGCAAGGTAACCCCAAATCCCTTTTCCGCCCTTTCCTCATAATGACAAATATAATTACAGGAATGCCAAACACATTTATTATATTGGAAATTTATTCAACAAGGAAAAGGCATCATTGACCTTAGTATCACCATCCGCAAGTAATATACATTCGTGGTATATGTTTTTCTTTTTCTTGGAGGGAGGAGAGATATTTTTCCTGGTCTTCAAAGGGTCTATAAGGAAGCTTGATGTTCAGATCTTCGGTGGACGGTGACGAAGATGTAAGGAAAGAGACAGTGTCGGTGAGAAGGGAGAGAAGCAGATGTTCAGAGGGACGCTCTGGATGAGTGTTTAAGCATTTTGAGTGTTGAGCGGCTGAATATCAAAGAGGTCGAGAGGAGAGAAGCATGAAAATATCACGTGGCACAGCACCGTTATCCACCTCACCTGATTTTTAACGCCGTTTGTTTTGGAGGACCAAAAATTATGATTTCCTTAAGGTGAGGGATTAAATCGTACAAAGTTTGAAATAGGGACGAAAAACAAAATCGCTTGATAGTTAAGAGACTAAAAACATATTTAACCCTTCGGATATCCATATCCGATGAATAAATGTTTTTAAAAATTTATTTTTTATTTAAATTTTCAAAATTATTTATTTTAATTTAATATTTTAATATAATTTAAATGTATTTAAATGTTTTATTTAATATAAATTTATTTGATTTTAAGTAAATAATTGTTTTTAAATTTTTATTTTTATTTAAATTTTAATAATTATTTAATTTATTTTAGTTTTTTATTATAATTTAATATATTTAAATATATTAAATATTTTATTTAATATAATTTTATTTTTATTGTTATTATTTTTATTTTAATTATTTTATTTTTATACTTTTAATATAACTAGTATTATAATATAAATCATATTTTAATAATTATTAAAATATAAAATTATATTAAATAATATTTAAATTTTAAATTTAATTATTATTTTGGTGGTGTAAAGTGTTTTTAATAAGAAAAAGAAGAAAATAAAAAGATATTTTTAAAGTTAAAAATGAAATTTTTAAGAAAGTTGAAGGTGCAAGATAAGGATTAAATGTTATAAAGTTAAAAATATAATGTTGGAGTTTAGATGAAACACTCTTGTAATGTGAAATCCCGCAATGAGAAAATTGTTTAAGCAAACACAGAAATCTGGAAAACACCTGCGGCGTTTGGTTCATGGAATGAAGAGCAATTTTTTAAGGCCCAACCGTGTGCATGGTTTCGTGTTGTTTATTTTAATCAACCTTCCATTAATCCATCACTTCCCTAATAAACTTCCTATTCTTACGCCCCAAGAATTTCTCGTCGTGGATTCCTTCACGCCACCTTTTGAAAACAACAAATTTAAGACAGATTTATTATTTTCAACCACTTTTCTCATAAATTAGATTCTTAATAATTTAAGTCTTATATATTAAAAAAAGACACTGATTTTGCAATGGACATCATGTTGTCAAAGTTAAATATATACTTAGAAATGACTTAGCCATTTCATTTCATCCCTTTACTTTTTCCCTGATATGGAGCAATTTTTGGTAAATTATGTCATGATTTCAATAGAAGGACCAGTGTTACTATTTGCCACATCGAGCCTTTTGGTATTCTTTGTTTAATTTGTATCCCTTGTGAACTAGATTGGAGCAACCATATTGGTTTGACTGAGAAAACATTAAATTTGTTCAACCAAACTTACAATGCTTCCAACCTCAGCAAAAGGCAACAAAGTCAACCCTTGCCAGCTTTCAAATGCTTATGCCTCTCTGTTTCGTAATGTTTTATCCATGAATATAAGGAACGCATTCCAATACAACGCACAAAGTATACAAAATCAGCAATGGATGAAGTCCCAAATGATTGAACAAGTACACAAGTCAATAAGAAAGCAATAAACTAAAGTTTTCATTTTCATTAAGCGTGTCATGGTGTTGAAAATCCTGAAATCCTCCTTGAAAATAGCTGGTAAATGCATTAATGCTCAAGTTTTCCAATTGGGTTTCCATTCATTTATCATATTAAAGCAATTAAGCAAATCTCATGAGCTGTCAAACAGCCTTTTCGCATTGCATGTTTTGCTTTATATATCTTCACCCATAATATCACACACCCCCTTCATTACCAACATGGATATTCATAGTAATCACGGTGCAACTTCTGAAGGGATTCTTGAGAATGTATGGGCCAAAATTATGAGCAGCGATAAAGCAGATGGAAGAAAAGGTGACGCTGCAGAGTCTTGTAACTCTTGGGAAGAACTTCCTCACCTTGATGGAAGAGAAGGGTCCATGGAAATTCTACAAAGACTTCCAAGTTTAGGGAGGTGGATATCAATGGGAGCTGATTTCTGGGAAGAAGTTTTAGATGGTATTGTTCTACCTAACACAAGCAATACAGAATACTGTAGCGATAACAACATTGAAATTGGAAGTGCTGGTGAATGTAATAACAAGGTGGAAGGTGGTGTGAGAATGGAGAAGGAAGTTAGAAAACAGTACAGAGGAGTTAGGAGAAGACCTTGGGGTAAATATGCTGCAGAGATAAGAGACTCATCGAAGAAAGGTGCAAGAGTTTGGCTTGGAACATTTGAAACAGCTGAAGAAGCTGCTTTGGCTTATGACAAGGCCGCTTTGAGGATTAGGGGTCCAAAGGCATACCTTAATTTCCCACTTGAGAGGGTTGCAAAGGCTTTAGGATGTGACAAGAAGGAAAGTTTGATCAAGTCTAGGAAGAGGGAAGTGTTTGATGATGATACGATGAATGAAGAACCTGCAAGAAAAAAGTTGGAATGCATGGTAGAAAATGAACTAGGTGTTTTTGTATTTCAGGATCTAGGAAGTGATTACTTGGACAGTTTGCTGTCCTCTTTTTGACATTGATTCATACTGTTCATTAGTCTTTGGTGGTCACATTCATATGCAGAAATATTATAGTCATTATTTCTGTCATATTTTGCATATCTTTTGCTGTATTTGGCATCAAACTTAAAACCTAATGGTTTGGCAGAAAAAATGTTTAAGATGATAACGATTGATCTATACAGAGTTTTTCCACTTGATGTTTGTTTCCTTGTTAGCTCAAAACTATATTCTAAATTTGTTTGGCTGTGATTTAAGCTCTTGCATAACAAGTTCACGCAAGAATGGTCGCATACCAATCAAACTGAGTCATATTATTCATATTAATGGACATAAATGAATATAGACTTTATTTTGTATTATTTTATTTTATTGAATCGAAGTTTATTGAAGAAGAAAAAAAGGAAGAAATGGTAAAGGTGGGCAGAAGAAATATATAAACAGAAAAAGTGATTGGAATTGGACTGTGTAAGGCCTAAGGCCTGAGGCCCGTGCACTGTCTTTCATTTAAATGAAGAACCAACCAACATGACCCACTTTACTTTTGTAAAATGTTTTTTTCACATTAGGTTTACCATTTGAAAACTCGTTTTAGAGAAATTTTAGTTATTAAAAAAATTCGATTTTATATTTATAAAAAAATTAAAAAATAAAATATTAAATGTAGAGTATGTCTAAAATTTTGTTAGGTGTCAAAATAAAAGTAGCTTTTACTATTTCCTCGTCATCATGCAAACACAAACAAAACTTCAGCCTTTATTTTATCTTCCAACGCTTTTAAACATTCTTCTTTCTATATAATTTATTAATTTATGGATTCTCGATGAATCATATCCGCCACGCCATTACAAAGAAACACCCTTCTTAATTCACTTTCTAATGCATTTTAATTATTAATTACAATATGTTTAAACCTTCAAATTATTTGGAGTGATTTAAGGTTGAGTTGAGTTAATCAAGATTTATATATATATATATATATATATATATATATATATATATATATATATATATATATATATATATATATATATATACTCATTGTTCAATCCACTAAAGAATATCATATTAGATTTAGTTGAATTTTTATAGTTTGTTATATTAAATTCAATTAAGCTCAATTCAGTCCCGAACGAGTTGAATTAAATTAAACATTAAAATTTTTGAAAAATCTAACTTTTTAAAAAAAGATATAATTTTAAAGTATCAATCTGGATAACAAATAACATAACATTTTATAAAATTTAATCCAAAACATAATACAATAAAAATAAAATTAATCAAATTTAGTAGATAAATAACAAGTCAATAAGTAACGTTATAATAAGTCTATATAAATTAATTAAAGATATAAAAAAAAACATAATATAACTTATCTGTAACACAAGTACAAAATTAAGCGTGACTTCATTCGTACTAAATCTATTACTTACAACCTGCATAAAAGAGGGTTCCAAAAAGCCTTTTTATATATTAAATAAAACTAAAAACGAACTAAAATACATTCCAAACATAATTAATATCTCTATATTCAAACATATTTTTTAAACTATACGAAGACATATTGAATTGATACTTTACAAGATGTAAAAATACATTTTCCAATGCGTTATAATAATATATATATGAGACTACATAATTCAGAGAATTTGGTTCTCCATTTTTTTAATTACACAGTTTCAATGTATATCTAAATAAATACGCATTTTGACACCTTACCTTTCCAATTAGCGAAAAAAGAACATTTAATTCATGACAAACTACCATATACGTTTCCTTAGGAGCATTTGAAGCCGTGATGAAATTGTCTTGGAGAGTTACACCATTTTTGTTGGATAGAATTGAAATTCAAAGCAGGAGATCCACGTGGAGAAACGGAAAACAAATTTTCCTTGACTGTGATTAAGTTAGATAACAGTGGTTTTCATTTTGGCAATATAATAAAATAATAATCCGATATTTAAGAAAAGGCAGTGCAATGCAACATCGATTGAAACGGGGCTTTTAGGAGCAATTAACAAAAGCAGCACTACAAGTGACTGTGATGATATATACGTGCTCACTTTCCAATCACTTCAAACAATCTTTATACACACTCTGAAACCCATAGCAAAGGTAAAAACAAAGGACCACTTAATCCAGAACCATATGAACTGAACCCGTTCACGATCATGGTATCTATTTAATTAATTAATTAATTAATTAATTAATTAATTATTGTCTTCCAGTAATGACAGACAGATACAAATAATTTGTAGTGGTAATAATTAAACCAAACCATGATAAACCAACCCATTCCAGAAAGAAAAAATAAAAATAAATTTCTACATTTGTGCAACCCCTAACTAGTGCTACTTGTGCTTTCTGACCGAGACCCATTTACCTGAGTGGAATTGTTCGTGGTGCAAGAGCTTCCACCACTACAATCAGAAACAGCATCGTTGTTATTATTATTATTATTATTATTATTGAACGATGACTCCGAGGCCGCAGCCACGATTTCGGCTGGGAAATTCAGCAAAGCCTTGGCGCCTCTCATCTTGAAGGCGGCGCGGTCGTAAGCCATGGCGGCCTCTTCGGCGGTCTGGAAGGTGCCGAGCCATATTCTGGCGCCGTGGCGTGCGGAGTCCCGAATCTCGGCGGCGTACTTCCCCCAGGGTCGGCGGCGAACTCCTCTGTAGTGTTTTTTGGCGATGTTTCTGGTGGGCTCGAGGCCCAATTGCGGTTGGTGGAGTCGTTGGTGAGGGTGGAATGTGTTGGAGAGAGCATTGGCCTCGTTGAGAACTTGGTATATGACCATGTCCTGAGGGTCGTTCTCGTTGAAGGGTAAGAACTCTGTTTGGAATTGAGAAAAGGAGAGCCTGCTCTGTTCCTCGTAGTTTTTGTTGGTTCCCATGTTTGTTTGAGCGAGTCTCTGTTTTTGTTTCCTCTGCGTTTGTCTGGTTTTTGAAGAGAGGAGAAGTTGGCAAAGGTGTGTCAAGTGGTTTTGGACTTGGCATATATCTATGGAATAAATGGGAAAAGGCGAAGGCATAGAATATTTTGTGGCAGATGAGAAAGGGTTTTGGGACTCACTTTCTTTCCTACTTCCTCTTTCCCTCGTGCCCTTGCCCTACTATCGCCATCACTTCTACTTCTTAATTACAATATTGCACTTCTTCCCTTCAAAATTAATTTGCATAATTATTATTCAATAATATTTCTTCCACTTAATTATTCCACACATTTATAGTGTTTGTGGGTTGCTTCGATAATTGAATATGAGAGTGAAGACAAATAGCTTTCGGAGTTGGCCGCAACAATCATTATTGTTCGTTTCTATTTTGAAAGCTTAAGTACTTCTATTTTGCCTTGGATGAAATTTTATATAAATAAAAATAAATTATAAATAAGTTCATAATTTTTTTCTCTGAACACATACAACCACAACTGATTCGCAGTTCTCTTAACAACGAATCCACATAAACGATCTCATTCTTGATGTTTATTTACCGCTATAGAACATTTACAAACTGCTATATTTTTCGTGGAAACCCATCCATACAGTATAACACAAAGTCTTGTACGGATGATTAATACCAGCTTTTCTTAAATGAATGAATAGACAATTTAGTGTGATGTTACCTTTTCGGTTGTTAAGGTTTAGGCATGTAAAGAGAACCAGATCTTTGACAGAAAATTTACAACCTTTGACTGCCAATCTAATCGCTCTATTTGGAGCTTTTCCTTTTTTTAATGTCTTTCATATAAGCAGCAGCTATATTATTGTGAAGGTTCCATTGAAATTTTACTCTATTGTTTGTAACAGTGTGATTTTGGTTTTGAAATTTTACAGGAGTAAATAAATTCTTTACAAAATTATAGATATATAATTTCATTTTCTTTTCTAATTTTTCATCAGATATTAACAAATTGTGTTGACATATTAGATAATAAGTTGATAATTAATGTATTCTTTTACATGTATACTTTTTTTATTGGAATGTTGATAACTTTTTTAATAATTTTTTGATAACAGCACATGTTATTATTTTATTGTTCTGTTTGAATTTATCTTTTTTTAAATTATTTGAAATTGATCAATCACTGTTAAAGAAAAGTTGTTAAAAGAATATTTTTTTATTATGGTGGTAATAAACAATGCTAATATTATAATTAAATAGTATCAATGTGTAAGTAACACGACAATTTTTATAATGTATATTCATAACTGATGAAAAAAGTAACACGAGATAAAACCATAAATTAAATATTAACGGATGGTGGAATTTCGCTTTGGGCAGCTAATTTTCAACTATAATAATGATCCTTTTGGAGAGAGTGCCAAATTGTTTTTTCACTGTTTAACTAATCGGAAAAGACTATTATAATACATTATAGTGTGTAAAACGTATTTGACTAATAAGAATTTTGTATTAATGACATAACAATTTTATCTGGAAAATCGATCAAGCCCCAATATGTCCATCTGGCACACGGTATCAAAATCATGATCGAGACATCTTTTGAGTCATTGATTAAGTTAAGATTAGCAGATTATATAAAAGCATTTTTCTTAACAATAACAGAAACAAAACAGATAAATTAATAAAATAACGATTTAATTATTAAATTTTAAATATAATAGTTATATTAAATTTAAGTTAAGTTATACTGAGTTGGTAAAGTTATTTTACGAGAATAAAGGTCATCCAACTTTACAAAATTGAAGCTCAATCAATTTCTCGGCAGAAAACGTAAATGAAAAAACCTCAAAATCGGGAGGGGTAATTTCGCAATTTAAAGGGAAAGCGATGGCAAAGAAAAGGAGCCATGACAGCTCAACATATTCCAAACTCATTCCAATTTGGTAATGACGTCACCTGTGCCGTCATCTTCTCTTTGATGACGTAGGCTTTCTGGAACATTTGGAAAAATTCCATTGTATATGACGTAAGCATCATATGAAAGGGTATGTAGATAAAATAGGTGGGTCCCTCAGTTACTAGAAGTCTTATACTAGTCTTTGTTTCTGACTTTTCAGCTACTTTTCTTTTTTCTTTTTTCTTTTTTTTCTAAATCACTTTTTTTTATATGAATAGTTTGGTGCCCATTAAATCTTTGACTTTGTAAGGACTTTTGTTTACAAGATATTTTAGGTAGAAAAATAATTAACGAAGCTTTTTAGTATATCATTAAATAACATGTTACAGTGGTCACCCAGTCAGAACATTCTTCTCTTATCTTTCTTTGGAGGGCTTAAAATAAAAAATATAAGTGGAGAACACCTATGACGTTAAGAAAAATAACTTTTTCGTTTAACTCGTGTATTTTTTTATTAGAAAATATAAGCATGGGTGTTGAAAAGAAAGTAATGTACAAATTTATCATTTTTTTTATGTACGACAACTTTTCCTATTTCACACTCATTCATGTTTGGTTTATTGATGTTATTGTTGGGTGTTTATAGAACAGTATTGAGAGGAAGACAAACCAAAGTTTGATATTGAATTTGTTTGATTATAAAAAGTCTTCAAAGGCTTTTCTCTTTCTGAACGTAATCAATTCAAAGTTGGGTTCTGGTTGCAGTTCTTCAAAGTTGGACTAGGAGCCTGAAAAAATGTTTAACCCAGTGGAGCATGAGGGGAAAGACTGAACAAAGGTAGTTAGTTTGAATATATATTGAATTCAGATTTTTTAAATTTCACCAATATGTACAAAGGCATTTTAAAATGTCAAATTAAAGTATTTCGGACCATTAATTTTGGAGTCAAATCAGAAACAGAATCTACAAAATAAGTAGGTCTTCAAGCCAATAAAATACCTATCCTTAAATATCGAAATAATTTAATAATGAAAAAAGAATCATGAAAAGAGGTTTGTTGTAGTCGCTGATTTAAAAGTCGTTAGTTCGTGTCAGACTAAAATTGGACATTTATATTATTACGATGAGATAAATTTAGTTGTTCGTTTTTTATTATTGTCCACTAACTTGGTCTCTGTCAAAATAAAACTACACGAGGGATTAAATTAACTAATAAAATGCACAAACGATGGGCTACACGAAACAATACAAGATTGTTAAGTGCAGTTGGGTTTATATTAAATATGCGTAGGTTTAAAACCATTTGAAGAAACATAAAATGTCTTAATCTTTTGATTTAAGCAAGTGTGTACACCGTGCATGCATACGAAAATATGGGTTGAATTACATATAAATAAAGAAAGAGGGTTACTTCAAACATAAACATATTGGGATGGAGAAGAGTGTGTGGGTCCTAACCTGCTTAAATATACAATATACTGATATATGAAATAATGTATTATATGTCTATTTGATTAAATTTAGACCATCTAAATGATCTAATTCTAAAAATGTCATTAAAAGGTTCAGCGAACTGGAAAAAATCAAGTATTTGAAAATTTACCTCTCACACAGTGGGAAGATTTGGTGATCCAGTGAGAAGACATTTTTTTTTATGATCCTTTAAAGTGTCGAAAGTTTACCAAAAAAATATTTTTTTTATGTTAGAATGCAGGTGAAGGTTGAAGTATTCCACTCCAGTGTTATAGATGTATATGAGTAGCTAAACTCAATTTTATTGGAATTGGAAGTAATGTATCTAAATTTTTTGTAGTTATTTTTATGTAATAGACAATCTTTCATATCTCTTGTGTTCTATCCTTTTTACATATTTACATGATGAAATATATTTGCTATTTAATGGTATCTAATTATTGAAAAATGTTTTACAAATTAGATATAAATAAAACAATAAAAAAATTTAGCTCTAGACATAAACAAACTATGGTTACAACAAAATCCAACGTAAAAGTCATATTGGATTTTAATTTCATTTTAACCAATTTTCAATTATATTTTTCAATTAGACTTTTTCATTCAAAGGAAATCTAAGTGCTTCTTTTAAAATAATATTTACAAGTTAAACAAACATTAAAATAACAATTTTTTTATTTGAATTAAATAGTTAACTAATTTCTTATTTTACCTTTTTTTTCATCTACATAGTAAATGAATATGAAAATTATTTAAAGTTTAAAAGATACAACAAAAATAAAAATAGAAGAAAATTTCCCCAGAATTAAAACAAATGTAAAAGAAAAGAGAGAATAATAAATCATTAAAAGTAAAACAGAATTCATTGTCTCATTATTAAAATTGTATTCACATGAATAGATACTACTGTTTATTTAGATCTGTGAAGACGGAATTACAAAATAAATTGCATTGGTTTTCATTGATTCAGAAGCGATGCACTGCGCTGATTTGCAGGATTAGTAAAAATTTCAATCTTCACTCTTTGCGTGCATTTGTACGGATTTAAAACAACTTTTGATGAATAATCTCGTTTGCCCTCATTCAATTTTCACTGTTCCACACGTATTCCAGCACAGCACCAGTAAATCACATATTCATACACCTCTTTCACCACTCATAAAATTGTTCCATCATCCAATTAATCTGTTTTTTTTCATCGTTAGTTTAGGAGTGAAGAAAACAAACCCCAAACAATACTTCAACTTATTTTTCGTTAACTGTTATAAATTATGCATTTTTATAATTCAAAAATTTATATTTGAGTCTAATAAAATTGTTATAATGGTGTTTTATGTAAGTGAAGTTTATTTGCAATTATTATTTTTTGGGTGAAGTTTAAAAGAAATAATTAAATTGCAATTTCTTTACATTTTTACAATTAAATAAAATCATACCACTTGGTAGTAAATTATATTACAAAAAATATTACATTTAAAAATAAATTTATTTTACTAAATTATAATTTTTTTACATTTTAAAAATTAATTTTAATAATTTGTGTTAATTTTTTAATCTTTATAAACATTTTTACAATTAAATATAACATTAACAATTATTATCATTTTATATTACTTTAATAAGTAGAGACATTTTGGTAATTTTCAATTTCTATCAATTGAACAAATTTTTTTTATCTGTCACATCAATCAAATCCTACACTAATTCTCAGAAACTTTACTTCCAAATCTACTTCCAAATCCATTTTCAATTATCTTCAAATTCACTCAAATAAACAACAATTAACTCACCTTCAAATCTTCTCAAATTCATTCACTCACTCTCCTCCAAATCCTTCCTCTAAAGTAAACACACCATAAAAGAAAAAAGAAAAAACAATTACAAATAATGGCCACAAAAAAGTGAAAAAGAAAAAACAATTACAAATAACGGCCACAGAAAAGTGAAGAAGTTTAATAATAATTGAAAATTTTATTAAATATCTCCTTCTTATCACGTCAATTAACACTTTGAATTCTATTTAATATTTATATATTATATTAATTGGCATAATAAAAAATTATTAAAAAAATATAAAATTATGTCAGGTGGTTTTAATCTCTTATATGCACATTTAAATTTAGTTATATAAATTAAAAAGGCACAGTTGATAAAATATAATAAATGCTCAAAATTCAGAAAAATAAAGTTCCAAAAGAGTTTGGTTTGAGAACTTTAATGAAACTACACTACAAGCTTAATGGGTTCAACCTGAAAAGGGGTCCATTTGCATGCCTTTTATCTAAGACCGCCCATTTTTGATTTTCACAAATCTAAAACCTTACTCTTTCTCTCAGGAACGACAAATGAATTACTTTCATAGATAATGTTTGAATTAGTTTTTATTTGAATAGAAAATAGTGTAAATATAAATAATATTTGATTTTTTAAATTAGATACTAGACGAAGATGTTGTACACATATTTGTTTTATCTCAGTTCTTATATATGCTCTAATAATCATCTTCAATAGATTCATGTTAAATATTATTATAATTTTTGATATTTTAACTATGACGACACGTCCAAATCTATTTATCATTTATTCTCGATTAAGTAATTATTTCACAACACATAAGTTTAAATTATTAAAATATTAAAAATTAAAAAACTCATATTAACTTTTATTTAGTCCTTAATTTCATAACTTATTTCTAAGATACATAATATTTAACTTTTATACAATGGTTATTTAATATCTTATTTTATATTTTTCATGTGTGAATGAATACATTAGTAATTCAAGCATGAGATGAATATTCCTAAAAATGAAAAAAAATCAGTGACATATGAATAAAATGTTATCCATAAACCTTAAAGTTTTGTATTACATGATATAATATTTATATGGACAAATCATACGTAAAAAATAGTATATCTCTCCTGTCTATTCGCATAACATGTTATGGTAGAAACGTGGGGAACATGGGACGCTTTCTTTCCCTCTACATTGTACGCTTCTTCTCCCAAAAATGCAATTCCTATTTTTCGTTTTTATTTTATGCTATTGACTGGGGAAATTAAAACATGTTTTTGTGGCATATATCAATTATTGTTTTGTGTCATTTTTTTACCATGTTTTATTTTTGTTGGTGTTTTTTAATTTTTAGTTTATAATGTTATAATACTTGTGGTCATTTATCTCTCCACAAACAGAGGTAGGCCTACATAACAGAAGAGTGTGGGCAATGATTTTTCCTTTTTTTCTTTTATGAAAAAACTAAGTTATCTTTATTTTTCCCTTTTCCTATTGTTTTCTTTCTTAACCATGTTTGTGTCATTTTGCATACAAATTTAACAGTGTTTCCCTTTTTGTCTGACTAAATAAAGCACCGTATTTTGTTTTCAGCCTTTTTGCTATACCAAAAGAATGCATAACTTGGTGTTAATTAGAAGCGATTGGGTTAATTGTTGGAGGTGGGAAGGAGATATAATAATAATAATAATAATAATAATGAGTGAGTTGCGAAGTTGAAAGTTTGTCTCCAATCATTTAGAAGGTGTATTTGTGTGATACTGAAACTATAAACATGGTTATCCCAGCAGTAAGAAAGGTACACGGAGGAAGCTTTTTGTAACACAGCTCCCATCAGAACAGTGAGTTGTCAGAGAGAGGAGACTTCAACACAAGTTAGAGAGCTACAGAGGTGGTCCAGGAAGAGATTACTTACTGATTTTCATCTCATTTTTGGTGCAGACAGAACGGTGGGAACAGAAAAAGGGAAAGATGATTAGAAAGGAAAGCAATAAATTAATATGTAGATAGATAGATACATACATACATACATACGTGGACACTGGTGCAGAGAATCAACCCCTACAACTACAAGTGCAAATCAAAGAGATATAATTAATGCCATTATAGAGAAAAATAGCAGGTAAGGAATGGGGTATCTGCATTCTGCAATGCCTCTATCTATATGGAATATGGTACGGATATACTTACTATATATATATAGCTTCATTTTGCTTCATAATTGCTCACAGGGTACGCTTGCTTGCGCACGTTTTGCACTTTGCTAGGTTTATATTAATAAATAAAAAAGTTTTAGTGGAGTTATGGCCAAAACGCCAAATGGGGTTCCAAAAGTTGGAGCCACTACACTAATCAAGAACAACTATAGTAATGCTACCTCTCAGGAAGGTCTACTTCAGTTGCTAAAGTTGTTTGATGCGATTGTAGTCCCAATTTTCTGCCTAGTTTCCTGTCTGTCTCCCCCAAACAGAGAGCCATGAGAGAGATCAGAGATTCACAGAAACAAAAGAGACTTCGCCATGCATGGTCCCCTGCCCCTTTCATATGTCAGAACCTATCAAAAGATTTATGTAGATACTAAGAAAATATATACTTTTTCTTACTTTCTGCTCATCTAACTTTTATATTTAATGCATGCCATTCTCACTCACATACATAATAATGCCACACCTATATCCCTTCTTTATCCCTAATCCCTCAACATCTTTATATATTATGCCTTTCAGCTAGCTTGTTCAATGCCATTTTCTTCCTTGCATGAAATCAGATTCTGCAATGAATCACCCAACTACAAAAATTCATAACACCAAGGAACTAACTAAACCAATTTCGTTCTGTTTGGGTAAGCTTGTATCCACTTTCCTATGTTACTTAAACTTGTTTGAATGTCAGTTCGTTTATGGGATTACACTAGCTAGTTATAAGCACAGTATTTTTTAAATAATATTTTTACAACATACACGAACGTGGATGCCTTTAGTTCGCACTGGTTTATGTTGTTCTAATTCATACAGATAAAGACAGATCAAATGTGGTTGTACTGGGAGCTAGACCGAGTTAGAATCAGAACTTCCAATTAATCAAAAAGTACAACCAAAAGCAAAGTTTAAGATATTTGTTTATATATACTAATTGATCTATGACAAAGAGTACTAGTCGTTTTTCGGTAAACTGATTATCTTCACTTTAGATTTTAAAGGCACTGGTTTGTCAGAAGACGGGGTTAAAGGATGTAATTGGACAAGTATTCTCGAGGATAAATATTTATTTATATGGAATTAAAATTCATAATAAATAAATGTCAGTAGTACATATATAACATTATGCTTTAAGTTTATAATAAACAGATTTTTAAAATTATAAAATATATTTTAGATTTACGATAAACAATTTAAATTATAATACGTGTTTTTTTTAATACTTGACAACTTAAAAAGACTACTAAAATTTACTTTAGAAATTAATATGCAGACAGAGATGTATGGGTGTAAACTGAAAAATATAGTTAAAAAATGTAATTTAGAATAGTTGAAAGAATTCTGCTAACTAGTTGCGACGTGAAATGTACTTATAAATCAAGGAGAACAAGGATATTCTCATTATCTAACTGAGATAGAAAGTTAAAACTATATGTTTTCATTTACGATATTAATTAGAGTACAACATTTCTATATTTACATATACTACATAATCTTTGTTTAAGTAACAAAGAAAAGGAGAAAATATAACATCTGTTTGAAAGATATAATTTATGCCAATTTGAACTCCTGCACTATATAATAAGTTTCTTAAAAAAAAAAAAGAAAAAAGAAGGTGATTTAAAAGTGTTGATGATAGTCCAGACAAACATAGGAAATAATCTGATGCAGAAATGTAACAGTGTAAGTTTGATGGTGATAGGTGGATAGGTAAAAATCATTTTGACTTTCAAAGTGACGAACTTTTCTTTCTGGTGTCTTGAAATTAAAAAATATGAATTATAGAATTCTTAAGAACACATTTGAGAGTTTTATTCAAACACATTTTGCCTAATGATTAATATGACGTCCTGAGTGAATAGTATATGTATTGATTAAAGGGTGAAGTTTAGTTGAGGGTAAGTTAATGAATCTGGTTTCCATGATAAGAAAGAAAAAGAAAGAGAAGAGAGAAGCAATATGTATGATTTCATAGTCGTGGTGATTGTTTTCTTGACAGTCTATTCCATTTCCATGGCAGGATTTGCATAAAGAGAAGAAAGAGTATATATAGGGTCTCAACCTACCTATGCATGCATCTTCCGAAGGCAGTGTGTGGTCATTCAGAATGACAGCTGAATCGCAACCTTGTATCATATTTCCTTCTTTTTCTACCACACAGCACAACCAAACCCATTCACTCATTCCCATAGTCAAACCACAACTATACTCGTCATAGCCATCTATTCAAAAAATACAAACTTTTTACGTGCTGTGATATATAACACACCTTCTTTCAATATTTAAATTCATCAATCTAATTACGTACTATTTGTTCTTTGTTGTTTCTTGTTTGTTGGTGTACTTTCTGCTTCACATTTACTTATTTTCTTGTTGCTTTGCTTCTCGACGACCATGTTATCTTAGAATCTAACAAATTAAATGTGTTTATTTTCGAATATTCTTACTATATATTTTGAATTTGGACAAACCAATATGAAATCTGGACATTTTTTCTAGTCTACGTCATATCACATCTGTCACGTGTTCTCTCTCCTTTTGGTTGTGTTTGGTCCTGATATGTTCACTCCAGTGGATATGTTTTTATTTATACAGCATATTTCATGAGTTACTTTTCTTTACTTGTATGAAAAAATGGACAGTGCAAATTTGAATAGGATTAATTAGAAAACAGTGACTCAAAAACTGCAATGAAATTTTGGATACTTGTATATGTTGTTGGGAAAGTATTGGTAGATTTTATGAGTAGACTGTTTAAGATGAGGACGTATATGAGAAGACAGTGATAATTGGATAACAGGAAATGCATTACTGTTGCTAAACTATCAGAAAGCACTGAACCCCTGATATAGTTTTGCGTATTGAAAGCCGTTATTGTAGAATTGTGAATGGTCTTGTCTAGACCGGATGAGTGAAGTAATTTAATTATTTCTTTACAAATGTTTTCATACATTAATTTTATTATCTTTGTTTATAAACCTGTTTTAATATGTCAATTTGTTCTCTCACACTCGTGTAAGTTTAATCGATTTGTTTTTTTTTAATTTATAATATCAAGTCATAGATTTTACTTATTTTTCTAGACATTTTATAAGTTTTAGATCCATTCAGTTTGGATGTGTCTTTCAATTTTGGTTTTATTAATTATATCTTGAACAAGGTTTCTGATATCTTGTTAAAAACGGACCACCTCAAATTCAATCTTAAATGGCTGATTAGTTTTATAAACGAAATGAATTATGTCTGATACATATATCAGAAACGAGTTTATTATAATACCTTCCTTTTCTAATTAAATGGAATTATCTCTTGTTCTTATATTTCAAACTTATTCTTATTTAAAAAAGAGGGGTATGTATAAGATTCTTTCTCCAAAATTTTCAAGTCATTGTTCATTTTTGTTCCTCCTAAATCAAGAACTAGACTTTCTGAAATTTAGTTCCGAAAGTGTTTGTTTTTAAATTAAATTTGAAAGAAAATTCAGAAATAGTTCAATTACAAAGTGATTAATCTTCTGTAGAATAGAATCAATATTTTAGAAACTAAATTTATAAAAGTTAAAAGTCACTTCTGGATATTTATTTTTTTCAGAATTAAATAGGAGCAATGAAGAGTATAAAAAAACTCAAAGAGAAATTCTTAATAGTTTGAATTGATAATTAATGTAGTAATTTGTTGGATGAAGTTGGGTTGGATGTTGTTCTGGGTGTGTAATCGAAGAGTTGGAAAAGAATTCATATAATTGAAAAAAAAATGTAAAAATGACGATAAATATGGTCCCTCGAGTCAATCCAAAGCTCTTGATCCATTGTTTGGCAAGAATAAGCGTAAAAGGTTGCAATTACTAAGCCACCACCGCTTTCCAATCAAAGAGAAGATGGTATAAGGTTCTTGACTTTGAAACAGCGAATTTATTTCCACAACAACCTCTTCCATTAGAATAATCCAACACTTATTTCTTCCCCCAGTCATTATTAATACACTGCTAGCACTCCCAAGTCACCAACACTCTCCTTTCCTTTCCCCCAAAGAAATGTGGTAAAAGAAAGAGACAAAGTGATCAGAAGCCCACCCTTCCCCTTACCCTTCTCTCTCACTCATGAAAGCCCTAGCATTAAGACCCTTTTCCCTGTCATCTCTCAGACAACAAGATTCCTAATTAAGTCCCCAGCATCTATTCCTTTCCATGTTCCATTTGCTTCTCGTCCGGGGGAATTTCCTTGTACTTTAAAGAACCTCCACACTCACTAAACCCTTTTTTTCTTCACACTATTAATGCAAAAGTTCTTTCTATGCAAAAGCTACCTATATAGCAGGGGATGGGATACATGGTACTCGTCATTCCCTTTTATTTATTTCCCTTTCCTTTCTAGTTCATCTTTCTCACACCCGATTCCTCTTTCCCTTTCCTCCTTTTTTATATATTTTCTTTAATACCCTTTTTTCTTTCATTTTATTGTGTTAACTTCCGATATATGTGAATAATTTTGTACCTTTTCTTTGTACTAGATCCCAACCTCTTATATTAACATTATCATAACATCGGTGAGATGCACAGTTACACACAGGCTAGGGTAGGTGAAGACCCTATATAAGAAGCCACGTTGTGTTGGCCCTTTGAGTTCAGTTCAGACCCAAAAGCAACACCAACAAAAACTACTGCTGCCTCTGGATTTTTTTTTCTCTTCTTGTTGGCCGTTTTTCATATCTAATAACTTTCACTTCAGTATTTTTCCACCATCATCATGGCTTCTTCTAACAGACACTGGCCGAGCATGTTCAAGTCTAAGCCCTGCAACCCTCACCACCAATGGCAGCATGACATCAACTCCTCCCTCATCTCAACTGGTTGCCACAGAAGCCCTTACACTTCAGGTTTGCCACACTTTCAAAACCCTTTCCCATTCTGAACCCAAAGTTCAATCACTTTACCTATCATAATACCCTCTTACGTTACAACATTTACAACCCAGAAATATATGTATCATGCACTTCGCTTTTACTTCCAAGTTGATTTTCATATTCTTTATATACATAAAATATTGGTAGATATCATGATTTACATTGTTATTTAATTTTATGTGTAAATTTCTTAACATTATGTGTTTTATTTTCCCTATTCTTTTTGTTTGTTTCTTTCTTTACCACTACAGGTACGGGTTGTGAAGAGAGAAGTCCGGAGCCAAAGCCAAGGTGGAATCCAAAACCTGAGCAAATTCGGATTCTGGAAGCTATATTCAACTCAGGAATGGTGAATCCTCCTAGGGATGAAATAAGAAAGATAAGGGCACAGTTACAAGAGTATGGCCAAGTGGGTGATGCAAACGTATTCTATTGGTTTCAGAACCGCAAATCAAGGAGCAAACACAAGCTTCGCCATCTCCAAAACACGAAAAACCAGAACCTTGAAGCTCAACAAAACCCCACATCTCTCCCTCAAATCACTGCACCATCATCCTCGTCTTCCTCATCTGAGAAATCCTCTCCAAAAGAATTAATACCTACCAAGGTATTTTCCATCGGATTCTCTAACGTCACCGATGTGGTACCTAATTCTCCGACTACTTCTGTGAACCAGACCTATTTTCAGACTCACAACGAGTCTTCCATGCTTCCACCCCCACCTGCTGCTGCTGCCGCACAAACTGGGGGTTTCTTCTTCCCAGTGCAACATCATGGGCAGGGAGTACCACCTAGTACGGTGGCATCTCAAGGGTTTTGCTTCTCGGAGCTGTCCAATGTTGTTCAACTTCAGTCACCTCCTCAACACAACGTTGGTCCTTGCACCAGTCTCTTGCTCAGTGAAATCGTAGGCCACGGTGGTGCTGCTTCAAAGAAAGATCTGGAACAAGACAAGAGTCTGAAAATAATGCACCAGCCCTCACTGTTTAATTTCTGTGTCACTCCCACAACAACAGCTCCTACTACTGCCTCAGCTGTACCTCCAATCACTACCTCAACCACCACTGTTCTATCCCCCGTCATTGCTCAAGTTCAAGGTAATTTTATTTAGAATTTTTCATTCTCTTTGGATATATTTCTTTTAATACAGTATGAAAAAATTATTTTTATGTTTTCAAAAATTAGTTTAAAACACGAAAAATTAATGAAAAAAAAAGGTATCAGAAAGAGAACATAACATTACTACAAGTTAGTTCATTATTAAATTTGGTTTGCATTACGATTTGCAGAAATGACTTGAACAATTCATTTTTCCCCATGCCCTGAACCACTGGGTAACAAATATACAGTGTGACATTCTTAATGGAGCTTGGTTGCTTGTTACTTTCAATATATATAAAAGAATAGTTATGGATGACAGGATGAGTAGTGTGTACCACAGGAGTAAGAAGAGTATCTTTTGTAAAATGTTTTATATAAAAGGAGAAAAAAAGAGGAAAATACAGAATAAATGGATTGATAAGATAAAAAAATATATGTAAGTTTTAAAATGATTAGGTTGAAGATGATGGGTAGCATGGATTTTGGGTCACGTGTGCATGGCTTTAATTGGCCTTAGCCTATAGTTGACTTGTGGTAGCTTGTGTTTCGACTTGCACATGAGAGATATCTGTGTGTATCACAGGCATGGGAGATCCAGCTGCTGCGGCGAGATCAACGGTGTTCATTAACGATGTGGCATTCGAGGTAGCGGTGGGTCCTTTCAATGTGCGTGAAGCTTTTGGAGATGATGCTGTGCTCATCCACGCCACTGGTCAACCTGTGCTAACAAACCAATGGGGTGTCACTCTTCATTCACTCCAGCATGGTGCATGTTATTATTTGGTGCGCACATTAGACCTGCTTCTGTTGCAATAACTTTTTCTTCATTTTATGTGATCATAACTTTTTTATTATTATTATTATCATTGACATATATATTTCATCATTATGCAGATATAGGAAGAGAAAGCTAAATGATGATGCATGGGAAAGGTTTTAGATATGGTGTTTTTTCTGTCTGTTTCGATCGTTCTGTCCTTTTTTTCTGTTCTTATCTATCTCTACGTGTGTATTACTATTAGGGTTATTAATAGGGGTTTCTAGACACTGCTTTATGAGTTAAAGTATGGATGTTATGACTTTGTTGACCTGATCATGTGTAACTTTTCTCCTAATTTAGTTTAAAGCAAATCATGGTTAATACCTATATATCATGTTATATTTGGGTTATTGTTATTGATGTGTTTTACTCCTTATGCTATTATTGACAATCAGAAAAAGTTACTGGTGATCCGAAAATGAAGTAAGGAACCGTATGGTTTAATCTGCATAGACGATACAGTTAACTATTAGAATTTGAACAAGTGTTGAGATAGATGGTGATGTTCTGATACGTTTTTGCTTGGGGGTTGCGTGTGAATAATCAAGAAGTTACAATTATTAGTTCATGACGCAGCTTTTTTGGACTAACATGTTACATCTCACGAAAATACAAAACTGGTTTTGTTTGGAATTATCGTTGCCATAGGCATATTTAAGGTCCACGGGCTCTTTCGTTAGTCAAGGAAAACTCACTAATTTTGAAATGGAAGAAAAATGTTTATTTCCAAGTACAGTGGTGTTTTTCCTTGCATTTAACTTTATTCCATAATTGTTTACAACTTGGAACTTTTGAATTTTTTGGTCAAATATTAAATCTTTTATTATAACAAGAATTTCATTTAATTTGGCCAATAAGTTGTAATTTCTTGAAGACTACTTAATTTGAGAGTTTATTTCCTAAATTACAAAATGGCATTTCAGGATTTTGGATTGATATAGTGAGTCGTCTTTTTGTGCTTATCTATTTTGACTTAGAATATTTGGGTAATTGTAGAGAAGAAATAGCAAATGAAATGGATTACAATCTCAAAAAGATTAGCACAACGGTGGAGATTCCAACTGAGAAACTCCAGGGCTAGTTTTTGCTAGAAAGTTAGCACAGAAATTAATTACCTTCCCTTAAAGAATGAACAAAGTCCTAGATTCAGTTTCCTTTCATAAAAATCACGAATGCTCTCGACAGTGGTTTAATGCAAATGAGAACTATGAACAACTGTTAAGTTTGGTAGCCTGACTCTGAAATCGTTCAAGAATTGAGAAAGAAAGATATATACGTCAATAAAATTATATTTTAAATCATTTTGACAATGCTAATCTATTCCAATAATGACACTTTATTAAAATAAAAGAGGTATATATATATATATATATATATATATATTACAAAGTTAATTATTTTTATACTGTTATTTAATTACAATTTTGTTAAGTTTATATTAGTTTTATAAAAATTACTTTTAAAGTCTCGTCAATAATTTTTTTTATTAATTGATAATGGAAATTTGTTTGCCTAATATTAGATTTTTCTTTTTTTCTTTTCATTGAGTCCTACCCTGTCTATGTGTTAGCAGAAGTCTCTTCTTTTCTAAGATTGGGAAATAATGATTTCTTAATTTGAATGTTTTAAACCATGAAGTTGTTTTATCAGTTCTATGATACTTTTTTTCTATGGGAATTCAAGACCGTTGTAGTGTAATTTTAAACAATTTTGGAAATATAATCATATGTCCAATAGTTAAGATAAAAAATATTTTAAAATAGTTTAAAATCCTAAATTAATTAAAGATAAAATCAATTTAGATATAAATCTTATCACACAAATCACAAGTTAAATTAAATTTATAATTTATTTCTTAATATAATATTAAAATAATTTAAAATATATAATTAAATTCATCCACATTAACAAATACTTTCTCTTGCATCGAAACTCATAAAAATCTTTAAAAGATAGAAAAGAAACAGAAACTCGCATGATAAATAAGCAAAACCCGAACTCATAAAGATCTTTTAAAGAAAGAAAAGAAACATAAAGTTTAGTTAATGATTTTTTTCTTTCTCTGGTAATTATGTTAATGTTTGAGAAAAAAATTGATAAAAAATATAAATTCACCAAAAAATATATTAAGAAGTATAGCTTTATTTTTTCTTAAAATCTCTCCAATTATTTAGCGTGCTAAAATATTTATATATCTCAAAAAGTAAATTATCATGTATTTGTTTTTATAAATTTACTTGAGGTACGAAGTTAGGCAAATGTTTAAACTATAGAATACATGTAGAGTTTATGATAAAGAAAGAGCATTAAACATGTAAGTTTATGAGTAGGGGAAAAGTATTTGGAGATACTCGGAGATATTTGTGCCAAGATTCTTTGACACATTTGATATTATTCTTATTTTTTTTTTTCAAAAGTATACAAAAATTTATATTTTTATAACTATTTTATTTTTATACTCAGTATTAAACGAACGTAAAAATGTATTATAATACTATTGATTTTAGAAGAAAAAATGGTTGGTCTTGGAAAAAAGGAGGTAAGCTGAGTGTATGGCATATAAAAGCGCATCTTGTTTACACGAATCAGAAAGGTCTGACCCGAAACGGAATGCTACCAACGTTTTCACACAAACTGCCAAATTGAATTTTGTCTCCACCCACCTACCTAACCAAGAAAGAACCTACAAACACTGCAAAAACATGTCTTCAACTCACTCACTGTTCTTTTCTTTCTTCCTATAATATGTATATTGAAGCACATCTCATCAAATTAACAGGAGAGTGGTTGTTGACGAGAGGTCACAACTCAGAGCTTGTACAGTCACAGATTGGTTTACGTGTTCTTCCAACACAACAGTGTTTCCTCTCATGTTTTGATGCCTCGATTTGACACACCGATTTCGATATGTCTCTGCACTCCACTCTCTCTCTCTTTCTTCACCTCCAATTAATCTTCCTCATTATGCTATGCTACGCTACGCTATGCTATGCTATGTCACACCCCAACATCCCTTTTCTTTTCTTCCTATCTTTTCTCCTATATATCATCTAATCTTATGCTATGCTATGTCAATTTCCTGCATATCTATGTATTTCTGTATGGTATACGAATGAACTGAATTGAATGATGATCACAAAGTTGTAATGATTAGCACGATGACTTGTGGCTACTTTGCTAGTGTGATGTGAACGGTATTTCTGATTGTGTGTGTTTAGTTTGATTAGGAAGCATGGTTGAGGAAATTATAAGAAGAAGCATGTGAGAGCTTTTGGGTGGCAGAGATAGAGTTTGTGATGGTAACATGGAGGTGATGTTTGGTTTGGATATGGTACAGAAATGAGCATATTGGTGTGTGGTGGAGCCTAATATGAAGAAAAGAGTGACTTTATGTTGTACTTGGTGCAGCTATATCCCCAACCATACCAGGGTGTTAGGTAAACAAACAGTCACTTTGCTTCCTTCACTTCACTCACTCTGATTCGATTCTTCGTCTCCCTTCCATTCATTTCTTCAACTTCATCTTAAACTCCTCTCTCTTTGGACTCAATCATCACTTTGCTTGGAACTTGCTATCACTTTTTAACTTCATCCCTCGACTGCTTTCTTCTTCTTCAAAAACACTCGTACGTATATCTTAAAAGCCAGTCATGAAGATTTTTCTTTCCTTTCTTATCATCACTTGTTTAATAATATCATCTCATAAATGCTTTACTACACTACGTAATTAAACATATAATTTCTCATCTTATGATAAAATTGCCATGGAATAAAGTGTTATCCCTATTTTAGGACGTCCATTTTTTCATATAATATTTTGGTTCACTAAAACATCAACCCATATTATAAAAACTCAAATCTCAATCCTTCAAAATGATCCTAACATCACTTCATGTCCAACACATCAACCCAAAAACCTAATTTTACACCAGTCCAATACAGATGATTCACCAGAGGTAAATATCTCTCTATGTATTATATTCAAAAGAATATGCTGGGTTAAGCATAAAGGCTTGAACCAACTTTTGATCAAAAGTAGTAAACAGTACTCTTTTAATAAATATTATAAATAATGCGTCATTTGTAAAAATTTTACGGACAATGATAAGAATTTCATCAAATTCTGATTATGATCATGAAAAGTAAACAATGTTATTTGAATAAATATCGTGAATAATATATCAATTTTTTTATTAAAAACTGTACTATTTTGAAAAGAAAATTCAAATATAGACTATGTTGAGACATTAATTTCTGATTTATTAGACAAAAAAAATCCCAAAATTAGATATTATCATGAAAAATAATAAAATGAGAGTATGTGTGTATTATATATTCAAAATAGTTATTTTTATTCCAGTGAATGGTAAGATTTTACCTTTTACTTTATATATTTTCTTTTTATTTCAAAGGAGTTAAATTTGGAATCAAAGTGGTGACGCATCTCTTTCAGATATACGATACCTTTGTATAAAAATTAGCAGCAGTATGTAAAAGCAAGATCGTGTTGGGAGTGAAAAATCCAAAGTAAATTCATAATTTATGGTTTTACATTGGTCAATTTGAGTCCAGTTTGAGCAAACAAATTATTCAAATTATAGTAAAGGAAAATTGATTTAGATGAGTTGAGAGAGATTCTTCATTCTATTAATAAAAAATGTTTTACTGTAATTTATAATTTGATGGTGAAAAACATTTTCAAAAACATAATTTCTTACTTTGGTTCTAAATGATATATGAAGTTGTATTCTTGAAATTTAGAATATAAAACTCTCTTTTGTTTATTAGTTGATTGAATTTCAATAAAAAGCTCCAATTGTTACCTTTCTATGCTAGCTTATTCTGACATAAGTAGTACTCTTGGGTTCTTCTCGTTGTCTTCTGCTGTCGCACTTTATCTTTGTTGTGGATTATGAGCATATTATTTGTCTGATTTTGTCTCTCATTCTTTGAGATAAGAAACTCCTTTCTATGCTTTGATTTATTGTGGTTCTAACTTGAATTCATCCATCAATATATATATTAAAATACGGAGGGATGCAAGGTGCCTCATTTCTCCTATATATATTAAAATACTTGGATTGTGTATTTTAATATTATTTATTCATGGTTATGAAAGTAATATGTAGTTATCAAGAATCCCTTATGTGCACTGTCTTAACTCAATATCAGGATATGTATAAGTCACAGTTGGAAATTTGGTTAATTACGTTGCCATGTTTTGTACGTCAACAAAACTGAAATTAAGTTTATATTGAATATAGTTTCATTTCGATTTCTATTAAAACAGTGTTTACTGTCTCATATGGCTAAATTATATTGTAAGAAAAAATATTATTTAAACAAAAAAAAAATTCATTTAAAAAAATTGTATTAAATATTTTTTTTTACTATTTAAAATTATTTTAAACAAAAAAATGTTATTCATAAATATTATTAAGGACAATTTGGTAATTTTTAAGTTCTATCTATTAAAATATTTTTTTCAATATATCACATCAGTAAAATTTTACATAATTTTTCACAAATTTTACTTTTAAATCCATTCTCAATCATCTCCAAATCTCCAAAAAAAAATTACACAATTTACTCTCGAATCTTCTCATAACGTAATAAGATGTTCTAAATAATGAGACTCACTTATTTTAATATTAAAAGTTCAAAGCATAAGTAAAATTTCAATTAACAAGTTTCATTATCTAAAAAAATATTATCTCTTTAAAACTCTTTTCTAAGGATTTTATACCATCTTTCTAAGTCTTCTCATTCATTGTTCATTTGTCTAAAGATCAGGGAGTGTCTAAGTGATCATTGAGACAAAGTCTTTAAATTTATCTTACCAGTTCTTGTAAAAGAGTAAGATAGTTTAGGCTTTTTTCGTGAGTTTGTACATTTTTTCATGTATGTGAGTAATGTTCTATTGCATGTGTCATATGAGTCTTTTATAAGAATCTATACTAATCAATGGTATTAACAATATGTCCTGATCATTATTTTCTGGTTTATAGGAAAAGATAGAGTTCCATGAGTTGATAGAGTTATTCTAGATTTCATAGTACAATTTGAGCTTCTAATAAATAAGGGAAATTAAATATTATTATTCTCAAATTCTGATATAGTTAGAATTGTGTGTGCATGCTTGACAGTGTGTGATTGATTGAAATTACTGAATTTGTTGATTGAATAACTGTTAAATTTTTTTTGAGTATGATCATGATGGTGTGTTGTTTGATATGCTTTACTTAGTCTAAAATTGGTAATCTATAATAAAAACACTCTTTTGTGACATTTTATTTTAATGTAGTAACTTTTTGCAAAGGCATATTTCTATATAAAAGCATATTTGAAGAGGCTAAAAGTATATTAGTCCATAGATTTATATGCCTATAGTATAACATATTTACATTTGTTTATAAGAATGAAGTATGATTAACAAAGAAGTTGTAAAATTACTCTTATATAAATAAATGAAAAAAAAAATGTTCTGCTTTTCGTTGTAACACTATTAAGTTATTTGATTATGTATTAAAAAATATTTAGTTATTTGACTGTTTAATAGGATAAACGAGCTCAATTGTAACCTATCTAATTAAAAATTTATTTAACTGAAAAATTTAAAACTTGTATATCATCTTTACAATGCTTAAGTAACAAACTTTTTATTCACTTTGTTATCATCGTTATTTTACTATAATTTGTCCTTTAATTTGTTTATATTAAAAAAAACTTGAAAAATACTATATCAATTGCATTTTCATGAGACAAACATTTCTCTATAACAAGGAGTATACAAGTTAAATTGAGGTGAATTTAGACAAACTTATCATTGAATCTAATGAAAAAAAATTCTGAGGTCAATTGAGTAATAATTATTTTTATTTATTTTTTCTAAAATTTGTATTTTTAAAATATTTTTCGTTATTTTGGAATAATTTTTAAAAAGTGGATTACATTATTTAACATTTTTAAACAGTCATTTAATCAATAAAATAATATAAAAATGTGATTATTATTTTTATTATTATTATTTCATAATTTTGGTCTACTTAAGTTAAAGCTTGAATTCAATTTACAAAACTCGTCCAATACATAATTCTTAAAATATTGGATGAGATTGAGTAAAATCTCAATTTAATCTATTTAAATTAAATTGAATGATGAGATTATTTGACCATATAAACTCTTATATAATATAAAACAATTAACTAATCATATTCATGCACTTATATAACTCTGTCATTGAAGATGATAAAAAGACACTTTTTTTCCATTAAAAGTTTGACAGCAAATTAGTCATCAAAATAGAGAAAAATACTATTTAAACAAAACGGTCTACAGATAAAAAGAAATTAATATAAGAATGACAGTGTAGCAACTAGGATTAAAAAAAAACAGTTGGAAAAATGGAGTTAATTGTGTTTGTCATTTTACAGTTAACCAGACTGTCATCATTCCCTTTAAACAATCTGCCAAGAAAGAAACCCACATTTCCAGCTTCGCAACAATGATCTTGTTACCAATAGTTGTTGCAAATCTGGATTTTAAAACAAAGTATCTTTCTTTGATAATAAATATAGATTCGCCGCAACCCATTTGAATATCTGATAGAAGGGGCGTACCAAAATCAGTTTATTTTCCCTTGATTTAGTCTGCAGCAAACCCCAAAGAGAAAAAAGGGTTTGCGTGTAGTGCTAATGGGGACGTATAGAGCCGATGAGGATTACGATTACCTATTCAAGATTGTTCTGATTGGGGACTCTGGCGTTGGAAAATCCAACATTTTGTCGAGGTTCACCAAGAATGAATTCTGCGTTCTATCAAAGTCTACGATTGGGGTTGAGTTTGCAACCAGAAGCATTAGGGTGGATGATAAGGTTCTCAAAGCTCAGATTTGGGACACTGCTGGCCAGGAAAGGTGAATACTTTTATGAACTTCTCTTTTACATCCTGGGGTTTGCGAAGGGATTATTATATCTCTGTTACGGTGTTATCATTGGGCTCTAAATTAGCTTCTTATATCTAAATGACTTATGAAGTTCTTGCATTGAAGATTTTTTCCATTGTAAAAATTTGTATTGGGTTGCGAAAATGTATAGCAACATGATGAACAGTTAGACATTGCTGATGAAATTTTAAAGTAAGGCAACTTTATTTAATTTTTCTTTACTCAGGTACCGATCGATCACAAGTGCATATTATCGAGGAGCTGTTGGTGCACTGTTAGTATATGATGTTACCAGGCATGCTACATTTGAGAATGTGGAGAGATGGTTCAAGGAGCTCAGAGATCACACGGATAACAAAATTGTTGTTATGGTTGTTGGGAACAAAGCAGACTTGAACCATCTGCGAGCCGTTTCCGCCGAAGATGCTAGAACTTTTGCAGCACGGGAAAGAACTTTTTTCATGGAAACCTCTGCCCTCGACTCCACGAACGTTGAAAATGCCTTCACAGAACTGCTCACACAGATCTACCATGTTGTAAGCACGAAAGCCCTTGAAATCGGCGATGATCCAGCAGCATTACCAAAAGGACAGACCATAAATGTTGGGTCTCGTTATTATTATGTATCAGATGAGAAGCAGAATGGATGCTGTTCTACTTGACCATGCAGCAAAAGCCTCTGTATTTTTACTTTAAACCTATGTAGAGTCCAGCCTTAAAAATGGTTGTCCAGAGAAAATTGCAATCTCAACTTTCTACTTTGCTAAGTAGAGAAATCTGTTCATTGAGTGTCAAATGTTAAGGAAACATGCACTTATATTTTCCTTTATGCCTATTTTGGTTGTTGATTCATTAAGGTATTATCTTATCTATGACTGCAGATTCAGCTTTCCAAATTTATCTTGACATTTTTTCGAAGTTAAATTCTGAATTTTCAAGGGATTTTATTTGCTACACCCCCAATTTCTTCACGCACCCCCTGAAAAATGACATCCGAAAATTTTTCGGAACAAATTTTCTGAAATTTTTTAAATATGATTTCTAAAATGAGATTTTCGAAACGCTTGAAATACATTCGAGAATAAAATTTCTGAAACAAATTTTTCGAAACATATATAGAACAAGTTTTCGTAACACTCCTACATGAAATGTGTTTCTAAAAGAGCTTTTGAAACAAGTTTTTCTCTTCCTCTTTTTTTTTTCCCCCGCAGTAGCAGCAACGATGGAAATGATTTTCAAGTAATGTGATTTGCACATTGTTTCTTCAAAACTTAAAGTTGAACCGGATTTTTCAGGTTACAAGGCTTGCAAGAAGGCCATTTCTTCCTGCACCTCCATAATTTCAAGTTGACACCCTCTCAATTTTTGTACTCTAGAGTAGTACAAAACAAAAAATGCATTACTGGATTACCTAATCCTGAATCCAAATGTATTCCGAATTGAACAACATATAATAAGCATAAGAATCCATAAACCTATTTCTTTAAGATTTTAGGTTGAAAATAATATTCTAATTTCTTATATATAAATTTGTACAAAACTCTTAAACGTCAAATCTCTCCTCCAAAAACCTCGCAGTAATCAGACCATAATCACCCGTAAATTTCAAATCGGGATGAAGCATTGAATATGCACAATCTTTTTCCTCACATTAATTACATGCCTAAAGCATTTCAATATACATAATCTTTTGCCTTACATCCATATCAAAACGGGCAAAAACTACTTTAAGAGAAGCAAAATAAGAGACGTGATTATAAACATCAAACTTCCTTATTAGACCATTGGAAGCAAGGTGTCAGGGTATTGCTAACTAAATGCGGTTCTTGCGTGGCTTGATTCCAGTGATTGGTGCCTGCAGTTGGATGTTTTCATGAACAAATGAAGGATGTGATATTGGGAAGATGTCGACAAATTTGTTTTATGAATGCAAAGAGCAGTTAATCTAATGAACATGAAAGCAAGGAAGCGAAAACCCAAAATTTCCCTGCATTATCGATTCATCAATCTGAATTCTTATTCACTGTATTTCAGGCTTCTAATTGAACAACTGTTTTCAATTCGAACATTTGGTTAAAATGGGACACGCCTAGTGAGGTGAAGACTGTCATAATCCAGTAAGACAGGAAGAACAATGGTCTATCAATTTCTCCTGTTCATTATTCCATTCTATTCTATAACGTACCTGTTAAACAAGGGCAAATCTTTTAACACTCCTAACATGTAATCCTATTTTAATTGTATGCGTAGAAATAAAAAAAAAAAAAAGTGGCCAATTAAGAATAATAATACTACAAAGGGAGTACGTATAGAAGTACCAAAAACTTGCTCCAAGGATACACGTAACAGTTCATACAGATTTCATCAGAGGGATAAACAGTTGTACTAAAAGTATGAAAATATTTATGAAATATTAATAATTGAGCTCAATTCCAGCCAGAATATATATGCAGCAAACAATATGCCGCCAAGTTCAATCAGCCCAAGAATAACAGGAAACAAAATTGACTACAGTCTGCAAATTATGTGATATTGTACATTAAAAGTGTCAGAATATGATGAAAAATTTGCATTTCAAAAGACCCCGGAAACATCAGAGGAGCAAAACACAAAACTCAATCCATGTAACACACAAAACACAAAGTAGAGAAAGTTTCTAAAGGAGATAGCAAAATAGCGTACAACACAGTCATTTCATTAATGCACCAAAAGGGCGAAGAGAAGTGTTTTAGGCTTTTTTATTGCCTTATACACAATCATTTCTCACTAGCTAAATTTAAGTCTAACCAAGCATGGCTAAAGAATGAAATCTTCCAAAGCCATCTTTAATTAAGCGACAATGTTATATGTTATGGTGATTGATGGATAAAGCTAGAAACCGCAGGATACTCTTCGAGGGACATGTTTGCAACAGTATTACACCCATGAGAGCTAAGGTGCAATAGTTCATCAATCAATACAGTGTCATAAACAAAAAGCTTTCTTGAATAACTGGATTTGAGTTTTTAACATCAGTTACAACCTTTATCTCCATAGACCACAACAAAAAACCACGACTAGTGACACTTTAAATCAGAAGCATTGGCGGACATGACTCCGAATTCACTTTCTACCGACAATAGGGGAAAATCAACACTTTAGTGCCATCAAAGTATTACACAAATTCACTAGCCCTAACATCACACCAGTAGAGCTAATTCAACCAAAAACCCTCGTAATTGAACCATGGAAGCAGATTAAAAGAGAAACTGTAATAATTTTCCCACTCTCCCAATTCAGCTTCTATCGACAATTCCCAACATCCAAAATATCAATTAAAAAATAAAATTAAAGGGGTCCTAAAAAAGCACACGAAGAAGAATGAAAAATAAAATGAGAGCTTGAAACAGAAAATTTACGGAAGTCGAGAAGTGACCTGAAAAGCAGGTAAGGGACGTCATGGGGAAGTATTGTTGTCTTTGTCGTTCTGAGAGGAGGAGGGGTTGTTGGTGTTGAAAGAGGGTATGGGATTTTCTCCCTTGATGATCCAGCCAAGGGCAAAGAAGGCAGTGCCAGCAAGAATGGCAGTGCCCCAAGCGTGAGAGTACCATTTACTGTACTGCCTGATGGCATACCTCCATTGATCCCTCAGAGTGGCAGCATCTGGAATCTCTTTCTCTGGTGGGTTGATATGGCTCTTCAGCCCCGAAAACTTTTTTGGACCATCATCGCTAGAAGTGGGAATCCCACCTGAAGAAGGAGGAGAAGGAGAAGGGTGATGCGTTTTTGGTTCATTCTCAGTCATCTTGTGGTGTGACTCCAATGTTTTCCTTTCACTTTGCGTCTCAAATGCACTTTACATCATAGATAATCTCAACTTCAAACCGTGAAACATAAAAAGCATTTACCTTCGTAGTTTCTTTTTCTTTTATATATATATATATATATATATATATATATATATGGTTATCTTAACAATTTTTTTTAATAATTTCTTAACAATAGATTACTTATTATTATTTTATTGATCTATATATTTAAAACAGATTAATCAAGAGCGTAACACCGATTCTAAAATAGTTGTTAAAAAAGAATTTTTCATATATATTATCTTCTTCTAATTTGTATTTAAGATTTATTTCATATTTTTTTATTATAAATAAAATATTATAGATGTATATTTAATATAAAAGAGATTAATTTTACATATAACTTATATTACATTATTTAACATGATATTTAATCATTATATATAATTAAATATTATATCTATCAAAATTTATTATTTATTAGACATATTTTTTTATTTACTTTTTGGTCACTCATTAATATTTGATTTCACATACAGTATATATTTTGATACAAAGAGTGTTCATTAATATTTGATTCCACGTACAAATTGCATATATTTTAATATAAGAGGTATGTTAAAAATTTCACTTGACTAAAAATAAAATTATAAATAAATACAAATTTAATTTATAAATCAATTTTATGATATTAAATTAGGTTTAAAATTTAATAATATCATTATTAAATATATTATCTTTAGTTAATTTATTATTATTATTTATATTTTGGTCTTAATCTTTATTATTTTTATTATAAATAAAATATTTTGTATGTATATTCAATTAAAAAAAATTAATCAAATACTTTCCGATATTGAGTAGTTTTGAATGTTAAGCACAAAAATTAATATTAAGTGTGTGTATAATAAGTTATTCATTATTTTTATTTTACGATTAGATTATACTTTCAGTCTCTCACGATTGATGTGATTCTGATTCTAATATTTCTCAAGTAGTCAAATCGATTTATTTTTTTTCCATCTGTAAACACATTTATTAATTATATTTTATTTAATATTTAATTAACTTAACACTTTCATTCAAATTATTAGTAAGATTCTAGTACGTATTAATTGCCCCAATTGATTTTTGATTAAATTATTTAAGCCACTTTTACTTGAAAGAAGCTAGACAATTTCACATTAAATAGATAAGGTAATGTAATGGTTTGGTTAATAAATTACTGTTTCTGTAAGCAATTTTTTTCCGACCAAATTAATGACTTAAATATTACACCATTTGAAACATGAAAAATGAAAGAAATTTTGAGAGAGAAGATTAAATCACGAGGTACTGAAATGAACTTGTTTTTAAACAAGGTGAGTTCTTCCTGCATCAATTTGAGTTTTGTTCACAGTAATGAAATTGCTGAAAAAAGGAAAGAAAAACAGATGTGTGCTGTTGTTGAATATCATACTTCAATACTTACATTCATTCAAATATTACTGCAATTCACAATTCACAAACTATGTTACATGACAAGAACAAAGATATAAATACAAGCTTCCAAGAATCAATTTAAAAATTCAACTTGAACCTTCATTCTCTACAAAGCAAGTTTTTGTAAAGCACCTGCTATATAAGGATTCGAATCCAAAATTGGCACCAGCAGATCTCAGGCAATGGATCTGGAGAGAGGAAAAAATTACAAAAGAAAAATATACCGAAGCCTATTGAGGTTCTACCCTTGTTGATGGAAACATTCCACTATAGCTAAAATCTTCTTCCCTGTAAGGATGTTGGGCATTTCCTCCACCTGCTTCCTCGTAAGTTTCTGATGTTGTAGCTGATTCAGAATTCGGGTTCAATCCAACAAGCTCGATTATGCTCTCAATCTCTTTTACAACCTCAGCCATTGTAGGCCTCTCAGCTGCATATTCTTTGACACACCTCATTGCCAACGTTACAAACTTTTCTAAACCTTTTGGTTTTGTTTTCATTATGGTTGGATCTAGAATGGAATGAAGGTTGTATAAATCTTTTGAAGTGTCCATTACCCTCATTACTTCTCTTACAATATACTTTCCTTGCTCTATTGGCCTTCTTGCTGTTGCTAGTTCCAGCATTAGCACTCCATAGCTATATACATCACTCTTTTCTGTCAACTGCTGGGTCATGTAATATTCAGGATCCAAGTATCCCTGGGAGAATAACAAGGAAATAAGCTTGCATCAGATATACCTCTGATAAATTTTAAGTTTAAAGCTAACTCCCCGCAAATTATTGATTCGATTTCTACTTTATTGAAATGATACATTCTCTAAAAGGTGTCAAGTTTGCTTATTTTCTAAGCATTATGCCAATCACACTTTAGAAAAAGTCATCATCAACCTGAAAACACAAGAGAGGTGAAGGTGTAATAATTGTCTTGTGCCTAAGCTTTTCCTGACATCATCTCAAAAACTTGTTTACTTTATTTCCCTGTGAGAAATTGTTTAGACTGTGAAGCAAAGGCTGATTTTATGACTGAAATTTTAAAGGTGGTTATTGGACATCCAACATCAACTAAAAGACATGGCCAAAATAAAATATAAAAGTGGAAACAACCCTCACTTCTTTTGGAGAAGCATTCAAACTATTAAAAGTTTCGCAACTTATAAATTTATTATCTATTCTAAACTAAGATGTGTGCAGCTTCATAAAGTAGGAGTGAAAGCATTCTATACAAACCATTGTCCCTTTGACTTGAGTAGTGACATGGCCCCTTTCACTATCAACAAGAAGTTTGGAGAGACCAAAATCAGCAACTTTTGCATTGAGGTGATGATCAAGTAAGATATTGCCAGATTTGATGTCCCTGTGTATGATTGGTGGGTTAGCAAGTTCATGAAGATAAGCTAGACCCCTGGCTGCACCTAATGCTACTTTAAGTCTCCTTATCCAATCCATCCAGATCCCAGACTTTCCTGTATTGGTAAAGTCAAATGAAGAAAATTAGTTAAGTAATGAAACAGGCAACTTGATGGACTTTGGCTTAATTGAATTTTTTAATTGGTTGTTATAACAGTATATTCGTGTAACAAAAGCCCAAATCCTTAGGTTGTAAATAGTTGCAGTTCAGCAGAAGGTAACGCAGTAAATTCTTATCAGTCTCCGTGACACTGATTTCTAGTCTTCAAATTGGATTAAGTTCACTGTTATTTATCTCTAAGTTTGAATTAAAATCAGGATCTTAACAGGTCCAGTTTATTATGAATGATTTCTTTCTGATCTGGTAATTGAAACTGGTTAGACGAGGCTTAAAATTGACCACCGAATGCTAAACTGTTGGCACAAAGACCAACTGTGGTGATTCATAATGAAATGGGCAAATGAGTAGTCTACTGTTAATAGTCAAGAAATGAAATATAAATTAACAGATGAAAATTTGTAGTCACGTCATCCCCATCATACATTTGAGTGTCATACAGCACGGAATATCCGAAGTGGTGAAGGAATTGAAAGTACCTGAGAGACTATCCATTAAAGTGCCATTGGGAATGTACTCATACACCAGCATTTGTTCACCCTTCTCAAAACAGAAACCCACAAGACTAACGAGATTCTTGTGATGGACCCTTGATAGAAGTTCAATCTCGGTTTTAAACTCAACAGCACCCTGCATAGATTCTTTTGCAGCCCGTTTGATAGCAACCAACTCCCCAGAGGGAAGTGTTCCTTGGTAAACCTTGAGAAAGAGGACTAATTAGATCTTGCAGATAAGTAAACAAGAAGATAACTATTTGGGAAAATACTTGGTTATTTCCGACACCTAGAGTGAAAATATGTCCAATAAGATGTTTTTAAATAAATAAAAAAAGGAAAGTCACTAGATGCCATTAGAAAAAACCTGTCCATAGCCTCCAGATCCAATAGTATTGGTTTCTGAGAAGTTGTTGGTGTACTTCCTTAGGTCATCAAAAGAAAACCATCGTCCTCCTTTCAACTGAGGAGCAGTGCCACTATTCTTATTCTGATCCCAATTAGCTGCATTTATGATGACAACGAATAAATAAAAGACTACTTGTGAAGTCCTTGCAAGGAACAAAATTCAGTCAAGGCTGCAGCAATCACGCTTACCAAAAGGGTTCAACCCTGCAGATCTTTCTGCTCTTCTTTTCTGGCGAATGGCATACATCCCTGCAAGGGATGCCAGTACAATAAAGACCACAACAGCAACTACAGCACCAACAATAACCCCGGTATGTGATGACTTTGATCCATTTGGTTCTCCTA